>NC_057807.1:634603316-634623925 GCF_018294505.1 Triticum aestivum
CCCCCCACACACACACACATGGAGAGCTATTTTACATGGAAGAGAGACTTTGAAACCGGGTTTAATTAAAAAAGTTGGAGATGGTGCAAGTATTAAAATCTGGGAGGATCCATGGATTGCTTCAAATCATGGCTACCGACCCATTATCCAGTTGCCAGGGGCAACAACTACAAAGGTAGAAGATCTAATTGATCATGAGAATGGTACATTGAATCAGGAGGCTCTGGGATTAAACTTTGTGGCGCCGGATATTCAGGCAATACGTTCAATGCCAATCGGTAACTGGGAAGATGATGTATGGGCATGGGAGAAAGAGAAAAATGGCCATTTTACAGTGCGATTGGCCTATAGAATTCTAAGTAAATGTGTTCGACAATCCGTCGTTCCGTCGTCGTCAGATGAGGCTGGAGGTAATTTCTGGAAAAAGCTTTGGAAGATGGCTGTGCCACCCAAGATTAAAAGAATTTGGTGGTGAGTTATAAAAGATTTTGTACCGTGCAGGGCAGTTTTGTTGAAAAGACACATTGAGGAACTACCTTTCTGTAAATTTTATGGCAAGGAGGAAACCATAATCCACGCTCTCTTCAGTGTACTTGGACAAGGCTTTTCTGTAAGGAAATAAAGAAAGTTGCATCGGTTAAAATTCGAGAGCTACATCCTCAAACTTGGACTTCATATTTGATTGAAGGCAAGCTAGGGTCTAACCAATTTGCTTGTACTATTCTATGTGGTTGTTGGAAAATTTGGTCAGAGAGAAGTGCTAGAAGTCATGGCGAGAATGAACGTTCTGTGGAAGCTTCTGTACGGTGGGCACTGGAAAGCGTCGTTGATCTAACAATCGTAGGAAAAGAGTCTAGACCTATAGTAACTATACATACAGTTTTATGGTAACCACCAGAGAAGGGAACTCTTAAGATCAATATGGATGCTTCATTCTTTGAGTACACCAGATGTGGTGGTACAAGCCTGGTGATCAGAGATACAGACAACTTGCTACTAAGAGCGTAGGCTCTTAGGTACCAATTTGCAACAAATGCTCAAATTATGGAATTGTATGCCATCCGAGATGGAACCCAAATAGCAAGAGATTGTGGATACACTAGACTTGCGAATGGTGACAAGCAAATTATTTGTTTATGCTCCATCCAACATAATAGTGATCTGTAGGATGGTAACTACAAACTCTGCAGCCTTCTCTTTTTACTGCCCATAATGGTTGTTAGACAATAATGTATGAATCTTTTTCGTTCGAGGTGGTTCCCGAAGTAATTCACTCAAGATTACCTTGCAAAGTACGTGATTGGTGGACACACAATGAAGGTTAAAGTATTTCATCTAGACTACAATGAGCATCAAGAAGTCGTAATGAATACAGTGAAGGATGGACGGGCAGCCATCACAAGGGGTTAGCCTGGAGTCGTGCGTGCATTATGCATGGAGGAGAGCACAATATGGGCATTCCGCTTCAGCTTCTCCAGCAACCAGAATGTCTTTCGCCTCTCTCTTTACAGTCTTTAGTACAACTATGGTTCATCATTCTTCACTTGGTGCTTCTGTAGTTCTTCAGTATATGTACATGTGCATCAAATTATGCATTGGTGGTTGAACCTATATTTGTAATAAACCTGGTTGGATATGAAATAAGTGATTGCCTACTTTCAAATTCAAAATGGTGATTTTTAAATTAGGGATTAATTAGGGATTACACTGCACACGGTTTGCAAAAGCAAAATGTCTGCGATAGACGTGGAGATCAGACACGTTTCTAGGATCCACTACGTATGCGATCAATCTCCACTGCACACATGATCTGCCAAGAAAAAACGTGTGCGATCAATCTCCACTGCACACACGATAGCCAAGAAAAAATGTGTGCGATTAACAACAGCATCGCATACAGTTCTTTCTTATTAAATGGTTGCGATAGTCACCTTATCACGCACGCTTCGAAATTATTGACTGTTTGTGATGTTGTGTGCATCGCAAACGTTTGGTACTTCTTAGATTAACTGTGTGGGTTGTACATACTAACGGAACATATTCCTTGGATGGACTATGTGGAATGTACATACTAACGGAAACGTTTAGCGGGGGCTGACTGTGCGGGATGTACTTACGACCGGAAATGATTTCGCCTGTATAATGGTTTTTTAGCACTATTGTACGTATAACCGTATTTGCTCGCTCGCCGGTCGCACACGACCTAATTTTGCTGACCGTGTGTGCCAGGAGGGCATATCCCCGATGGTTTCTAGGTCATGTGGGAAGGCCCCCCCCTGTCCCCCACACTCACTTGGCAATGATTCCAAATGCCGTCACGGAAAGGGGTTTAAAACCGTTTGTATAGCACCGACGTGTACCAGTGAGTCATCTTGCCCATCAGGCACGGTTCGCAAGCACCAAGTGATTCATAATCAAGTGATTCCAAAAGCCCATCAGCATGGAGTTTCTTCATGCGCTTTTCATTGATATGACCTAAACGGTAGTGCCACAAATAAGTTGCACTATCATTATCAACTTTGCATCTTTTGGTTTCAATATTATGAACATGTGTATCATCACGATCGAGAATTAACAAAAATACACCACTCAGCAATGGTGCATGATAATAAAAGATAATACTCATATAAATAGAACAACCATTAATCTCTGCTTTAAATGAATAACCGTCTCGCATCAAACAAGATCCAGATATAATGTTCATGCTCAACGCTGGCACCAAATAACAATTATTCTAGTCTAAAACTAATCCCGAAGGTAGATGTAGAGGTAGCGTGCCGACGGCGATCACATCGACCTTGGAACCATTTCCCACGTGCATCGTCACCTCGTACTTAACCAATCTTTGTTTAATCCGTAGCCCCTGTTTTGAGTTGCAAATATGAGCAACAGAACCAGTATCAAATACCCAGGCGCTACTACGAGCATTAGTAAGGTACACATCAATAACATGTATATCAAATATACCTTTCACTTTGCCATCCTTCTTATCCGCCAAATACTTGGGGCAGTTCTGCTTCCAGTGACCAATCCATTTGCAGTAGAAGCACTCAGTTTCAGGCTTAGGTCCAGACTTGGGTTTCTTCTCCTGAGCAGCAACTTTCTTGTTGTTCTTCTTGAAGTTCCCCTTCTTCCCTTTGCCTTTTTTCTTGAAACTAGTGGTCTTGTTGACCATCAACACTTGATGATCCTTTCTGATTTTTACCTCCTTAGCCTTTAGCATCACGAAGAGCTCGCGAATTGCCTTGTTCATCCCTTGCATATTATAGTTCATCATGAAGCCCTTATAGCTTGGTGGCAGTGATTGAAGAACTCTGTCAATGAAACTATCATTAGGAAGATTAACTCCTAGCTGAGTGAAGTGGTTATGGTACCCAGACATTATGAGTATGTGTTCACTGATAGAACTATTCTCCTCCATTTTGCAGCTATAGAACTTGTTGGCGACTTCATATCTCTCAACTCGGGCATTTGCTTGAAATATTAACTTCAAATCTTGGAACACCTCATATGCTCCATGACGTTCGAAATGTCTCTGAAGTCCCGATTCTATGTCGTAAATCATGGCACACTGAACTATCGATTAGTCATCAACACGCGTTTGCCAGGCATTCACAATGTCTGCAGTTGCTGGCGCGGGTGGTACACCTAATGGTGCTTCCAAGACGTAATTCTTCTGTGCAGAAATGAGGATAATCCTCAAGTTACGGACCCAGTCCATGTAATTCCTACCATCATCTTTCAACTTAGCTTTCTCTAGGAACGCATTAAAATTCAAAGGAACGATAGCACATGCCATTGATCTACAATAATATAGACATGAAAAATCAGGACTAAGTTCATGATAAATTAAAGTTTAATTAATCATATTACTTCATAACTCCCATTAAGATAGAAATCCCTCTAGTCATCTAAATGATCACGTGATCCAAATCAACTAAACCATTTCCGATCATCACGTGAGATGGAGTAGTTTTCAATGGTGAACATCACTATGTTGATCATATCTACTATATGATTCATGTTCGACCTTTCGGTCTCAGTGTTCCGAGGCCATATTTGCATATGCTAGGCTCGTCAAGTTTAACCCGAGTATTCTGCGTGTGCAAAACTGGCTTGCACCCGTTGTATGTGAACGTAGAGCTTATCACACCCGATCATCATGTGGTGTCTCGGCACGACGAACTATAGCAACGGTGCATACTCGGGGAGAACACTTATACCTTGAAATTTAGTAAGGGATCATCTTATAATGCTACCGCCGTACTAAGAAAAATAAGATGCATAAAAGATAAACATCACATGCAATCAAAATATGTGACATGATACGGCCATCATCATCTTGTGCTCATGATCTCCACCACCGAAGCATCGTCATGATCTCCATCGTCACCGGCGCGACACCTTGATCTCCATCGTAGCATCGTTGTCGTCTCACCAACTATTGCTTCTATGATTGTTGCTACCGCTTAGTGATAAAGTAAAAGAATTACATGGCAATTGCATTGCATACAATAATGCGACAAACATATGGCTCCTGCCAGTTGCCTAACTCTATTACAAAACATGATCATCTCATACAACAATTTATATCAGGTTATGTCTTGACCATATCACATCACAACAAACCCTGCAAAAACAAGTTAGACGTCCTCTACTTTGTTGTTGCAAGTTTTACGTGGCTGCTATGGGCTTCTAGCAAGAACCGTTCTTACCTACGCATCAAAACCACAATGATTTTTCGTCAAATGTGCTGTTTTAACCTTCAACAAGGATCGACTGTCGGTGTGAAAACTGGCGGATCTTGGCTAGGGGGTCCCGAACTGTGCGTCTAAGGCTAATGGTAACAGGAGGCGGGGGATATGATGTTTACCTAGGTTCGGGCCTTATCTATGGAGGTAATACCCTACTTCCTGCTTGAATGATCTTGATGACATGAGTATTACAAGAGTTGATCTACCACAAGATCGTAGAGGCTAACCCTAGAAGATAGCCTATGATTATGATTGTCCTTGTCCTACGGACTAAACCCTCTGGTTTATATAGACACCGGAGGGGGGCTAGGGTTACATCAGGTCGGTTACAGAGAAGGGAATCTACATATCCGAATCACCAAGCTTGCCTTCCATGCAAAGGAGAGTCACATCCAGACACGGGACGAAGTATTCAATCTTGTATCTTCATAGTCCAACAGTCCTGCATAAGCATATAGTCCGGCTGTCTGAGGACCCCCTAATCCCGGACTCCCTCAGTAACCCCCGAACCAGGCTTCAATGATGATGAGTCCGGCGCGCAGATTGTCTTCGACATTGCAAGGCGGGTTCCTTCTCCGAATTCTCTAGAGTACCTGTTGTAATGAGCAGTGTCCGCCTTCCCATTTAATGTTACATTCATCGACTTCTGTACCTTAACAGTATCATCCTCCACGTGTCGAGCGAATGCGAAAAGCCGGGGCATTTTTACACTTGCCACCCTGACCATGTAAATAAATCGTCTATTAACGAGACGGGGATCCTCAGATCCAAATCACACCATCTTCCCAAGCGAGGATTCATCAAAGCATGCCCGAAAAAACCATCCCATCATGGCCGGCCACCGCAGCTCTTCCTCTCGCCCCTATAGCGCCAAGCCAGGTGATTGGGAGAAGTGTACCGTATCCCACGACCAATTGGTGAAGTTGCAGACCCAGGGGTTTCTTCCACCTGCATATCTTGTCCCCGTTCAGGCTGGATTAGCCACCTTTGACGGCGGGGAGTGAGCGGAGAGTTTTCCCAACCCATCCAGGGGGGGGCGAGTGTGCCTTGTCCCTTACTTGCTGATGGGCATCGGATTTCCAATCCATCCGTTCCTCCGCGGGCTCCTGGAGTATTATGGCCTCCAGTTGCACAATTTTACCCATGCCTCTATCTTGCACATCACAGGTTATGTCGCCCTTTGCGAGTTATTTCTGGGTTGCGAAGCTCATTTCGTGCTATGGAAGAGGCTGTTCTGCCTCGTCCCTCGCAATCAGGAGGGATCAATATTCCAAGTGGGCGGAGCCGAAATATGGCGCATCGCCGAAACTGGATACTTGTCCGGCACTCCGAAGAAGGCATCCGAAGATTGGCCTTCCGAGTGGTTTTATATAGAGGATATGTACCTTCCTGACCCTATCCGAATGGGTCTTCCTGAGTTCACAAATGCTTTGTTGAAGAAGCACCATAGCTGGTGTCCCCAGAGCCCCCAGGAGGAAGATAGCAGAGAGGTCCTTCAATTGATGGGCAGGATAAAAACGCTTGCCCAATCCGGATTGACAATAATCAAGGTTATGTCGATATGCATAATGCGGGGGGTACAACCACTCCAGTATCGAGGGCGTCCCATGTGGCACTTCAACGGAGAAAAGAATACCACCTGCTGTGACCGGAAAGGCCCGGACTTTGCCACTGCTCTGGCGAAAATGCTGTCCGATTTATACAAAGGGGAAGAAGAGGAGTTCATCCACATTAAGCCACGGGATGGATTTTCCATGTACAACCCACCTAGCTGGTCCATAACAAATATTTACACAGTTTTTCATCACAAATATTTACCTTGCTAGTCCATAACAGAAAATGTGGAAAGCTATGAGGGAGGTCCACAACCCGCCTCCACAGCCAGAGGACCACAACCGAGTCCTCGACCCCGGACTCGAAGAGGATCTGGACATATTTGTGGAGCTTGACGGTAGGGTGTTTTACCAGGCGAGCTGTGACAACACCTTGGTGGCCATCATGGCCGACTACCCCGGCCTCCTCCCAACATCACGTGTAAGTAAACATGAGACTTATCTTTCGAAAAGGATTTTACTCTTTCCGCCTTACCCACCGCACATATATTATGCTATAAAGGGAAGGCCATCGGTGCGCCATGCGGAACCCGTGGCGACTCACCAACAAGGGGCGCCCAAACCGGGTAGGCTTCCAAAAAGAAAGGCGAGCAGAGACATGGCCGAGCCGCCATCGAAGAGGTATGGTTGAAAACATGCTCCGTGATTGTTATCTTAAAATATAACAATGTCCGCTGTGTCCTAGCAGAAAGAACATTTGCCGGACTGTATCTAGGGATCCTGCCCATCACGCCTCTACCAGCCGGATTCCAGAACCGGCCTCCAGCATGGAGGCTAACATGGGGATGACATCGGATGGTCCTCCTACAGAGGATTCAGATAGAATATCCGCTACAAATTCCAAGGTGGAGAGAGCTATGAACCATCGGCGTCGGTGGGCCGCACTCCGCGACCCTAGTTTTTCCGAAGAGGCTTTTAATGCCTTCAACTCGGGAGACGCGTACATCCGAGCCGCTCAAGATGGGCTTGCTAGAGCCACAAACCAGTATTTAAAAGATATACGGGTAAGCAAAATCTGATAATTATGTATATCAGTAGCCCCTGAGACTTGAAACAGGGGGACAACTAATTTAAGGATCATTGTATGAATAGGTTCTTACAGAGAAGAATACCCTTTTGTCTCAAGAGCTGGAGAAGTGTCAAGCCCAGCTAAGGGCCACCGCTGCCAAAATGGAGGAATCCAAGAAGGCCTCATCTGGTAATATTTCTCTCTATTGAGAAAAAATGTAATTACGTGTACCAGTTGGTGTTCGGCACATTGCAGATCTGACAATAGATTCCGCAGATAAGTCCGGAGTGAATCCGGAGATCCTACAAGAGGATGAACAATGAACTCAACGACAACTAGAAGCTGGCGAGCGTGTACTTACACGAGTCAGGCAGAAGAAAAACGATCTCCAAGATGCCAATACCCGTCTGAGCGTAGAATTACAAGATGTTCGGGCTCAGCTAGCTGACTCCATGAAGGAGAATAGAAGGCTTCAACGCAGCATTTTTAGTATGTGCTCAAACGAACCTTTATATAGTTCGGAGAAGAAACGGGCTAACAGAGTGATGCCCCGAAGAAGAGATGCCCGGATCCTCGGGCGATTTGCTGCAAGAGCTTTCACAACTGCACGAACAAGTATGGCAGGTGATGCAGGGTGTTGCCAAGGCCTTGTGGCCATCCGCCTCCCTGCCGGGAAGCATGGGGGAGCTTGTACAACTACTCAAGGGAGCACGACGGCGTTTCTGACTATGGAAGATATCTGCCTGTCGACAAGGTGTGAGGGAAGCTTGGGCCATGGTATACCAAGCTCGATCCGAATCACATGGCCCGGGTCGGACCTGTAGGGCCAGATGGGAATGAAATTCCCGATAGTCTGGTATATGACCAGGTAGGATTAGCCGCAAAGTATTCCCAATAGGATTGTAGGCTAGACAACCTGTTGGATGGCATAGAAGAAGACGTATGTGAGTCTAAGTGACTATGTACTTCAATTGACATATTTGTCCCTAGCCGGATTGTAAATCATTTGTCACGGCGGACCTTTTCGCTTCAACCTCCGGACTCGACAGTCCGGAGTGTTTCCGAATACCCGCTCAGTTATGTAAACCAGGGTACGCGTGGAAACCAGGCGTAGGGGTCATAATTTCTTGAACAGACAAGTACCGAACTAGCTATGTTATATTACATGGATAGTAAGAAACATCTTCCAAAGAGAATAGTTCTGTTAAGGGTTCCTTTCCTTGGGTACGCATGCATTAATGTGCACGTCTGAACTGCAAGCAAAAACGACTTATATGCAACATCTAGGGGTTTGTAATGTAATAGGTAAAAACATCTTTAGTTCACCGACCGAATATTCTCTTAAGAACGCTAGCTTTCGGCTTCACCCAGTCTGAGGTACACATCCGACGTACCCGGCAGTAACAATCGCAGAGATGCTCCTCTTATGCCCTAGCCGAACTAACGAGAATGTAGGGCATAAACACAGGAGCCAGGCAACCCACCTTGGCCAAAACTTAAGTCATATCGATGCATATAATGGTGAAGAAAATGTACATATGAAAAAGTTACACATATGCAGTGGGCGTGATGCCCGGAAGATACTTATATTAAGCTTCTGTATAGGAAGCCCCCAGGTATAATGAGCGCACATACTTGAAGATTAGCGCATCACAAATGTGTAGTCGAGTCACACTTAAAGCCTTAGAGCCATAAAAAGAAAGAGAGAGGATATAACTAAGAAAAGGGGTGGAGGGAAGGGGACGAACACAGAGTTCGGCGCTAGGCGTAGAATCTTCGGAGTCTGGCCGCGTTCCATGGGTTCGGCTCGAGTCGATTATCTGATGCATCACGCAGGCGGTATGCTCCTCCGGTGAGAACTTTATCAATGATGAAGGGACCCTCCCACTTGGGCTTGAGCTTGTCCTTTTTCTTCTCCGGTAGGCGTAGAACGGGTTTGTGAACGTTATAAGTTTTGGCCCATACTTATCTGCTTTGATACCCGCGAGCTTGTTGCTGATAGAATGCGGAACGGCCTTTTGCGACATCGTGCTCCTCCTCCAGGGCATCTAAATTGTCCTGCCGATCAAGCTCGGCTTCTCTCCCTTCATACATGCGCACTCGAGGTGAGTCATGAATAATATCGTAGGGCAATACCGCCTCTGCGCCGTACACCATGAAGAAGGGTGTGTGTCCGGTAGTGTGATTTGGCATGGTCCGCATCCCCCATAGTACGGAGTCAAGCTCCTCGACCCGGTGCGTGTTTGATTCCTTCAGAGACCACACTAGTCTGGGTTTGATGCCGCTCATAATAAGACCATTTGCTCATTCGACTTGCCCGTTTGTTTGAGGGTGATAGACGGAGGCGTAATTGAGCTTAATGCCCATGTTGCCGCACCAAGTTTTCACCTCGTCGGCTGCGAAATTGGAGCCATTATCGGTGATGATGCTGTGGGGGACACCATAGTGGTGCACGACCCCTGATATGAAGTCTATCACTGGTCCGGATTCGGCCGTTTTGAATGGTTTGGCCTCTATCCATTTGGTGATTTTATCCACCATGACCAACAGGTATTTTTTCTTATGGCTTCCTCCTTTAAGGGGTCAGTCCATATCGAGCCCCCAGACCGCAAAAGGCCAAGTGATGGGGATTTTTTGGAGAGCGGTGGGCGGCATATGCCTTTGGTTGGCAAAGAGCTGGCAACTGACGCAATGTTGGACGAGGTCCTGTGTGTCTGGTCGGGCTGTCGGCCAGTAGAAACCTGTATGGAAGGCCTTGCTTACAAGGGCCCATGCTGTGGCATGGTGGCCGCCGAGTCCAGCATGAATTTAGGCCAAGAGCTGCTGCCCTTCCTCTTCGGAGATACATCTTTGAAGCACTCCGGTGGCACTTTTCTTATAAAGCTCTCCCTCGTGGAGCTTGTAGGCTTTGGAGCGCCGCACAATGCAGCGTGCCTCGTTTTGATCCTCGGGGAGTTCTTGCCTATTTAGGTAGGCCAAGAAGGGTTCGGTCCATGGGGCGACGACAACCATGATTAGATGGGCTGAAGGTGTTATTTCAGTGGCAGAGCCTCCGATTATGTCAGTGTGTTCAGAATATGGGGTTGTGGTCGGATCCGGACTAGTATTGCCTGTTTCCCCTTTCCAAGAAGATGTTAGGTGGGACGGGGTCGCACTTAGCACTAATGCGGGTGAGGACATCTGCCGCTTGATTTTTTTCTCGAACCACATAATGAAATTCAAGCCCCTCGAATCGAGCTGACTTTTGGGGGGCGACATTGCGATAAGCCGCCATTTTCGGATCCTTTGCATCAAAGTCTCCATTTATTTGAGATATTGCGAGGTTTGAATCCCCACGCACTTCTAGGCGTTGAGTGCCCATGGAGATAACCATCCGAAGACCGTGCAACAGAGCCTCATATTCGGCCGCATTGTTGGAGTCTGTATATAATATTTGGAGTATGTATTGGACTGTATCTCCGGTGGGGGATGTCAGGACAACACCTGCTCCCAGACCGGCCTGCATTTTAGAGCCGTCAAAGTGCATGATCCAATTGGAATATGAGCCGTACTCTTTAGGGAGTTCAGCTTCTGTCCATTGGGCGACGAAGTTAGCTAGTACTTGTGATTTAATGGCTCACCATGGTTTATATGTAATGTCGAACAGGAGGAGCTTGATGGCCCACTTAGCAATCTGGCCCATGGCATCGCGGTTATTTATTATATCATCGAGCGGTACTTCGGAGGCCACCATGATTGAACACTCTTGAAAGTAGTGTCGTAGTTTTCGAGATGCCATGAAGACCGCGTATGCTATCTTTTGATAATGTGGGTACCGTGATTTGCATGGTGTGAGGACAGTGGATATGTAGTATACCTGCTTTTGAAGCGGGAACTTATGTCCGTCATCCTCTCGTTCGACGACGAGCACTGCGCTTACAACTTGGTGTGTTGCAGCTATATATAACAACATGGTTTCACCAATGTTTGGAGCGGCCAGGATTGGGTTGCTGGCCAGGAGGGCATTTATTTCTTCTACTCCGGCCATTGCCGCATCCATCCACTCGAAGTGTTTGGTGCGTCGAAGAAGGCGATAAAGAGGTAGTGCCTTTTGTCCCAATCGGGAGATAAGGTGGCTTAAGGCAGCCACACATCCAGTTAATTTCTGGATTTGTTTGAGGTCTGTTGGGGTAGCCAATTGTGACAAAGCTCAGATTTTAGCTGGGTTTGCTTCAATTCCTCTGTTGGAAACCATGAAGCCAGGAGCTTTCCGGCGGGAACGTCGAAAACACATTTTTCGGATTGAGCTTGATGTCATATATTTGGAGGTTGTCGAACGTGAGCCTCATGTCGTCTATTAAAGATTCGACGTGTCTGGTCTTGATAACCACATCGTCTATGTATGCCTCAACTGTTTTGCTGATTTTTTTCCAGGCATGTCTGAATCATGCGTTGGTAGGTTGCACCGGCGTTTTTAAGCCCGAAAGGCATGGTGTTGAAACAGAAAGGGCCGTATGGGGTGATGAATGCCGTTGCGGCTTGATCGGACTCCGCCATCTTGATTTGATGGTATCCGGAGTATGCGTCGAGGAAGCATAATGAGTCGTGTCCTGTAGTAGCATCGATGATTTGATCGATGCGGGGGAGGGGGAAGGGATCCTTGGGGCAAGGCTTATTGAGGTCCTTGAAATCGACACATAGGCGCCAGGATTTGTCCTTCTTTGGTACCATCACCAGGTTTGCTAGCCAGTCTAGGTGTTTTATTTCTCTGATGAATACGGCTTCGAGTAACTTGGCTAGCTCCTCTCGCGTAGCTTGTCGTTTAGGCTCTGAAAAGCATAGTAGTGTATGCTTGACCGGCTTGTATCCCTTCAATATGTTGAGACTATGCTCGGCCAGCCTCCGTGGGATCCCTGGCATATCTGAAGGGTGCCAGCGAAAGATGTCCCAATTCTCGCGTAAGAACGCCCGCAGTGCAGCGTTGATTGTGGGGTTCAGCTGTGCCCCGATGGATGCTGTTTTTGTAGAGTCCGTTGGGTGGACTTGGAATTTGACTATTTCATCCGCTGGTTTGAAAGAGGTGGACTTGGATCGCTTATTGAGTATCACATCGTCCCTGTCCATTGTGGAGCATAATGAAGTTAATTCTTCGGCCGCGAGGGCTTCGGATATCCGGCTCTCAGAGCTTGGGCCATGTCCTCCTGCGAGCGGGTATCCGGCTCTCAGAGCTCAGGAATCAGGACATAGTTCATCCTCAAAATAGAGGAAGGGTTGTTGCATTGCTCCTCCACCACCGCTATTTGATGGGTGACCGGCTGAGAGTTGATCTCTCTTTGATCGGGTTTAAGCCCAATCCGATCATAGTCCATAGCGACTCCCAAGGTGGCGATGTGATCCAAGAGCTCGTTCAGGGATGAAAGTTCCATTGGATCCATCCGCTCGGCGTATTCCGAGCTGACGTGGAGGCTATTTTTGATGACCCAAGAAGTCATCGTCGGCATGGCGGCCGAACGGGCGGTCATGACGAAGCCGCCTAGTCGGAGGGTTTGGCCTAAAGCCAGGGCTCCCCCAGAGGCAATGTTGTCCTTGATAACAAGGCGAGCCATCAAACCTCTTTTTTCGACGTCACAGTGGAACTCTCAATGAAAGCACCAATGTCGGTGCCAAAACCGACAGATCTCGGGTAGGGGGTTCCGAACTGTGCGTCTAAGGCTAATGGTAACACGAGATGGGGGACACGATGTTTACCCAGGTTTGGGCCCTCTCAATGGAGGTAATACCCTACTTCCTGCTTGATTGATCTTGATGACATGAGTATTACAAGAGTTGATCTACCATGAGATCATAGAGGCTAACCCTAGAAGCTAGCCTATGATTATGATTGTCCTTGTCCTGTGGACTAAACCCTCCGGTTTATATAGACACCAGAGGGGGGCTAGGTGATGAAGCTATGTACCTAGGGTAGGGTCATAGACCTGTCCAAACTACCCTACCCAAGGACATCTCTAGAAGAAACCACCTGTCAATCGACTCAGAAGTGTTCCACTCGACAGACTCGAAGACACTCGACCATGAAGCCAACCACTCGACCATGAAGCCAACCACTCGACGCCCAGGAGATCCAAAGTCACTCCGCACACAAACAGTCGGTCATTAAGTGGCTTTTATGGTCATCATAGCACTTTATGTGTAGCGTTATCAGTAATGCCCTATTTTAATGTATCTTAAACCCTGCATAACTGAGGGCCGGAGGGGTCTGGCGGACTCTATATAAACCACCCCCTCCTCAGTGTAAAGGGTTCGCACCCCTGTAACTCATACACATATAATCCAGTCGACCGCCTCCGGGCTCCGAGACGTAGGGCTGTTACTTCCTCTGAGAAGGGCCTGAACTCGTAAATCTCTTGCATATACAACTACTCCATAGCTAGGATCTTGCCTCTCCATTAGTACCCCCTACACTACTGTCAGACTTAGAACCACGACAGTTGGCGCCCACCATGGGGCAGGTGTCTTAGCGACTTACTGGAGAAGTTGCAATTTTTTTCGATCTCCTTCATCATGGTTTCAGGCGGAGTTTTGGTTGAGGGCCACGAGATCCGTCTCGGCGCGCTCACATTCATCACCGACGACTCTTCTTGGCTTCAGGAGGCTCCGCTCGACATCGACGCGCTCCCAGTCCGCGGAGCGACGCACTTTCGTGCGTGTGTCCGCGGCGTCCTCCTGCGGCAGCCGTCGTCCTAGTATCGGTCGGTCTTTGTGCCGTCCTACCCCCGTGTTTCCCGCTGGCGCAAGCGCTCCGGTCGGTCGAGGCTTCAGCGGTGGGTGAGGCACGCGGTGGCTCGCCAGACGGCCACCCCTCAAGTCGCGGCAATCGAGCCCGACGAATCTCTCTACGGCCTGTTCGATCTATTGACTGGCTCCGCAGAGACTGCATCCGAGTGCGACAGCAGTGATCCAGCGGCGGAGGTTCTGATGGTCGATGGACCATGCGGTCCTCCCGGTTTCCTCGGTGCCGACGGAGGCGACGGCGGAGGCGATCCGTCGCATGCCCATGAGGAGTATCTCCCCGAGCCCCTCACTCGCTGCAAAGGGAAGAACTTCGCCGCCGGAACATGGATGCGCTTCATACTCCTATCGTTGGAGAAACTCCCGAGGCTCGTGCCTTAGAGGACGCGTGCTTGGCCAACTTGGATGAGCGCGCTCGGCCGGGGAACCTTCAGCGAGCACTCGACGAGCGTGCGCGGCAACGGGTTCCGGATTCCAGTAGACATCAACTCTTTCCACAACCGACTCAGGTATATCGAACTCCGATTCAGAATTTAGCAGCTGCGGCCTGTATAGCAGAGTCAATTCAGCCTTCCCAGTCGGAGGCTGGCAGAGGCTTGTTGTAGATCAGAGATTTACTCTGGGCAGCAGGAGATCAAAATTCAGCTGTATCGCAGTTGCGGACTAGGATTCACAGCAGATCCGTAGCTGCTAATACAGTCCAGTCGTCTCATAGTCCTAGATTGCCCCCGAGGCATGAGGGGTGTGGAGACCGGCACGATCAGTACAAGAACCGTGAGCAGTATGATCATCGAATCGATCGCGATGATCGACGTCGAGTGCCCACCCCTCCTCCAAGGGGTGGATCGTACGCGCCTCGACAACATGATGATAGACGCCAGCACAGTGTTGGGCGAAGGATTCCAGTCGACCCCAGGGAACCAGGCTTTGATGCAAGATCCATTATCGTTTAAGGCTTGGTCGACAGGAACAGAGCTCACCGAGAGGGTCATGACAGAGATGTACCCACCAGCAGCAGAGTACACGTCTCAGGACCAGAGTGTTTCAGCAGAGCCATCAGGGCCGCGGTGATTCCTCCCAACTTCAGGTTGGCGACTGGAGTCAGTAAGTTCACTGGTGAGTCCAAGCCTGATACTTGGCTTGAAGACTACCGAGTGGCTGTTCAGATTGGCAGCTGCAATGATGAGGTGCCCATGAAACATTTGTCTCTTATGTTGGAGGGTTCGGCCAGAGCATGGTTGAATCAGTTGGCACCCAACAACATTTACACTTGGGAAGATCTTTCCTGAGTGTTTGTTAGAACGTTTGAAGGAACTTGCAAGCGACCAACAGGACTGACAGAGCTGCAAACTAGTGTGCAGAAGTCGAATGAGACTTTGAGAGATTACATCCAGAGATGGATCACATTGCATCACACGGTAGAGAATGTGTTTGATCACCAGGCAGTTTGTGCCTTCAAGGAAGGCGTTAAGTACAGAGAGCTAAACCCGAAATTCGGTCGAACCGGAGACATGTCTCTGAGTCGAATGATGGAGATAGCCACCAAGTATGCCAATGGTGAAGAAGAGGATCGGCTCCGGAGTGGGAAGCACAAGTTAGTCGTCCACGAAACCGGAGGAGGGAACTCCAGTCGGAAGCAGAAGCAGAAAGCCGAGCCAGCTGCTCCTAGAGAAGCCTTAGCCGTCACTCAAGGAAAGTTTAAAGGGAAACCTTGGAACCCTAAGAAGGTGAAGGACAAAGAAGGAAATGACGTGATGGATTTGCCGTGCCACATCCACATGAAGAAAGATGAGGAGGGTAAATTCATTTACCCGAAACATACCACTCGATAGTGTTGGCTCTTGATCCAGCAATTCCAGGGGAAATAACCCAAAGATAAGGAAAAGGAGTCGGACAAAGTTGTGGACAAGGAGGATAGTGATGATGGATATCCCCAGGTCAATTCCACTTTGGTGATTTTTGCTGACGTTGAGAGCAAAAGTCGATTGAAAGTTATCAACCGAGAAGTAAATATGGTTCTCCGAAGACACCCAATTATCTGAGATGGTCTCAGACTGCCATCACATTCGACCAGTCCGATCACCCGACACACATAGCCACCCCTGGGAGGCAAGCTCTGGTGGTCGACCCAGTCGTCGAAGGCACTCGACTGACTAAAGTTTTGATGGACGGTGGCAGTAGCCTGAATATACTGTATGCAGAGACATTGAAAGGGATGGGCATTCCGATGTCCAGACTCAGTACCAGCAACATGAGTTTCCATGGAGTCATTCCTGGAAAAAAGGCTGCGTCACTCGGTCAGATTGCTCTTGACGTAGTTTTCGGTGATTCCAAAAATTACCACAAAGAAAAGTTGATATTTGAAGTTGTGGATTTCTAGAGTGCCTATCACGCTATTTTGGGCAGGCCAGCTTATGCACGTTTTATGGCTCGACCATGTTACGTGTACCTCATTCCTGGCCCCAAAGGTGTGATCACTGTTACTGGCAATCGGAAGAAGGCGGAAGAGTGCTTTCAGAAAGGATCAAAGATCACCGATGCTCAGATGGCAGCAGAAGAGTGGCAGGAACACCAGAAAAATGCAGACCCGAGTGATTTGTTGTGAGCTAAAAAGCCCGCTACGGAATCAGCATTTCAGTCGTCTGGTGTGACGAAACCGATTCACATTCACCCGACCGACCCCAATGCTGCTTCGACAAATATCTCTACAACGCTCGACTCCAAATAGGAAGAAGCCCTCATCCAGTTCCTCCGTGAGAACTGGGACATCTTCGCATGGAAACCTTCTGACATGCCGGGTGTTCCCAGGGGGCTGGCTGAGCACCATCTACAAGTCGACTCAAAGGTGAAACCTGTTAAAGAACATCTTCGACGGTCCGCCGTCCAGAAAAGAAAGGCCATTGGCGTGGAGGTGGCTCGGCTCTTGGCTACAGAGTTTATCCGAGAGATTTACCACTCCGAGTGGCTCGCCAATGTTGTCATGGTCCCCAAGAAGGAAAAGTCACTTCACATGTGCATTGACTTCAAACATATCAATCGGGCCTGCCCAAAAGATCATTTTCCTCTCCCCCGCATCGACCAAATAGTCGACTCGACTGCGGGATGTGAGCACCTGTCTTTCTTAGACGCTTATTCCGGTTACCATCAGATCCGTCTGTATGGACCCGATGAGATCAAAACAGCTTTCATCACCCCATTCGCGTGCTTCTGTTATGTCACCATTCCATTCGGCCTCAAGAATGCCGGAGCCATGTTCATGAGGATGATTCAGAAGTGTTTGCTCACTCAAATCAGTCAGAATGTGGAAGCATACATGGACGATATTGTGGTCAAGTCACGGAAAGGTTCCAACCTGCTGACTGATCTTGCAGAGACATTTTCCAACCTCAGGAGGTATGATACCAAGCTTAATCCATCAAAGTGCACATTCGGAGTTCCTGGCGGAAAGTTACTCGGTTTTCTCGTTTTCGAACGAGGAATCGACGCCAATCCAGAAAAAGTTGGCACTATACTCCAAATGAAACGTCCTGTGCGTGTGCACGATGTCCAGAAGCTTACTAGTTGCTTGGCCGCGTTAAGTCGATTCATCTCTCGTCTCGGTGAAAAGGCATTGCCTCTTTACCAATTAATGAAGAAGTCAGACAAATTTGAGTGGACTCCTGAAGCTGATGCAGCGTTTGCAGAGCTAAAAACCCTGCTTTCCACCCAGCCGGTGCTTGCTGCCCCAATCAGCAAAGAGCCTTTGCTGCTCTACATTGCAGCCACAGGAGAAGTCGTTAGTACAGTACTTACGGTCGAGCGGGAAGAAGAAGGAAAAGCCTTTAAAGTCCAGCGCCCAGTGTATTATATTTCTGAAGTTTTGACCCCATCAAAGCAAACATACCCCCATTATCAGAAGCTTGTATATGGGATTTATATGACCACGAAGAAGGTTGCTCATTACTTCTCTGACCATTCCATTACAGTCATCAGTAACACTCCATTGTCAGAGATTTTGAACAACAGAGATGCAACCGGTCTAGTGGCGAAATGGGCGATTGAACTCCTTCCCCTAGATATCAGATTTGAGGCAAAGAAAGCCATCAAGTCCCAAGCAATAGCAGATTTCATCGCTGAGTGGATCGAACAGCAACTGCCGACTCAAGTTCACTCGGAGCACTGGACCATGTTATTTGATGGTTCTAAGATGTTGAATGGATTCGGTGCTGGGGTAGTGTTGGTTTCCCCCCGAGGAGATAAGCTCAGATATGTGCTCCAGATTCACTTTGATTCCTCCAATAACGAAGCAGAATACGAAGCACTTTTGTATGGGTTGCGCATGGCCATTTCACTCGGCGTCCATTGCCTCATGGTATATGGCGACTCAGATATGGTGGTTAACCAAGTGATGAAGGAGTGGGACGTCAGAAGTCCAGCCATGACTGTTTACTGCAATGCAGTGAGAAAGCTAGAGAAGAAATTCGAGAGATTAGAGCTTCATCATATACCCCGACTGAAAAATCAAGCAGCTGATGATTTGGCAAAATTAGGTTCCAAAAGAGAAGCCATTCCCAATGATGTGTTTTTGGAACACATCCACATACCATCAGTTCAAGAGGATCCTTTCACCGAAGAAGCCCCGCAACCTAAAAGTGCCACGGATCCGACTGAAATTGAGGTCCCAGCTATGGTCGACCAGATCATGGAAGTTTTGGTTATGACTCCCGAATGGACAGTGCCGTATATCGCATATATCCTAAGGAAAGAACTCCCAGAGAATGAAGAAGAGGTTAGGCAGATCGTCCATCGATCCAAGGCCTTTACTGTGATAAGGGGACAGTTGTACAGAGAAAGCGCGACTGGAGCCAGTCAGAAATGTATAACACCAGAAGAAGGCAGATAATTCTCGATGATATCCACTCAGGGACCTGTGGCCATCATGTGTCCTCTCGGACTATTGTGGCTAAAGCATACCAAGCGGAGTTTTACTGGCCCAGAGCAAATGAAATGGCGAAAGAGATAGTCGACAAGTGTGAAGGATGTCAGTTCTATTCCAATATGTCACACAAGCCTGCCTCAGCCTTGAAGACCATTCCAATCGTCTGGCCCTTCGCTGTTTGGGGATTAGATATGGTTGGACCACTGAGAACTGGCAGGAGCAGCTTCGGCTATGTTCTGGTGGCAGTCGACAAGTTCACTAAGTGGATCGAAGCCAAGCCTATCAAGAATCTTGATGCTGGCACTATAATCAGCTTCATCAGAGAGTTGATATTCAGATATGGAGTTCCGCATAGAATCATCACTGATAATGGGTCAAACTTCGATTCCGACCAATTCAAGACTTTTTGCGCTTCTCAAGGCACACGAGTCGACTACGCTTCCGTCGCTCACCCCTAGTCGAATGGACAATCAGAAAGATCTAACGGCCTAATTCTCAAAGGACTGAAACCCCGGTTGATGCGTGATCTCAAACACGCAACAGGCGCATGGGTCGACGAACTTCCATCAGTTCTTTGGGGATTGAGGACTACTACTAATCGGTCGACTGGGCGAACTCCGTTCTTTCTGGTCTATGGAGCCGAAGCAGTTGTGCCGAGTGACCTGCTTCACAATGCACCCCGAGTTGAGCTCTACTCTGAAGATGAAGCAGAACAAGCCCGACAGGATGCAGTCGACCTTCTAGAAGAAGAAAGAGAGATGGCCATGATCTGATCGACCATCTATCAGCAAGACTTGCGTCGATTCCATGCCAGAAACGTGAAGAGTCGAGCCTTCCAAGAAGGAGACTTGGTCCTCCGAGTGGACCAACAGAAGCCACACAAACTTGCCCCTACTTGGGAAGGCCCCTTCGTCGTCACCAAAGTTCTCCACAATGGAGCATACCATCTTTACAATGTCGGCCGCCGGATTGATGAGCCACGAGCTTGGAATGCGGACCTGCTCCGCCCCTTTTACACTTAAGTACTCACTCGGGTGAGATGTAAGAAAAAGTACTCCTGTAGTTTGTTTATCAAAGACAAAAGTGTTATAATTTTCCCATTGACTGTTGTTGCTTTTGTTTATGTGAGAAATCCCCCAGTGGGTGGCTTAGCTGCGAATCCGTTTCGCCTAAGTTTGTAAAAACTTTTCCTACCGAGTGACGAGCAAGCCTCTCACTCGGAAGCTTAGCCGCGAATCCGTTTCGCCTAAGTATTTGAAAATCCTACCGAGTGGCGAGTCTGCCTCCCACTCGGGGGCTTAGCTGCGAATCTGTTTCGCCTAAGTATTTGAAAATCCTACCGAGTGGTGAGTCTGCCTCCCACTCAGGGGCTTAGCTGTAGTCCAGTACTCGCCTAAGTGTTTGAAATCCTACTGAGTGGCGAGTCTGCCTCCCACTCGGGGGCTTAGCTGCAGTCCAGTACTCGCCTAAGTGTTTGAAATCCTACCGAGTGGCGAGTCTGCCTCCCACTCGGGGGCTTAGCTGCAGTCCAGTACTCGCCTAAGTAT
>NC_057807.1:634624282-634631379 GCF_018294505.1 Triticum aestivum
GTGTTTGAAATCGTACCAAGTGGAGAGCAAACCTCCCACTCGGGGGCTTAGCTGTAGTCCAGTAATCGCCTAAGTGTTTGAAATCCTACCGAGTGGAGAGCAAACCTCCCACTCAGGGGCTTAGCTGCATTCCAGTACTCGCCTAAGTGTTTGAAATCCTACCGAGTGGAGAGCAAACCTCCCACTCGGGGGCTTAGCTGCAGTTCAGTACCCTCCTAAGTGTTTGAAATCCTACCGAGTGGAGAGCAAACCTCCCACTCGGGGGCTTAGATGCAGTCCAGTACTCGCCTAAGTGTTTGAAATCCTACCGAGTGGAGAGCAAACCTTCCACTCGGGGGCTTAGCTGCTGTCCAGTACTCGCTTAAGTATGAAATCCATTTGGAATCCGCAAGGACGACGAGGTGCAGGTCGACTGCTACCTTCTCCTTCGGAGCTCCGCCACAAATACAATGTGCACTCTTCAAGGATGACGAGGTGCAGGTCGACTGCTACCTTCTCCTTCGGAGCTCCGCCACAAATACAATGTGCGCCCTGCAAGGACGACGAGATGCAGGTCGACTGCTACCTTCTCCTTCGGAGCTTCGCCACAAATACAATGTGCGCTCCATCCCGATCCACAAGGACGCAGGTCGACTGCAATCTGTGCTCCATCCCTACCTGCAAGAGTGCGTCACAAGCACTAAAATATATTCCAAGTGAAGAACAATGTTCGCTCGAAGGCAAATGCAAACATATTCAACGACAAGCCAGGTTCAGATAGCATCCTACGAATTCAGAAGTGCTCAGGCATCAAGCCTATAAAAATTTATCGGTTACAAAACCACTCGGCATTCCGAGGCAAATTTAAAGCATCAAGCATAGAAGTTTTTTACTCCTCGGGTGGAGGACTCGAAGGCGCGACAAACTGGTCCAGGTCGATTCCATCAGCAATCCGAGTGGCAGCAGCAATGAAGGTCTCCATGAAAGATTGGAAGTCATGCTTCTTTGTGTTTGCCACTTTGAGGGATGCCAGCTTGTCCTCTCGCGCATCCTTGCAGTGAACAGGGACTAGGGACAGAGCAACATCAGCACCACACCTGGCAGAAGACTTCTTCCATTCCTGCACTCGACCTGGGACTTCATTCAGTCGAGTCATTAGAGACTTGAGGTCATTTCGAAGCGTCTCCCTCGGCTAGAGTGTCGCGTCGATTCGCGACGCCGCAACCTTCAGTCGAGCAAGATAGTCAACCACACCAGCAACACGAGACTCCAGTCGGAGCACGTTCATGGCAGTTTCATCCTTCACAGGAGAGTTGATGGGATCCAAGTCTGTCTCCACTCGAGTGGTGTCCTCCTCGAAGTTTTGGCAAAATTCTGTAAACACAAGTCAAAGACAAACCAGCAGTTCTACGACGAGTCGATGATAACAAGTCAGTCGGGTGGGAGCGATTACCCTCAAGCATGATGAACAACTTCTTGGCAAGCCCCCCCAGATAGACCTCCAGATCGTTCTTCTTCCCCACCAGTTCACTAGCCTTGTCAGTCAGAGCTATCTTGTCATTCCTTCAGATGGCTGACCTCATTGTTGGCTGCGTCGAGAGCAGCTTTCATATTGGCGTTCTCCTCTTCAAGCTTACCGACTGAAGCCAGTTTTTCCTCCGCAAGCTTCGTTTTGTCCAAAGCCGCCTTCTGCGCCTCGGCAAGGTCACGGTCCTTCTTCCTCAGAGCCTCCTTCATTTTATCTACAAAATGACAATGAGATCAGAATCAGGAATGGGCAGAAAGATAAAGACAGTCGTCAAGTTCTCACCAATCATACCTTTTGCCTCGTCCTTCGCCTTCTGAAAGTTCTCCTGAACAAGCTTCAAGTCAAGGTCGAGCTGGATATGTTTGTCTTCCAACTCGGTATAGCGAGCCACAAGTTCGCAAGATTTCTGTGTAGGATCAGTCAACAGACATCAAAGATAAGTTGCTTCCGAGTGACTAAGAGAAAAATCATAGCATTTCTAAGACTACAGCTGAATCAAAATATTCAACAGTAGTCTCGGGGACTACACCCAGTGGGTGCACTCAGCGTGCCCCCACTGGTTCTACCGACTCGGTCCGACCAGTCGGCCAAAAGAGACAAAGAGGTTATGATCCTAAAACTATAGCTCTATAGCTAACTGCCAGCAGTTAGTCTTGGCTTCATCATGATCTACCAAAAAAAAGAAGAGGTTCTTCAGACTACAGTCGACTGCCAACAGTCCACCATAGTCTCGGGGACTACACCCAGTGGGTGCACTCAGCATGCCCCCACCGGTTCCAAAATTCCATTCGACATGGCCCGACCAGATCGAGTGAAGAAGTTGGAGTGAAGAAATTCAAAATACAACACTACGATCGACTTCCAACAGTTCACCATAGTCTCGGGGACTATACCGAGTGGGTGCACTCAGCGTGCCCCCACCGATTCAAATATTCAATCGACGCACCCAGTGGGTGTACAGATGCAAAGATCTTCGGAAAGAGGAAGGCTTCCTCACTCGGTCCATGGAAAAAGGAGGGAGTCCAGTCGACTGCCCTGGCGTCGACTGGTCTTTGCAGTAGAACCAGGTCGACTGCCATCCCCGGACCGAGTCGGGTAGGATCATGGTCGGAAAGGCACTTTCTCCTCTCAACTGAACCCCAAGACCCCCACACATCTGAATCACTTGGGTTCTCTCATCACTCGGATTGGCCTTTTTCACCGTCTGGGAGCGACAGGTGAAGATGTGCTTGAAAAGACCCTAATGAGGCCGGCAACCCAAGAAATTCAGAAATCCCCGAAAGAAAGGGTGAGGCGGCAAAGAAAACCCACGGTCGACATGGGTGGCCAAGAGAAGGCACTCACCCTCCTGAGGTTGCGGCTCGGACTCCTTCCCCGGGAGCCACGCCGATCCGTGGGGATCAGTCCTCCATCGGCCAGGTCGTCCAGATCCGCTTGATGGATCGTCGAGCGGATCCAGTCGCCCTGGATCCAGCCCTGCGGTAGGCCGGCCCTCGATGAAGATCCGCCCCGACTGGTCGCCCTTCCCTTCACCTTCGCCGTTGCCTTCTTCGCCCGCTCCAGGGCCGCCGTCTTCTCTTTCACCATGTCGCCGGCGGGACGCGCACGGGGCAGCGGCATTGAGATGGAAGCGAACGAGGCGGATGACTCTGGAGAAGAGAGGAGGAAATGAGAGCACACTGTTCAAAAACCCCAGTCCGGCGCCTTATATAAGGTTACCTCCAAGTGACTGACCGGTAGGCCCGGGAGATCCTGTCAAATCCGCAACAGTCGCGCGCGCGATGCGTGGAGAAAAAGGTGGCGCGGGGATCGAGGCATCCCTGCCTTATCCCATCTGATTACTGCGGCCTCCCTCGCCCCGCGCACTTCCCAAAATTCAGATCCCGCATAATCCGCGAGCAACAGAACAACTTGTTAGACAGAGGATTCCCTCCACATCGTCACTCGGAGTTTTTCAAGTAAAGAAATTCACTCGACGAATACAAAGAATGGATCAAGGTGACTGAAAAAGAAGTTGGTGCCGTCACTTAAAGTTCATTGATCCAGAACAAGACATACTCATAGCATGAGAAATGGGTCGGAAGAGCTCTCAACTCCTTCCCCACTCAAACCTCGATCCATTCGGGGGCTAATGATGAAGCTATGTACCTAGGGTAGGGTCATGGACCTATCCAAACTACCCTACCCAAGGACATCTCTAGAAGAAACCACCTATCAATCGACTCAAAAGTGTTCCACTCGATAGACTCGAAGACACTCGACCATGAAGCCAACCACTCGACGCCCAGGAGATCCAAAGCCACTCCACACACAAACGGTCAGTCATTAAGTGGCTTTTCTGGTCATCATAGCACTTTATGTGTAGTGTTACCAGTAATGCCCTATTTTAATGTATCTTAAACCCTGCATAACTGAGGGCCGGAGGGGTCTGGCGGACTCTATATAAGCCACCCCCCTCCTTCGTGTAAAGGGTTCGCACCCCTATAACTCATACGCATATAATCCAGTCGACCGCCTCCGGGCTCCGAGACGTAGAGCTATTACTTCCTCCGAGAAGGGCCTGAACTCGTAAATCTCTTGCGTATACAACTACTCCATAGCTAGGATCTTGCCTCTCCATTAGTACCCCCTACACTACTGTCAGACTTAGAACCACGACACTAGGGTTACATCAGGTCGGTTACAGAGAAGGGAATCTACATATCCGAATCGCCAAGCTCGCCTTCCACGCAAAGGAGAGTCCCACCCGGACACGGGACGGAGACTTCAATCTTGTATCTTCATAGTCCAACAGTCCGGCATAAGCATATAGTCCGGCTATCCGAGGACCCCCTAATCCAGGAATCCCTCACCGACCATAGTCAAACTTGATTCAACTAAAGTTGGAGAAACAGACACCCGCTAGCCACCTATGTGCAAAAGGACGTCAGTAGAACCAGTCTCATGAACGCGGTCATGTAATGTTGGTCCGGGCCGCTTGATCCAACAATACCGCCGAATCAAAGTAAGACGTTGGTGGTAAGCAGTATGACTATTATCGCCCACAACTCTTTGTGTTCTACTCGTGCATAAAACATCTACGCATAGACCTGGCTCGGATGCCACTGTTGGGGAACGTAGTAATTTCAAAATTTTCCTAGGGTAACGCAAGATCTATCTAGGAGATGGATAGCAACGAGACGGGAGAGTGTGTCCACGTACCCTCATAGACCGAAAGCGGAAGCATTTAGTAACACGGTTGATATAGTCAAACGTCTTTGCGATCCAACCGATCCAAGTACCAAACGTACGACACCTCCACGTTCAGCACACGTTTAGCTCGATGATGTCCCTCGTAATCTTGATCTAGTTGAGGACGAGGGTGAGTTCCATCAGCACGACGGCATGGCGAAGGTGATGATGATGTTACTAGCACAGGGATTCGCCTAAGCACTACGACGACATGATCGAGGTGTGTAACTGTGGAAGGGGCACCGCACACGGCTAAAGCAAAACTTGGTGTGTTCTACGGTTCCCCTGCCACCGTATATAAAGGAGGGAGGAGGAGGAGGCCGACCCTAGAGGGGGCGTGCCAAGGGGGGGATTCCTACTTGGACTCCCAGTCCAAGTTGGATTCGCCCCCCCTTTTCTATTCCAACTAGGAGAAGGAGGAAGGGTAGAAGGAAGGAACGGCGGGGGGGGGGGGGCTCGTAGTCCAATTCGGACTAGCTCATGGGGGCGCACGCGGCCACCCCTTGTGGCCCTTCTCTCCTTTCCCCTAAAGCCCATTAAGGCCCAACAACTCCCCGGGTGGTTTCGGTAACCTCCTGGTACTCTGGAAATTACCTGAACTTCTCTGGAACCATTCTGATGTCCGAATATAGCCTACCAATATATCAATATTTATGTCTCGACCATTTCGAGACTCATCGTCATGTTCGTGATCTCATCCGGGGCTCCAAACAAACTTCGGTCATCAAAACACATAACTCATAATACAAATCGTCATCGAACGTTAAGCGTGCGGACTCTACGAGTTTGAGAACTATGGAGACACGATCGAGACACATTTCTGATCAATAACCAATAGCGGAACCTGGATGCTCATATTAGCTCCTACATTTCTACGAAGATCCTTATCGGTCAAACCGCATAACGACATACATTGTTCCCTTTGTCATCGGTATGTTACCTGCCCGAGATTCGATGGTCGGTATCATCATACCAAGTTCAATCTCGTTACCGGAAAGTCTCTTTACTCATTCTGTAATGCTTCATCCCGCAACTAACTCATTAGTCACATTACTTGTAAGGCTTATAGTGATGAGCATTACCGAGAGGGCCCAAAGATACCTCTCCGAAACACAGAGTGACAAATCCTAATCTCAATCTATGCCAACCCAACAAACATCTTTGGAGACACCTGTAGAGCATCTTTATAGTCACCCATTTACGTTGTGATGTTTGATAGCACACAAGGTGTTCCTCCGGTATTCGGGAGTTGCATAATCTCATAGTCTGAGGAACATGTATAAGTCATGAAAAAAGCAGTAGCAATGAAACTGTAACGATCATAATGCTAAGCTAACAGATGGGTCATGTCCATCACATCATTCTCCTAATGATGTGATCCCATTCATGAAGTGACAACACATGTCTATGGTTAGGAAACATACACTACTAGGGAAATGCTTATACACAGGAGCTCACCAGTAGCGCTTGTTCAAGGAAAGCGCTGCTGCTATATAGCAGTAGCGCTTGGGCAGCACGGGCGCTGCTACTATGATCATAGGAGCAAGGTTGAGCCTATAAAATGTGCTACTACTACAATTGACAAACCGTTCTAGGTATGCTAGGGATAGTGGTAGCGCTCACGTTTAGCAAGCGCTACTACTATGCATCTTAGCAATAGCGCTTTTTCCCCAACCAGCGCTACTGATAAGTTTTAGTCCCCCCTCCTAGACCAAAGTTTAGTCCCACCTCGCTCCACGAATAGAAATTTTACCACCTTAAATATGGTGCTTCTCAAACCATCACAACCACTTGGTCTTCATTGAACTCTATGTGTAGGATCTGTGGCCGCAATAGGAGTCTTCGCCGGTTCTTAAATCGGGGAAGCTTCCTATCGACAATTTAGATTCTACACAAAAAGGTCATTGTAGACCAATGTATTTTTGATTTTTTTTACATTCTTAGCCTTATCAGTAGCGCCTTTCTTCAGAAAGAGCTACTGCTAAAATCTGCAGCAGTAGCGCTTTTCTTCAGAAAGCGCTACTGCTACAGATGTTAGCAGTAGCACTTTTTAGAGAGAAGCGCTACCACTAAGGGCCCTTATCCAAATAATTGTCCTGCACGCGTCCTCTCACTCTCCCCCTCACACTCTCATCCGTCGCCTCTCTGTCACCTCCGTCGCCCTCACCGTCGTTGCCGCCACCGTCGCCGTCCTCCTCCTCCACTGCAAGGTCAATCCCTCCCTCCTCCTCCTCCCCCTCCTCCTCCCTCCTCCTCCTCCCTCTCTGGCACCGGTGGCCTCCTCTTCCTCCTCCCTCTCTGCCGGCAGCCCCTCCTCCTCCTCCCTCTCCGGCGGCCCCCTCTTCCTCCTCCCTCTCCA
>NC_057807.1:634631648-634634259 GCF_018294505.1 Triticum aestivum
CTCCTCCCTCTCCTGCTCTCTCCTCCTCCTCCCTCCTCCTCCCTCCTCTCTCCTCCCCCCTCCTGCTCTATCCTCGTCCTCCTTCCCCTCCTCCTGGCCTCCTCCCACACTCCTCCCCATTTCTGTAAATAGGTTTTAGTTTTTGTTAAATGTAGGTTTTTGTTTTTAGTAAATTTGAATAGAATAAAATATGAAATTGAAAAAAATAAGTAAATGTAGGTCTTTTGAATAGAATAGGAATTTTTTAGAAAATTTGAATAGAATAATTAAATTTTGCTTATGGAGTTTCACTAAGTCCTAAGATGACGATAATAACGTGTTTGTTTATATTTTGTTTTTGCAAAAATCAAGGAGCCCCTGCATCATCCCCGCCGTCGTCCCCATCACCAACCCCTCCGACCTCGATTGAGGTGAGACCAACCACCCCATGTTGTTAATTTAATGTAGGTGTTTTAGGTGTTTAATCTTAGAATAATGTAGTATGAAACCCTGCTTATTGAATGCTCAATTTGGAAAACTACTCCATCAAGTTTGAATGCTCATATGATGTAGATATAAACATGTATATCTTGTGTTGCTCAAATAGGATATGTGCTTGCCCAAGTGGCCGGTCATGTTTGCCGGTTACACCTTCGAGTGGCCTATGTTTTGCAGGTGTGTTGATTAATTTTCGTTCCGACAAATTTCAGGCGCTCGATATGTCCTTTTTTTAGCAAAGGTCATGCCAGATTTTTCCGTGAATTCTAGCATGACTTGTGCAGAATATGTAGGAAATATTGAGTGGCCTGGATTTTCTAGAACAATAATTAAACAATATTTCGGGTTGACTTTAAGTCTGTCGAGGCTCCACCATATATGAGAGGACTGCTGTCGTGGGGGTCGTTTCTTCTTCTTCTCCGGGTGCTAGACCTTTGTTATGCACTAGGGGAAGGAGGAGTAACGACCATCACCGACGGTCGCAAATGTGAGAGAGGAATCAGTGAGGGAGAGTCTCCACCATATATGAGAGGACGAAGAATCCCGACTGTTGTCGTGGGGGTAGCTTCTCCTTCGTTCCCGTCTGCTAGAATATTTGGTGTAATGCACTCGGGAACGAAAGGAGGAGCTACCATCACTGATAGTCGAATATATACACCACGTGAGCTGAGAGTTTTCAAGAAAAGGCTCGACAGACGGATAGTCAACCCATGATGAATAATAATGATCTAATTTATTTTTTGTAGTACATATATATTTATTTTTACAAGTTTAATCTCTGACTTATGAACATAGGAAATGTCGTCGGACGAAGAAGGTCCCGGGAATGCTCCTGGTGCGGCGACAACCGGGGTTTCTGCGACAGGCCTCACTTGGTAGAAAGTCAGCGTTTCAGCATTAAGCTCGAGGAGGCCTTCGATTATGATATGGTAAGCTACGACACAAAGTGTTTTTTTCATAATTAAGCTCGACTTCTAGTACTTCAACGTGTAATCTTCGTCTTTTACAATTCGACTAGCTTATCCCATGCCATGCAAGACGCTATGTCTTGCAGAGGATGGGTTTTGAAGATCATGAGAGGAATGAAACAAAGAAAATTAACCTAAGGACCCATCATGGTATGGATTTTGAGGTAAATCTATACAATTCTGATAGCGTATCCTATTTTGGTTGCCCGGGTTGGGAAGCACTTTGCAAGATGTATGATTTTCAAGAGGGTATGTTTTCACCATGGATCTTGGTGATCCTGACATCGAGGTAGACAATTTGGACATTTGGGTCCTTGTTGATACGCTTGTAATTATACTGCTATGTGAGTTTCTCAAACATAGTTATTAAGTAATTTATATTGTTTATTTCAAAATAGTTGACATCTTATTTCCATTGATAGCTTATTTTCATTCTTCAAAGAATGTGCGGAAGATGGTAGACAGAACCTACTACACTGATGGCTCTGAGTTAATTTATCAGGAGAAAGATCATCTGGTCGCATATTGTACTGACCTTTAGAATTACAATGCCTATTATCAAACTCCTCCACATTATGATCAATACGTGCCACTAGTGCACGTGTTGAACAACGATAAATTCCATGGAGATACCCTGGTAAGATTTTTTTACTATTACGACATCCATGCATCTTTTGCATACTTCTAAAACAGAACTACATTGCTAAGTACGAAGTTATTACACTACTAGGGAAAACCTTATACACATCATCTTAGCAGTAGCGCCGGACAGAACAAGGCACTACTGCAACTTAGTAGTAGCGTGTTTAAATAGACCGCGCTACTACTAATACTTTAGCAGTAACGCGCTCCTGGAAAGTGCGCTGCTGCTATGTTTGTACTGGACGCAGATGGCTAGCCCCACTTAGCAGTAGTGCATATACATAACCAGCGCTACTGCTACGTCCCGTAGCAGTAGTGCATGTATCCGAAATGCGCTACTACTTACTTACCTTATCCTGGAATGGTTTATCCTCTCACTCACTCTCCCTCTCACTCGCTCTTGCCCGCGCCGAACCCGTCGTCCGCCGCCGCCGTGCTGCTCCTCCACCGAGGTACTCCCTCCTTCCTCCTTCCCTTCCTCCTCCCCCTCCTCCTCCAGCCGCCCTCCTCCCACCGCCCCTCCC
>NC_057807.1:634634733-634647013 GCF_018294505.1 Triticum aestivum
CCCTCCTCCCTCCATCTCTTTTTTTCTGTTTTTACTGTAGTTTTTTACTATTGTATAATGTAGTTTTTTTTACTGTTTTTACTAAGTGTTTAAAATAATTAGTAATTAAATTAATAAAACTAGTTGAACTAGTTTATTTTTAGTAAGAACTAGTTGAATTAATAGAACTAATGTATTTTTAGTAAGAAAATTAATATAACTATTTGAACTAGTTTATTTTTAGAAAGAACTAGTTTATTTATATTTATATTAAGTTTATTTTTAGTAAGAACTAGTTGAATTAATAGAACTAGTTGAACAAGTCACATTTGTTGTTATTTTTTTAGTTTAAGCAATTATTCCCGCATCGACGTCGATGATGCCTATCCCGCATCCTCGTCGTTGATACCCGTCATTTGCTAGGGTTTCAGTTGTATTAGTGATGTTATATGTATGATACTATTCGGTATGTATTAGTGATAACTTATAGGGTTTTTGTTTTTGCAGAAATCAAAGAGCCCCTCCATCATCCCCGCCATCGTCCCCGTCACCGAACCCCTCCGACCTCGAGGTGAGACCAGCCAAATCTCCATGTTAATATGAGTCTTATAAGATATGATGTAGATAAAAACATGTATATCTTGTGTTGCCCAAGTGGCCGGTCATGTTTGCAGGTTACACCTCCGAGTGGCCTATGTTTTGCCGGAGTGTTGATTAATTTCCATTCCGGCAAATTTCAGGCGCTCGATATGTCCTTTTTTATCAAAGGACATGCCAGAATTTTCCGCGAATTTTGGCATGACTTGTGCTAGAATATGTAGGAAATATCGAGTGGCCTTGATTTTCTAGAAAGATAATTAAACGATATTTCGGGTTGACTTTAAGTCTGTCGAGGTTGAAAAATCCCGACTATTGTTGTGGGGGTCTGAGGGAGTCCTGGACTAAGTGGTCCTCGAACAACCGGACTATATACTTTGGTCGGACTGTTGGACTATGAAGATACAAGATAGAAGACTTCGTCCCGTGTCCGGATGGGACTCTCCTTTGCGTGGAAGGCAAGCTTGGCGATACAGATATGTAGATTCCTTTCTCTGTAACCGACTTTGTGTAACCCTAGCCCCCTCCGGTGTCTATATAAACCGAAGGGTTTAGTCTGTAGGACAACAATCATAATATCATAGGCTAGCTTCTAGGGTTTAGCCATTATGATCTCGTGGTAGATCAACTCTTGTAATACTCATATTCATCAAGATCAATCAAGCAGGAAGTAGGGTATTACCTCCATAGAGAGGGCCCGAACCTGGGTAAACAATGTGTCCCCCGCCTCCTGTTACAATTAGCCTTAGACGCACAGTTTGGGACCCCCTACCCGAGATCGTCGGTTTTGACACCGACATTGGTGCTTTCATTAAGAGTTCCATTGTGACGTCAAAGATAGTCTTGATGGCTCCATCAATCATCTACAACAACGCAGTCCAGGGGAAATCTTTCTCCCCAGACAGATCTTCGTATTCGGTGGCTTCGCACTGTGGGCCAACTCACTTGGCCATCTGGAGTAGATCGATAGCTACGCCCCTGGCCATCAAGTCAGATTTGGAAGCCTGAATTTCGTGGCTGACATCCGCGGAGATTTGATCTTCGACGGATTTGAACCTATGATGGCTATCCTCGGCCACCATGATGAACATGACCTAGATCTCTCATCTGGTCGCGCACAGGAGATAGCACCTGTGGCCGCTGCTACGTCTTGAGCTTGCGTTGGTTTTCCTTGAAGAGGAAAGGGTGATGCAACAATAGTAGCGTAAGTATTTTCCTCAGTTTTTGAGAACCAAGGTATCAATCCAGTAGGAGGCTCCTCAAAAGTCCCACACACCTACACAAACAAACAAAGAACTCGCAACTAACGCGATAAAGGGGTTGTCAATCCCTTCACGGCCAATTGCAAAAGTGAGATCTAGTAGAGATAGTATGATAAGATAAATATATTTTTGGTATTTTATGATATAGATTGGAAAAGTAAAGATGCAAATAAAAGTAGATTGAAAGATTATATGATAAAAGATAGACCCGGGGCCATAGGTTTCACTAGAGGCTTCTCTCAAGATAGCATAAATATTACGGTGGGTGAACAAATTACTGTCAAGCAATTGATAGAAAAGCGAATAATTATGAGATTATCTAGGCATGATCATGTATATAGGCGTCACGTCCGCAACAAGTAGACCAACTCCTGCCAGCATCTACTACTATTACTCCACACATCGACCGCTATCCAGCATGCATCTTGAGTATTAAGTTCATAAGAACAGAGTAACACATTAAGAAAGATGGCATGATGTAGAGGGATAAACTAACGCAATATTATATAAACCCCATCTTTTTATCCTCGATGGCAACAATACAATACGTGCCTTGCTGCCCCTGCTGTCACTGGGAAAGGACACCGCAAGAATGAACCCAAAGCTAAGCACTTCTCCCATTGCAAGAAAGATCAATCTAGTAGGCCAAACCAAACTGATAATTCGAAGAGAATTGCAAAGATAACTCAATCATACATAAAAGAATTCAGAGGAGATTCAAATATTTCTCATAGATAAACTTGATCATAAACCCACAATTCATCGGATCTCGACAAACACACCGCAAAAAGAGTTACATCAAATAGATCTCCACAAGAGATGGGGAGAACATGGTATTGAGATCCAAAAAGAGAGAAGAAGACATCTAGCTAATAACTATGGACCCGAAGGTTTATGGTAAACTACTCACAACTCATCGGAGGGGCTATGGTGTTGATGTAGAAGCCCTCCATGGTCGGTTCCCCCTCTGGCGGAGCGCCGACGAAGTCTCCAAGATGGGATCTCGCGGATACAGAAGGTTACGGCAGTGGAAATTGTGTTTCGGTGGCTCTGTGGATGTTTTCGGGGCACGTGGGTATATATAGGAGGAAGAAGTATGTCGGCGGAAGCCCGAGGGGCCCACGAGACAGGGGGCGTGCCCTATAGGGGTGGGCGCGCCGTCCACCCTCGTGGCCGCCTCGGCTGCTTCTTGGGTTGCACTCCAAGTCCTCTAGATCACGTTTGTTCCAAAAATAACGCTCTCGAAGGTTTCATTCCGTTTGGACTCCGTTTGATATTCCTTTTCTTCGAAATACTGAAATAGGCAAAAAAACAGCAATATGGGCTGGGCCTCCGGTTAGTAGGTTAGTCCCAAAAATGATATAAACGTGTAAAATAAATCCCATAAACATCGAAAACAGTTAATATAATAGCATGGAACAATAAAAAATTATAGATACATTGGATACGTATCAAGCATCCCCAAGCTTAATTCCTGCTCGTCCTCGAGTAGGTAAATGATAAAAACAGAATTTTTGATGTGGAATGCTACCTAGCATAATTCTCAATGTAATTTTTTGTATTGTGGCATGATCGTTCAGATCCAAATGATTCAAGATAAAAGCTTATAAAACATAAAAATAATAATACTTCGAAGCATACTCAAAAATAATCATGTCCTATACAAATAGCATAGCCAAAGAAAGCTTATCCCTACAAAATCATATAGTTAGGCCATGCTTCATTTCCATTACACAAAATACTCCCATCATGTACAAGCCCGATGACGAGCCGAGCATTTGGTTCATACTTTTTAACGCGCTTAAGCTTTTTTCAACTCTTATGCAATACATGAGAGCAAGCCATGGACATAGCACTATGGTGGTATATGGTGGTGGTTGTTAGGACAAACAGGGAGAAGATAGTCTCACATCAACTAGGCGTCTCAACGGGCTATGGAGATGCCCATTAATAGATATCAATGTGAGTGAGTAGGGATTGCCATCCAACGGATGCACTAGAGCTATAAATGTATGAAAGCTCAACAAAAGCAACTAAGTGGGTGTGCATCCAACTTGCTTGCTCACGAAGACCTAGGGCATTTTGAGTAAGCCCATCATTGGAATATACAAGCCAAGTTCTATAATGAAAAATTCCCACTAGTATATGAACGTGACAACATAGGAGACTCTCTATCATGAAGATCATGGTGCTATTTTGAAGCACAAGTGTGGAAAAGAGATAGTAGCAATTGTCCCTTCTCTCTTTTTCTCTCATTTTTTTCTTTTTTTTCTTTTTTTCTTTTTTTCTTTCTTCTTTTTTTCTTTGGCCTCCCCCCCCCTTTTTTTTTCTTTTTGGCCTTTCTCTTTTTTTTTCTTTTTTTTTAAAGTCCGAAGTCTCATCCCGACTTGTGTGGGAATCATAGTCTTCATCATCCTTTCCTCACTGGGACAATGCTCTAATAATGAAGATCATCACACTTTTATTGATTTACAACTCAAGAATTACAACTCAAAGCTAGAACAAGATATGACTCTATATGAATGCCTCCGGCGGTGTATCGGGGTATGCAATGAATCAAGAGCAACATGTATGAAAATTATGAAGCTGGCCTTGCCACAAATACGATGTCAACTACATGATCGTGCAAAGGGCAATATGACAATAATGATGTGTGTCATAATAACGGAACGGTGGAAAGTTGCATGTCAATATATCTCGGATTGGCTATGAAAATGCCATAATAGGTAGGTATAGTGGCTGTTTTGAGGAAGCTAAATAATGGGTGCATGATACCGGCGAATGTTGCGCGATATAATAGAGGCTAGCTAAGTGGAAGGGTGAGTGTGCGTATATCCATGGACTCACATTAGTCATAAAGAATTCATATACTTATTGCAAAAGTCTACTTAGCCATCGAATCAAAGTACTACTACGCATGCCCCTAGAGGGATAGATTGGTAGGAAAAGACCATCGCTCGTCCCTGACTGCCACTCATAAGGAAGACACTCAAAAGAGCACCTCATGCAACAAATTTGTCACACAACTTTTACCATATGTGCATGCTATGGTACTTGCCAACTTCAACACAAGTATTTCTCAATTTCATAATTACCCACTAGCATGACCCTAACATTACTACCTTTATATCTCAAAACAATTATCAAGCATCAAATTGATCCTAGTGTTTAATGCACTTTCTATGATAGTTTTTATTATACCCAAATTGGATGCTCATCATTCTAGGACCAAATTCATAACCATAGCAAATACCATGCTGTTCTAAGATACTCTCAAAATAATATAAGTGAAGCATGAGAGACTAGCAGTTTCTACAAAATTAAGCCGCCGTCGTGCTCTAAAAGATATAAGTGAAGCCCTGGAGCAAAAACTATCTAGCCCAAAAGATATAAGTGAAGCACATAGAGTATTCTAATAAATTTCAATCCAATGGGCTTCTCCCAAAAGGTGTGTATAGAAAGGATGATTGTGATAAACTAAAAAGCAAATACTAATATCATACACGACGCTCCAAGCAAAACACATATCATGTGGCAAATAAAAATATAGCTCCAAGTAAAGTTACCAATGAACGAAGACGAAAGAGGGGATGCCTTCCGGGGGCATCCCCAACCTTAGGCTTTCGGCTACTCTTGAATATCTTGGGGTGCCATGGGAATCCCCAAGCTTAGGATTTTGCCACTCCTTATTCCATAGTCCATCGAATCTTTACCCAAAACTTGAAATCGTCACAACACAAAACTCAACAGGAAATCTCATAAGCTCCGTTAGTGAAAGAAAACAAAACCACCACATAAGGTACTGTAATGAACTCATTCTTTATTTATATTTGTGTTAAACCTACTGTATTCCAAGTTCTCTATGGTTCATACCACTTAATACTAGCCATAGATGCATCAAAATAAGCAAACAACACACGAAAGGCAGAATATGTCAAAAACAGAACAGTCTGTAGAAATCTGTAACTAATGCAAACTTATGGAACTCTAAAAATCCTACCAAAATAGGACATCCTGGACAATTTCTCTATTGATGTACAGCAAAACGAATCAATGCAAAAGCACATTTCTGTGATTTATTGAATTTTTCTCGTGAGCGCAAAGTTTCTGTTTTTCAGCAGAATCAAATTAACTATCATCTTAGGTTATCCTATAGGTTCTACTTGGCACAAACACTAATTAAAACATAAAAACACATCTAAAAATAAGGTAGATGCAAAATTTATTACTAAACAGGAACAAAAACAATAAACACAAAGAAAATTGGGCTGCCTCCCAACTAGCGCTATCGTTTAACGCCCCTAGCTAGGCATAAAAGCGAAGATAGATCTAAGTAGTGCCATATTTGGCACTTAATTCATAAGTAGCTCGCATGATAGATTCATAAGGTAATTTAATTTTATTTCTAGGAAAGTGCTCCATGCCCTTCCTTAATGGAAATTGGAATCTAATATTCCCTTCCTTCATATCAATAATCCCGCCAATCGTTCTAAGGAAAGGTCTAACAAGTATAATAGGGCAAGAAAGATTGCAATCAATATCAAGAACGATAAAATCTACGGGCACCAAATTTCTATTTACAACAATGAGAACATCATTAATCCTTCCCATTGGCTTTTTAATGGTGGAATCCGCAAGGTGCAAATTTAAAGAACAATCATCAAGATCATGGAAACCTAGAATATCTCATAAAGTTTTAGGAATCGTGGAAACACTAGCACCCAAATCACACAAAGCAAAACACTCATGATCTTTAATTTTAATATTTATAGTAGGTTCCCACTCATCATTAAGTTTTCTAGGTATAGAAACTTCCAAATTAAGTTTTTCATCAAAAGATTGCATCAAGGCATCAACGACATGTTTGGTAAAAGCTTTATCTTGACTATAAGCATGAGGAGAATTCACAACGGATTGCAACAAGGAAATACAACTTTCTAAAGAACAATTATCATAATCAAATTCCTTGAAATCCGAGATAGTGGGTTCAATACTATTTAAAGTCATGACCTCTCCAATCCCACTTTTACCAAATTTAGCATCAAGATCTAAAAACTCCGAATTATTGGGACGCCTTTTAACTACAGTTGAATCATCTCCAGTCCCATTATTATTAAGATTCATATCGCAAAACAAATATATAACAGGGAACACATCAATAACTTTAAGATCTTCATTATTATTTTCATGGAAACTAGAAGAACATGCTTTTACAAAGCAATCTTTCTTAGCACGCAATCTAGCGGTTCTTTCTTTGCACTCGTCAATGGAACTTATCATAGCTTTGAGAGACTCATTGATATCATGCTTGGGAGGAGTAGATCTAAGTTTAAGAGAATCAATATCAAGCGAAAGTCTATCACATTCCTAGCCAAATCATCAACTTTGAGCAATTTTTCTTCAAGCAAAGCATTAAAATTCTTTTGAGAGATCATAAATTCTTTCACACTATTCTAAAAATCAGAGGGCATCTTATTAAAATTACCATAATAATTATTGTAGGAATTTCCATAATTATTAGAGGAATTACTAGGGAATGGTCTAGGATTAAAGTTTCCTCTATAAGCATTGTTTCCAAAACTGTTCCTACTAACAAAATTTACATCCATAGATTCATTATTACTCTCAATCAAGGTAGATAAAAGCATATCATTGGGATCAATAGAAGCATTCTTAGTAGCAAACAATCTCATAAGTTCATCCATCTTTCCACTTAAAACATTAATTTCTTCTATAGCATGCACTTTTTTACTAGTAGATCTTTCGGTGTGCCATTGAGAATAATTAGCCATAATATTATCAAGAAGTTTTTCCATAAATGTGCCTCCCGCGGCCGAATCTGAAAGATTTCTAGAAGCAAACTTTAATCCGGCATAAATTTTTTGTATGATCATCCATAAATTCAAACCATGAGTAGGGCAATTGCGAATCATCAATTTCATTCTTTCCCAAGATTGGGAAACATGCTCATGATCAAGTTGTTTAAAATTCATAATATTGTTCCTAAGAGTGATAATCTTAGCGGGAGGAAAATATTTTGAGATAAAAGCATCTTTGCACTTGTTCCAAGAATCAATACTATTCTTAGGCAAAGACGAAAACCAAATTTTAGCACGATCTCTAAGTGAAAACGGAAATAACTTAAATTTAACAATATCATTGTCCGTATCTTTCTTCTTTTGCATATCACACAAATCAACAAAGCTGTTTAGATGGGTAGCGGCATCTTCACTAGGAAGGTCGGCGAATTGATCTTTCATAACAAAATTCAGCAAAGCAGTATTGATTTCACAAGACTCAACGTCATTAAGGGGAGCAATCGGAGTACTAAGGAAATCATTATTATTGGTATTGGAGAAATCACACAATTTGGTATTATCTTGCGCCATGGCAACAAGTAATCCAACACACAAGCAAACAGAAAAAGGCAAGCGAAAAAGAGAGGAGAAGATTGGGAAAGAGAGGGCGAATAAAACGGCAAGGGTGAAGTGGGGGAGAGGAAAACGAGAGGCAAATGGCAAATAATGTAAATGTGAGGGAGATGAGTTTGTGATGGGTACTTGGTATGTCTTGACTTGAGCGAAGACCTCCCCGGCAACGGCGCCAAAAATCCTTCTTGCTACATCTTGAGCTTGGGTTGGTTTTCCTTGAAAAGGAAAGGGTGATGCAGCAATAGTAGCGTAAGTATTTCCCTCAGTTTTTGAGAACCAAGGTATCAATCCAGTAGGAGGCTCCTCAAAAGTCCCACGCACCTACACAAATAAACAAAGAACTCGCAACCAACGCGATAAAGGGGTTGCCATTCCCTTCACGGCCACTTGCGAAAGTGAGATCTAATAGAGATAGTATGATAAGATAACTATATTTTTGATATTTTATGATATAGATTGGAAAAGTAAAGATGCAAATAAAAGTAGTTTGAAAGCTTATATGATAAAAGATAGACCCGAGGGCCATAGGTTTCACTAGAGGCTTCTCTCAAGATAGCATAAATATTTCGATGGGTGAACAAATTACTGTCAAGCAATTGATAGAAAAGTGAATAATTATGAGATTATCTAGGCATGATCATGTATATAGGCATCACGTCCACAACAAGTAGACCGACTCCTGCCTGCATCTACTACTATTACTCCACACATCGACCGCTATCCAGCATGAATCTAGAGTATTAATTTCATAAGAACTGAGTAACGCATTAAGAAAGATGACATGATGTAGAGGGATAAACTCATGTAGTATGATATAAACCCCATTTTTTATCCTCGATGGCAACAATACAATACGTGCCTTGCTGCCCCTGCTGTCACTGGGAAAGGACACCGCAAGATTGAACCCAAAGCTAAGCACTTATCCCATTGCGAGAAAGATCAATCTAGTAGGCCAAACCAAACTAATAATTCGAAGAGACTTGCAAAGATAACTCAATCACACATAAAAGAATTCAGAGGAGATTCAAATATTTCTCATAGATAAACTTGATCATAAACCCACAATTCATCGGATCTCGACAAACACACCGCAAAAAGAGTTATATCAAATAGATCTCCACAAGAGAGGGGGAGAACATGGTATTGAGATCCAAAAAGAGAGAAGAAGCCATCTAGCTAATAATTATGGACCCGAAGGTCTGTGGTAAACTACTCACAACTCATTGGACGGGCTATGGTGTTGATGTACAAGCCCTCTGTGGTCGATTCCCCCTCCGGCGGAGCGCAGGCGAAGGCTCCAAGATGGGATCTCGCGGATACAGAAGGTTATGGCGGTGGAAATTGTGTTTTGGTGGCTGGATGCTTTCGGGGTACGTGGGTATATATAGGAGGAAGAAATACGTCGGTGGAAGCTCGAGGGGCCCACAAGACAGGGGCCACCCTATAGGGGTGGGCACGCCCTCCACCCTCGTGGCCGCCTAGGCTGCTTCTTGGCTTGCACTCCAAGTCCTCTGGATCACGTTTGTTCCAAAAATCACGCTCCCGAAGGTCTCATTCCGTTTGGACTCCGTTTGATATTCCTTTTTTCGAAATAGTGAAATAGGCAAAAAAACAGCAGTACAGGCTGGGCCTCCGGTTAGTAGGTTAGTCCAAAAAATGATATAAACGTGTAAAATAAAGCCCATAAACATCCAAAACAGGTAATATAATAGCATGGAACAATCAAAAATTATAGATACGTTGGAGACGTATCAGCTGCCCTGGCCCTAGAACCAGGGCGAGCTGCATCGTCCGAAGACGGGAAGCTTGACCCCGCCACGGAGGCTGCAGACTCAGCGGCGCTCGAGCCGCACACAGACCCAACATCAGGTTGGGCTGGTGTTACCGGATTCCGGACTCGTCTCCGGACTTGGGTTCCGGACCACGCGCATCCGCGTCCATATAACCCATTTGGGCGCCTGTCTTGGAGTTCAGCTCCGCAGATATCATGCAACACTCACCTTTTGGCAACGTGCTAGGCTCATTAAAATCCCTTTCCCTGTCGGGGAGCGCCCGACTGAACTACGTCCGGCTCGAGTGGGAAGCGGACGACGAAGAATTTTGTGTCCCACCCACCACCCACTTTATAGCCACTGTAGACGACTTAACCGACGTGGTTGACTACGACTCCAAAGACATCGATGGTATGGACAACGATGCCGGAGAGGATCAGGAACCACTGCCTACGGGGCGTTGGACAGCTGCTTCCTCGTATGACATATATATGGTGGATACACCCAAAGAAAATAACGGCGATGATAAGGATCCAGTCGAGGATAAACCTCCTGAGACACAGCCAAAGCGCCGACGTCATCGGCGCCGCTCAAAACCATGTCGTAGTAAAAACAGCAATACCGTTACAGAGGAGGATAACGCTCTGGACGGTGCCGAAAACAATGAAGACCCCATTGAGCCAACCTCCAAACAGGAGGAACGGGACGAGGGGCGATTCAGCCCTGGCGAACAGGCCACGAACAAAGACTCAGAGGATAGCGACCACCTTCAGCTCTCCGAGGACGAGGTTAGCCTCGGTGATGAAGATTTCATCGTGCCCGAAGAGTCCGTCGAACAAGAACGGTTCAAGCGTCAGCTAATTGCCACTTCAAGAAGACTGAAAAAGAAGTAGCAAGAGCTTCAAGCTGATCAAGATATGCTCAAGGAAAGATGGACTGATGTCCTAGCAGCTGAGGAATACGGCCTCGAGCGACCAACCAAAAGCTACTCGGACCGCAAACTCTTACCACAGTTCGATGACGAGGTGCTGGAGCCCATCCTACCAAGGTACGATGCATCCGACCGACCAACAGGTGGCTGGGATAAAGCGGCACCTTGAGCCGAACACCAGCCCGCATTAGCTTGCCGAACAGACAAAAATACTACAGCTCAGGGATATACACATGACCTGCGGCACGACTTGGAAAAGAGAGCAGGTTAGACAAGATCCATCTACGGATCACGGGGGCGCGCCTCGACGCGCAACAACGGCCATCTGGCTGAACGTGAGAAACATAACCACGTCCGGGCCGAAAACCGCAAACGAGCTCCATCCGAGCTACATCACGACCTGGCCCGATACAGAGGTACCGCACACCCCTTTGCTTTACTGATGAAGTAATGGGACACGATTTCCCAGAAGGGTTTGAACCCGTAAACATTGAATCATATGATGGCACAACAGACCCCGTGGTGTGGATCGAGGATTCTCTTCTCCACATTCATATGGACCACGGCGATGATCTTCACGCCATTAAATACCTCCCGCTCAAACTCAAGGGACCAGCCAGATACTGGTTAAACAGTCTGCCCGAAAACTCCCTTGGCAGCTGGGAGGAATTGGAGGGCGCCTTCCTCGACAACTTCCAAGGCACATATGTCCAACCTCCGGATGCCGATGACCTAAGTCGTATAATCCAACAGCCCGGAGAGTCAGCCAGGAAATTCTGGACTCGGTTCCTAACTAAAAAGAACCAAATCATCGACTGGCCGGACATCGAAGCCCTAGAGGCCTTTAAACACAACATCCGTGACAAATGGCTGGCCAGACACCTCGTCCAGGGAAAACCGAAGTCCATGTCAGCCCTTACGGCACTCATGACTCGCTTCTGTGCAGGCGAAGACAGCTGGCTAGCCCGTAGCAACAATAATTCAAGCGAACCTGGCACTTCTGAAGCCATAAACAGCAACGGCAAGCCCCGATGCAATAGACATAAGTGTCGAAACAACGGTGATAGTACCGAAGACACAATGGTCAATGCCGGATTCAGCGGCTCCAGGTCCGATCAGCGGAAGAAGTCGTTCAATAAAAATACTCCGGGCCCGTCCGGTCTAGACCTCATACTAGATCGACCATGCCGAATCCATGGCACTTCTGATAAACCAGCCAATCATACCAACAGAGATTATTGGGTCTTCAAACATGGCGGCAAGTTAAATGCTGAGAATAAGGAGAAAGGGTCGCAAAGCAAGGACGAC
>NC_057807.1:634647336-634674191 GCF_018294505.1 Triticum aestivum
CCCACATCTCCAAGAGGGAGCGCAAGCGCGCACTGAGGAACGTCTACGCGCTGGAGCTAGTCGCCCCAAAGTTCAACCCATGGTCCTCCTGTCTGATCAGCTTCGACCGCAGGGACCATCCGACCAGTATCCGTCATGGCGGTTCAGCCGCACTGGTCCTTGACCCAATTATTGATGGATTCAACCTCACACGACTCCTCATGGATGGTGGTAGCAACCTGAACCTGCTCTATCAGGATACATTGCGCAAGATGGGTATCGATCCCTCAAGGATCAAGCCCACCAAAACCACCTTTAAAGGTGTCATACCAGGTGTAGAGGCCTGTTGTACAGGCTCAATCACACTGGAAGTGGTCTTCGGATCACCGAATAATTTCCAAAGCAAAGAGTTAATCTTCTGCATCGTCCCCTTCCGCAGTGGTTATCACGCACTGCTCGGATGAACCGCATTCGCTCGATTCAATGTGGAGCCGCCCTATGCATACCTTAAGCTCAGGATGCCCGGACCTCGCAGTGTCATAACAGTCAATGGAAATATGGAGCGCTCCCTCCATACTAAGGAGCACACCGCGGCCCTTGCAGCAGAAGTATAGAGCAACCTTCTTAGGCAGAACCTCAATTCGGCAATAAAGCCCCCGGACACCGTCAAGCGAGTCCAAAATACCCTGCAGCAGGACCGTTCGGCTCCTCTAGAGCTCAACAAGCAATTCGGCCTTCATCCTAGTCCCAATCAAGCGGTGAAATTCGTGTCGCACGTACATAACTACGCACTTAAAATACCACGGGCACGGATGGAGGCACAGATAGACCGTGGTCCACAATGCGGCTCAACCGCCCCTGGATCCGCATATCTCAACTTTTTCTCTTCCTTTTAGGTTTTTCTCTTCTTGAGGCATTTCGAATAACCTGATCATGGACCCATCGTGGGATGGATAGACCAAGAAAGGCAAGGGTCTTTGACGTACAAGGGAATCCCCAGGTGGTCTCTGCTAACGATCGTTATACCTATTTTACATACCCGCACGTAGCCCGCTCTTGGTCATGGCATGCCAAATAGCCTTATTTGCTTATCGCACTACTTGTACACATACGCCTCGGCGTATGGATCAAATTACAATGGAAAATAATCTGCAGCGTTAGCTTATTTATTTCATTTTTTTCTTGTCTGTTTATTTATTATCAATTGCACCCGTACATTCTGGTATGCCTTAATTCGCCAGGGGCTTCAGTGTACCCCATAACATGGCAAGAAAGTCCAAACACTTTTATAGTATAGTTCGGCACCCTGAACTTATAGCATTATATGCATCGGCTCCGAATCATGTCTTTGGTCAATAGTTGGGTTGCCCGGCTCCTGTGCTTACTACCTTATGTTCCACTATATCGGCTATGGTAGTAAAGGGAGAACTACTGTGATTGTGTCCCGGTTCTTCCGGATGAGCACCTCAGTAGAGAAAGTTGAGAACTGACTATCATGATGCAGCGAGAGCTGGTCGCTGTTCGAGAGGTTTCAAATCCTTAAGATATTTTCCGCTTTACGCGAGGAATCGGTTTTTGCCCGATTAGGCGTGTATAGCGCCCCAAGCTCGGTCTTCCGAATACTAGTGGCTACGCCAAAATTTAAAATTATCGAACTCCTATGGCTAAGTGAGGGTGATAAAGCCGTATAGTCTGATTCCCTTGGTCATTGTCCTAAACACCTCCTTAAAGGACCAATAACTTGGATAAAGAGTGTTTAGATTTATCCCAAACACCCCTGTACTAGCTACGTGGGGGCAGAAGCCCACGACTGGCCAACTCTCAGATTTCATAAACAGCCGCACAGGAGGTAAAATTTTAAATAAAACAAGCATTATATTACATAACAACCTTGTTTCATATTAAAGGACAGGATAACATGAATATATTCATGGGAATATGATATCCTTAGCACATTGCTCCGCCACAAGGCGGGATCCTTCCATGACACTGTCATAGTAGATCTCAGGCTTGAGGCGTTCCTTGCCCGTGGGTGGTCCCTCGGTCACCAACTTCGTGGCATCCATTTTTGCCCAATGCATCTTGGCTTGGGCGAAGGCCATCTGCACACATTAAATGCAGAGTGACCACTTGATGGCATCAAGCCGAGGGCAAGCACTGACCAGCCGCTTCACGAGTCCGAAATAGCTGCTAGGAATCGCTTTGGCCGGCCATAGCTGGATTAGCAAATCCTTCATGGCTAGTTCGGCCGCCTTATGCAGCTCAACCATCTGTTTCAGCTGGTCGCTAAAAGGGCACCGGATGGACTGGCGCAAGGTATTGCGACAAGAACAGTTTCTCCGTAGAACTCCCTTCTTCGGCTCGATAAAATTCCGTAGCATCTGATATGATGCGTGCTAGATCCGTAAACACCCCTCGAGAACTCCAAATTCGGGTAAGTAAAAGAAAATTTTCCTTCACATATTTGCTCTGCATAATAAAGGCCTTACCCGACACGATTTTTCTAGCCTCCTGGATTTCCTGGAGGGTGCCTTGGGCTTCAGCTCGGGCATCGTGTGCGGATTGACAGGCCTTGGCGAGTTCTGATTCCTTATCCGCCATACTCTGCTCCAAGGTCTCGCACTTCTGTATGGCTTCTTGGAGCTCTTGTTGAACCTCAATGACCCTGGCCTCATGATTTTCACGAGCGGCCTGCTCCTTGGCCTCTTTCTTCTCAGCCTTGGATACCACCTTCTTGAGAGCTTCGACCTCGGTCGCCGCTCCTAATACATATCATGAGATTTTTTAGTCAAAATAAATTATTCATTCATATCAAATACAAACAGGGTTATTCCATACCTTGGTTTTCCTCCAGCTGCCTCTTTACTTGGCCAAGCTCCTTTTCGGCCCGCTCCAGACTCTGCTTTAGTCCAAAAACCTCCGCAGTATGAGAAGTGGTTGTCAATAACGACGCCTGCTTATTCACATAGGTATTTCATAGTTAGTCTCCTGCGAAAAATATTTGATCCTTTGTCCGGCTTTCTTTCCAAACACCGAACAGTGTATCAGGGGCTATTATCTATAGTGTGACATTCTTTTATACTTAACTTCACTGCTTACCTCAAACCCTGTTAGGAGGCCAGTGCAGGCTTCGGTCAGCCCGCTCTTGGCGGACTGAATCTTCTAAATCACCGCACCCATAAGGGTACGGTGCTCTTCGATGATGGAAGCGCTTTGTAGCGCCGCCAATAAAGTATCCTGCACCTGTGGGTGGACAGAGGTCATCGACGGAATAGGCACACCCCCTTCTGTGGAAAGGGGTTGCTGGCCTGATTCCAATATTGGTCTCCGGAATTGTTTCCGGCTGGGGGCCAAATTCAGGACGGCCCCCGCCATCGGTATCCATGGGGGTTTGCTCCCCATGTGTCTGGCCGCCGAGGTTTGACCCTCCGACGTCGCCTCGACGGTCTCCTGAGCTCCTCCCTGAACTGGGTTCCTTTGGGATGACACCTCGGTGTTGTCCATGCCTTTGGGGGAGCAGGCCGTCGGGAGGGTCTCGCTATCCATCACATCCGGGTCCAGCGAGTCTTCCGATGATGACCGCTCAACGTTGGACCTGGATGGGTTGCAAAATGCATGACTCAATACATTTATACTATGCAAACATGAGACTGGATATATGAATGTGTCTGGGTTTCCTTGTACTCACGATTCTCCTAGGGGCTTGACCATGGGATCCCACTCTGGGTTGCTGTCGGTGGCTCTGGTGGATTCGTCTGGAAGGAAAGATTTCCCCATCTTAGACGTATCAGCCTCCAAACGTGTGGAGGCCGTCCTCTTCTTCCTCCCCCTCGCAGGGGGGGGGGCTGGCTTTCTTCTTCTTCTTCCTCCTCCTCTTCCTCGTCTTCTTCAGCGGAGGAGTGGGCCTCGGCGTCTTCGGACGCCACGTCTGAAGTACCCTTGTGATGGAAACCACCCCTGGTCTCCTTGGCCTCCTTCTTGGCCTTCTTCTTTGGCGCCTTATAAGGCGCCGGGACCAGCATCTTCATCAGAAGTGGGCCTGCTTGTTCTTTGGGTAGCGGAGCCGGACAGTAGATCTACTCTGCCTTCTTCGTCCATCCCTGGGTGAATCGTTAGGGAAGCATTATGCGTTTTCCTCAAAGTATACAAGTAAGGGATACACCTTGCAAGCATACAAAAACTTACCAAACTTGTGGGACGGGACAATTTGTGCTCGCGATCCTCGACGATGTCCGGCCATGACTTGCCGGGCTTGAATAGCACCTTCCAGATATCTTCGTGCATTGTGCCAAAGAACTCTAGCAAGGTTTGGTGGTGGGACGGATCAAACTCCCATAGATTGCAAATTCGGTGTTGACACAGAAGGATCCGGTGAACTAGCATCACCTGGACCACATCGACAAGTTTGATATTTTTGTCCTCCATGCTCTTGATGCGCGGCTGGAGCGCCGTCAGCTCGTCTGACAAAGACCAGTCTAGGCCCTTTTCGGGCCAGGACGTGAGCCGCAATGGGGCTCCGGATCGGAATTTGGGGGCTGTGGCCCATTTTGTGCCGCGTGGCTTAGTGATGTAGAACCACTGTTGTTGCCACCCTTTGACGGATTCGTTGAATGTACCTGATGGCCATTTGACGTCGGGCATCTTGCTCACCATGGTGCCTCTGCACTCAGCGTGCTTGCCACCTACCACCTTCGGCTTCATGTTGAAGGTTTTTAGCCACAGTACGAAGTGTGGAGGGATGCGAAGGAAGGCCTTGAACACGACGATAAATGTCGAGATGTTGAGGAAGCAATTGGGGGATAGATCATGGAAATCTATCCCGTAGAAATACATAAGGCTGTGAACAAATGAGTGGAGGGGAAACCCCAGCCCGCGGACGAAGTGAGAAAGGAATACAACCCTCTCGTGGGGTTCCGGAGTAGGGACAATCTGTCCCGCCGCCGGGAGACGGTGCGTGATCTTCTTGGCTAGGTACCCGGCTTCCCGGAATTTCTTGATATCCTTCTCCTTGATGGAGGAGGCCATGCACTTGCCTCGCGCTCCGGATCCGGACATGGTTGGAGTGCTTTTTGGGCAGAAGAGATGAGAGCTTGGGCGCTGGAGTCGAGAACGGGAAAGCAGAAGAGAATTCGTGGGTGAGAGAGGGGAATCCTTATCCCTTTATAAAGGCAGTAAAAATCATGCGCCTCCCCGTTCGCCCTAAAACTAGCTTATCCCCAAACGTCGTGCAGATAACACGGTTGGGTTACCCATGCCCGTATTGATGAGAATCCCGTGATATGGGGACATGATCTCTGCTTCGACAAGACGTGCCAGTGAACCGCACCTTGAAATACGGAGCGGCGGGCTGAAAAACGGTTTGAATGATGACCAGAGAGTGGCGTGATGTCACGCTACAAAAAGTCGTCAGCGGATTAGACTCGTGAAATATATACTCTCTATGGTTGCATGTAGTATTTGTTTTGCAGAGCCGGACATGTTTCTTGTGTTCGGAAGACTATGTTTGTGTATTCAGAGAAGGAACCCGCCTTGCAATGCCGAAGACAATCTACGCACCGGACTCATCATCATTGAAGCTTGGTTCAGGGGCTACTGAGGGAGTCCTGGACTAAGGGGTCCTCAGACAGCCGGACTATATACTTTGACCGGACTGTTGTACTATGAAGATACAAGATAGAAGACTTCGTAACGTGTCCGGATGGGACTCTCCTTTGCATGGAAGGCAAGCTTGGCGATTCGGATATGTAGATTCCTTTCTCTATAACCGACTTTGTGTAACCCTAGCCCCCTCTGGTGTCTATATAAACGAGAGGGTTTAGTCCGTAGGACAACAATCATAATCTCATAGGCTAGCTTCTAGGGTTTAGCCATTATGATCTCATGGTAGATCAACTCTTGTAATACTCATATTCCTCAAGATCAATCAAGAAGGAAGTAGGGTATTACCTTCATAGAGAGGGCCCGAACCTGGGTAAACATTGTGTCCCCCACCTCCTGTTACCATTAGCCTTAGACGCACAGGTCGGGACCCCCTACCCGATATCCGCCGGTTTTGACACCGACAGGGTCGTTTCTCCTTCTTTTCCTTGTGCTAGACCTTTGTTATGCACTAGGGGAAGGAGGAGTAACGACCATCACCGACGGTCGCAAATGTCAGTGGGGGAGAGTCTCCACCATATATGAGAGGACGAAGAATCCCGACTATTGTCGTGGGGGTAGCTTCTCCTTCGTTCCCGTGTGCTAGAAAATTTGGTATAATGCACTCGGGAACGAAAGGAGGAACTACCATCATCGACAGTCGAATATATACACCACGTTAGCTGAGAGTTTTCAAGAAAAGACTCGACAGACCAATAGTCAACCTGTGATGAATAATAATGATCCAATTTAGTTTTTGTAGTACATATATTTAATTATACAATTTTAATCTTTGAAATATGAACATAGGAAATGTCGTCGGACGAAGAAGGTCCCGGGGAGTGCTCCTGGTGCGGCGACAACCGGGTTTTCTGCGATAGCCCTCACCTGGACAAAGGTCGGCACTTCAACATTAAGCTCGAGGAGGCCCTCGACTGTGATACGGCAAGCTACGACGCAAAGTGTTCTTTTAGTAATTAAGCTCAACTTCTACTACTTCAACGTGTAATTTTCGTCTTTTACAATTCGACTAGCTTATCCCATGCCATGCAAGACGCTATGTCTTGGAGAGGATGGGTTTTGAAGATCATGAGAGGAATGAAACAAAGAAAATTAACCTAAGGACCCATCATGGTATGGATTTTGAGGTAAATCCATACAATTCTGAGAGCGTATCCCATTTTGGTTGCCCGGGTTGGGAAGCACTTTGCAAGATGTATGATTTTCAAGAGGGTATGTTTGTCACCATGGATCTTGGTGATCCTGACATCGACCAAGACAATTTGGACATTTGGGTCCTTGTCGATACACTTCCAATTCTACCGCTATGTGAGTTCCTCAAACATAGTTATTAAGTAATTTATATAGTTTATTTCAAAATAGTTGACAACTTATTTTCATTGATAACTTATTTTCATTCTTCAAAGAATGTGCGCAATATGGTAGATAGAACCTACTACACCGATGGCTCTGAGTTAACTTATCAGGAGAAATATCATCTGGTCGCATATTGTACTGAAACTGAGAATTATAATGCCTTTTATTAAACTCCTCCAAATTATGGTGCACGTGTTGAACCACGATAACTTCCATGGAGATATCCTGGTAGGATTTTTTACTATTACGACCTCCGTGCATATTTTGCATACTTCTAAAACTAAACTATGATACGTCTTGAGCTTGCGTAGGTTTTCCTTGAAAAGGAAAGGGTGATGCAGCAATAGTAGCGTAAGTATTTCCCTTAGTTTTTGAGAACCAACATATCAATCCATTAGGAGGCTCCTCAAAAGTCCCACGCACCTACACAAACAAACAAAGAACTCGCAACCAACACAATAAAGGGGTTGTCAATCCCTTCACGGCCACTTGCAGAAGTGAGATCTGATAGAGATAGTATGGTAATATAAATATATTTTTGGTATTTTATGATATAGATTGGAAAAGTAAAGATGCAAATAAAAGTAGATTGAAAGCTTATATGATAAAAGATAGACTCGGGGCCATAGGTTTCACTAGAGACTTCTCTCAAGATAACATAAGTATTACGGTGGGTGAAAAATTACTGTCGAGCAATTGAAAGAAAAGCGAATAATTATGAGATTATCTAGGCATGATCATGTATATAGGCATCACGTCCGCGACAAGTAGACCGACTCCTGCCTGCATCTACTACTATTACTCCACACATCGACCGCTATCCAACATGCATCTAGAGTATTAAGTTCATAAGAATAGAGTAACACATTAAGAAAGATGACATGATGTAGAGGGATAAACTTATGCAATATAATATAAACCCCATCTTTTTATCCTTGATGGCAAGAATACAATACATGCCTTGCTGCCCCTGCTGTCACTTGGAAAGGACACTGCAAGATTGAACCCAAAGCTAAGCACTTCTCCCATTGCAAGAAAGGTCAATCTAGTAGGCCAAACCAAACTTATAATTCGAAGACACTCGCAAAGATAACTCAATCATTCATAAAAGAATTCAGAGGAGATTCAAATATTTCTCATAGATAAACTTGATCATAAACCCACAATTCATCGGATCTCGACAAACACACTGCAAAAAGTGTTACATCAAATAGATCTCCACAAGAGAGGGGGAGAACATGGTATTGAGATCCAAAAAGAGAGAAGAAGCCATCTAGCTAATAACTATGGACCCGAAGGTCTGTGCTAAACTACTCACAACTCATTGGAGGGGCTATGGTGTTGATGTAGAAGCCCTCCGTGATCGATTCCCGCTCCGGCGGAGCGCCGGTGAAGGCTCCAAGATGGGATCTCGCGGATACAAAAGGTTACGGCGGTGGAAATTGTGTTTCGGTGGCTCCCTGGATATTTTCAGGGTACGTGGGTATATATAGGAGGAAGAAGTACGTCGGTGGCCGCCCGAGGGGCCCACAAGATAGCGGAGCGCGCCCAGCAGGGGGGCACCCTCCACCCTCGTGGCCGCCTCGGCAGCTTCTTGACTTGCACTCCAAGTCCTCTAGATCATGTTTGTTCCAAAAAGATCGCTCCCAAAGGTTTCATTCCATTTGGACTCCGTTTGATATTCCTTTTCTTCAAAATACTAAAATAGGCAAAAAAAACAGCAATACGGGCTGGGCCTCCGGTTAGTAGGTTAGTCCTAAAAATGATATAAATGTGTAAAATAAAGCCCATAAACATCCAAAACAGGTAATATAATAGCATGGAACAATCAAAAATTATAGATATGTTGGAGACGTATCAAGCATCCCCAAGCTTAATTCCTGCTCGTCCTCGAGTAGGTAAATGATAAAAACAGAATTTTTGATGTGGAATGCTACCTAGCATAATTCTCAATGTAATTTTCTTTATTGTGGCATGATTGTTCAGATCCAAATGATTCAAGATAAAAGCTTATAAAACATAAAAATAATAATACTTCGAAGCATACTAATAAATAATCATGTCCTATCAAAATAGCATAGCCAAAGAAAGCTTATTTAGGCCATGCTTCATTTTCATTACACAAAATACTCCCATCATGTACAACCCCGATGACGAGCCGAGCAATTGGTTCATACTTTTTAACGCGCTTCAGTTTTTTCAACTCTTATGCAATACATGAGCGCAAGCCACGGACATAGCACTATGGTGGTATATGGTGGTGGTTGTTAGGACAAAAAGGGAGAAGATAGTCTCACATCAACTAGGCGTATCAATGGGCCATGGAGATGCCCATTAATAGATATCAATGTGAGTGAGTAGGGATTGCCGTGCAACGGATGCACTAGAGCTATAAATGTATGAAAGCCCAACAAAAGAAACTAAGTGGGTGTGCATCCAACTTGCTTGCTCACAAAGACCTAGGGTATTTTGAGGAAGCCCATCATTGGAATATACAAGCCAAGTTCTATAATGAAAAATTCCCACTAGTATATGGAATTGACAACATAGGAGACTCTCTATCATGAAGATCATGGTGCTATTTTTGAAGCACAAGTGTGGAAAAGAGATAGTAGAAATTGTCCCTTCTCTCTTTTTCTCTCATTTGTTTTTTCTTTTTTTTCTTTTCCCTTTTTTTTCTTTTTTTTCTTTGGCCTCTCTTTTTTTCCTCTTTTAAAGTCCAAAGTCTCATCCCGACTTGTGGGGGAATCATAGTCTTCATCATCCTTTCCTCACTGGGACAATGCTCTAATAATGAAGATCGTCACACTTTTATTGATTTACAACTCAAGAATTACAACTCAAAGCTAGAACAAGATATGACTCTATATGAATGCCTCCAGCGGTGTACCGGGATATGCAATGAATCAAGAGCGACATGTATGAAAATTATGAAGGTGGCCTTGCCACAAATACGATGTCAACTACATGATCATGCAAAGAGCAATATGACAATGATGATGCGTGTCATAATAACAGAACGGTAGAAAGTTGCATGTCAATATATCTCGGAATGGCTATGGAAATGCCATAATAGGTAGGTATAGTGGCTGCTTTGAGGAAGGTAAATAATGGGTGCATGATACCGGCGAAAGTTGCGCGATATAATAGAGGCTAGCTAAGTGGAAGGGTGAGTGTGCGTATATCTATGGACTCACATTAGTCATAAAGAACTCATATACTTATTGCAAAAGTCTACTTAGCCCTCGAAGCAAAGTACTACTACGCATGCCCCTAGAGGGATATATTAGTAGGAAAAGACCATCGCTCGTCCCCGACTGCCACTCATAAGGAAGACACTCAAAAGAGCACCTCATGCAACAAATTTGTCACACAACTTTTACCATACGTGCATGCTACGGGACTTGCCAACTTCAACACAAGTATTTCTCAATTTCATAATTACCCATTAGCATGACCCTAACATTACTACCTTTATATCTCAAAACAATTATCAAGCATCAAATTGATCCTAGTGTTTAATGCACTTTCTATGATAGTTTTTATTATACCAAAATTGGATGCTCATCATTCTAGGACTAAATTCATAACCATAGCAAATACCATGCTGTTCTAAGAGACTCTCAAAATGATATAAGTGAAGCATGAGAGACTAGCAATTTCTAAAAAATTAAGTCACCGTCGTGCTCTAAAAGATATAAGTGAAGCACTAGAGCAAAAACTATCAAGCTCAAAAGATATAAGTGAAGCACATAGAGTATTCTAATAAATTTTAATCAAGTGGGCTTCTCCGAAAAGGTGTGTACAGCAAGGATGATTGTGGTAAACTAAGAAGCAAATACTAATATCATACACGACGCTCCAAGCAAAACACATATCATGTGGCGAATAAAAATATAGCTCCAAGTAAAGTTACCAATGAACAAAGACGAAAGAGCGGATGCCTTCCGGGGGCATCCCCAAGCTTAGGCTTTTGGCTACTCTGGAATATCTTGGGGTGCCATGGGCATCCCCAAGCTTAGGATTTTTCCATTCCTTGTCTGTAGCAATCTGTAACTAACGCAAACCTCTGGAACTCTAAAAATCCTACCAAAATAGGACGTCCTGGACAATTTGTCTATTGATCTACAGCAAAAAGAATCAATGCAAAAGCACGTTTGTGTGATTTATTGATTTTTTTGTCGTGAGCGCAAAGTTTCTCTTTTTCAGCAGAATCAAATTAACAATCAGCATAGGTTATCCTATAGGTTCTACTTGGCACAAACACTAATTAAAGAATGAAAACACATCTAAACAGAAGGTAGATGCAAAATTTATTACTAAATAGGAACAAAAACAAAAAACACAAAGAAAATTTGGTTGCCTCCCAACTAGTGCTATCGTTTAACGCCCCTAGCTAGGCTTAAAAGCGAAGATTGATCTAAGTAGTGCCATAATAATAAGATAAATCTTGAAAACTCATCTCATATTCTCTACGTTCAGCAGCAAGTTTTCTTTGAGGCAAGCAAAAGTAATCAAAAGGGCTAAATTTAGTGGGACAAAAGTCCCCAAGATCAATCACAGGAGGGATAGGTTCCTCCTTTGGCCCTTCATATTGCACAACTAAGTCTTCGTTATTCTTTTGGCATAATTTTGTGAGCCTATACTCAAGAGAGTGTCCTAGCTCATTATTGCGAAGAGCAAAATCATTATTAAGTTCGGAAATTCTATCAACTAGGACATTGGTAGGAACCTTTTTTCTAAGGTTTTCATTGAAAGCAATATAGTCCAAAGATTGAAAACGCCTAATTTCCTCTTGATCAAAGAGGATTGCCTCTATGGGAGGACGGCCGGCGTCCACCCTATAGTGCGCAAATATTTCTTTGGCCTCTGTTATTATAAATCTAAACTCATGAGCCAAAAAGATAGTGACAGCATGCTTAACAGAAGAATGCTCAATATTAGAAAATTCCAGAAAAATTATTTGTATGCAAGGATGCATATGCAAAAATTGTCTTTCAAGCTCAACTACAAGCATAGCGATAGCATCCGCAAGACTACTAGTCTGATGAAGAATAGAGCCACCCATAGAAGGTAAAGCACCGGCACAAGTAAAGAAATCTTGAATAACACCTTTCCAATAATATTACCACTACCGATTCGAAACTTTTTAGTATGCAAGATAGGGGGTTCTTCAGCAGGAGCATCAGAATTTTCCATGTTATCATTATTGTCCATATCGACGATAATCTCCCCAATTTCAAACATAACAACAAACAAAAGCGATGAGGAATAAGAGAGCAAGCGAAAGAGAGAGGAGAAGATTGGGAAAGAGAGGGCGAATAAAACAGCAAGGGTGAAGTGGGGGGAGAGGAAAACGAGAGGCAAATGGAAAATAATGTAAATGCGAGGGAGATGAGTTTGTGATGGGTACTTGGTATGTCTTGACTTGAGAGAAGACCTCCCCGGCAACGGCGCTAGAAATCCTTCTTGCTATGTCTTGAGCTTGCGTTCGTTTTCCTTGAAGAGGAAAGGGTGATGCAGCAATAGTAGCGTAAATATTGCCCTTAGATTTTGAGAACCAAGGTATCAATCCAGTAGGAGGCTCCTCAAAAGTTCCACGCACCTACACAAACAAACAAAGAACTCGCAACCAACGCGATAAAGGGGTTGTCAATCCCTTCACGGCCACTTGCGAAAGTGAGATCTGATAGAGATAGTATGATAAGATAAATATATTTTTGGTATTTTACGATATAGATTGGAAAAGTAAAGATGCAAATAAAAGTAGATTGAAAGCTTATATGATAAAAGATGGACCCGGGGGCCATAGGTTTCACTAGAGACTTCTCTCAAGATAACATAAGTATTACGGTGGGTGAACAAATTACTGTCGAGCAATTGATAGAAAAGCGAATAATTATGAGATTATCTAGGCATGATCATGTATATAGGCATCACGTCTGCGACAAGTAGACCGACTCCTGCCTGCATCTACTACTATTACTCCACACATCGATCACTATCCAACATGCATCTAGAGTATTAAGTTCATAAGAACAGAGTAACGCATTAAGAAAGATGACATGATGTAGAGGGATAAACTTATGCAATATAATATAAACCCCATTTTTTTATCCATGATGGCAACAATACAATACGTGCCTTGCTGCCCCTGCTATCACTGGGAAAGGACACCGCAAGATTGAACCCAAAGCTAAGAACTTCTCCCATTGCAAGAAAGATCAATCTAGTAGGCCAAACCAAACTGATAATTCGAAGAGACTCGCAAAGATAACTCAATCATACATAAATGAATTCAGAGGAGATTCAAATATTTCTCATAGATAAACTTGATCATAAACCCACAATTCATCGGATCTCGACAAACACACCGCAAAAAGAGTTACATCAAATAGATCTCCACAAGAGAGGGGAGAACATGGTATTGAGATCCAAAAGGAGAGAAGAAGCCATCTAGCTAATAATATGGACCCGAAGGTCTGTGGTAAACTACTCACAACTCATCGGAGGGGCTATGGTGTTGATGTAGAAGCCCTCCATGATTGATTCCCCCTCCGGCGGAGCACCGACGAAGGCTCCATTATGGGATCTCGTGGATACAGAAGGTTACGGCGGTGGAAATTGTGTTTCGGTGGCTCCCTGGATGTTTTTAGGGTATGTGGGTATATATAGGAGGAAGAAGTACGTTAGTGGCCGCCCGAGGGGCCCACGAGACAGGGGGGCACGCCCAGTAGGGGGGCACCCTCCACCCTCGTTGCCGCCTCAGCAGCTTCTTGACTTGCACTCTAAGTCCTTTGGATCATGTTTGTTCCAATAAGATCACTCCCGAAGGTTTCATTCCGTTTGGACTCCGTTTGATATTCCTTTTCTTCGAAATACTGAAATAGGCAAAAAAAACAGCAATACGTGTTGGGCCTCCGGTTAGTAGGTTAGTCCCAAAAATGATATAAATGTGTAAAATAAAGCCCATAAACATCCAAAACAGGTAATATAATAGCATGGAACAATCAAAAATTATAGATACGTTGGAGACGTATCAAACTACATTGCTAACTACGAAGTTATTACTATGTTTTTCAACAGAAAATCCCTATGGATTGTGTGCCTCATTTGATGTATCAGAATGGTCGCCTTGATGTTTTGAACATACAGCCAGGTCATCCTATGAATCTCACCTATCCATACCGGATTTCTAAAACCGGTGAACACATGGTAATCAAATAATGGAAAAAATTTATGGACAGTCGTAAGGAGGTTCTTGGAAGCAACATTGTGCGAATCACAAGAATTGGAGATAGTATAATCTCCATTCTCCATAATGGAGAGTCAGGGGCTATCTTGTTTTATGCTATTTTACCTAAGATAATATAGTAGGTCCTAAGATAACGTAGTAGGTCCTATGAGGTACAATATGTTTATGAGAGTTGATGATGAGGAGTAGTTCTGATTATGTCTAGTGACCAACTTCTATGTGATGTCTCATTGATGAAAACGATGATCATGAGGAGGTGTTATATGGCAATGATGTATTATGATGATAAGTTGTTAATGATATGATGATGATGATGATATTTATTATATCATTGGGTGAAAGAACCGCGGATTAGTTTCAAGTGGATGTATCCACTTGAAACTAGTCCATGGTTCTTTCTCCCAGTGATGTAATAACTCATTATGATGTAAAAACATTCTCTAAATTTCTGCGGTACGAAAAATTGTATAAAGGTGTATGAATACAACATGAAATAAAAAAGAAATACGGAATAATAGTAGTAGAGCGTGCTAGGAGAAGCGCTACTACTAATTACCAGTAGCGCTTATTGTAGAAAGCGCTACTACTAAGTCAATATAGCAGTAGCGTGGTCCAACCCACGCTACTACTAACCTTTAGCTGTAGCGCTTTAGTAGTAGCATTGTTCCCCGCTCTACTCATAGGCATTAAATACGTGCTACTGCTAGGGTTATCCCTAGTAGTGTTATTATGTTTTTCAGCAAAAAATCCCGATGGATTGTGTGCCTCATTTGATGTATTAGAATGGTCGCCTTGATGTTTTAAACATACAGCCAGGTCATCCTACGAGTCTCACCTGTCCATATCGGATTTCTAAAACCGGTGAACACATGGTAGTCAAAGAATGGAAAAAATGTATGGAAAATCATAAGGAGGTTCTTGGAAGCAAGATTGTGCGAAAGGCAAGAATTGGAGACAGGATAATCTCCATTCTCCATAATGGAGAGTCAGGGGCTATCTTGTTTTATGCTATTTTACCTAGGAGAAGGTAGTAGGTCCTACCTAATACTCATGATCATGTTCTAAGAACAACTAAGTAGGATTGGTTATATGACTATGATGATGATGTGGTATCGAGTACAAGTTGTATGATCGACGATGATGAGTATGACTTGTTATTATGATACCAATGATGAGTTATTTATTATTGTGATCGATGATGCATGATGCTAAGTTGTTATATGAGCATATATATTAGTAGGTGAAATGAACATGGATTAGATTCAAGTGGAGGCAACATGTGGTGCACATCGAAAGTACTACTAATCCAAACTAGATAAAGTTTGGACTAGTAGTACTTTTGGCATGCACCGCATGTTGCCTCCACTTCAATCTAGCTACTTCACGTTCATTTCATCCACTGTTATATATAATACCTAATCATGGTCATAAAATCACATGATGAAAGTATTGTATATAAAACCACAACAAAAATAAGTTGTATTTTTAAAAATACAAGAAAAGTTAGCAGCAGCGCTTTTCAGAAGAAGCGCTCCTGCTACTTAGTACTATCAGTAGTGCTTACTATAGGAAAGCGCTACTGCTAACTAGGTATAGCAGTAGCGCGTCCATCCAGCGCTACTACTACTAGTTAGCTGTAGCGCCTTAGTGGTAGCGCTTGCACAAGCGCTACTACTAGCTCAAAAACAAGCGCTACTACTAGGATTTTCCCTAGTAGTGATAACCATTTTTGATTAACGAGCTAGTCAAGTAGAGGCATACTAGGGACAATATGTTTTGTCTATGTATTCACACATGTACTAAGTTTCCGGTTAATACAATTCTAGCATGAATAATAAACATTTATCATGAAATAAGGAAATAAATAATAACTTTATTATTGCCTCTAGGGCATATTTCCTTCATTTTGCACATGCGGAATATTCGGGTTAAACTTGACGAGCCTAGCATATACAGATATGGCCTCACCACATTGGAGACCGAAAGGTCGAACGTGAATCATATAGTAGATATGATCAACATAGAGATGTTCACCATTGATGACTACTCCATATCACGTGATGATCGCACATGGTTTAGTTGATTTTGATCATGTATCATTTAGATGACTTGAGGGATGTCTATCTAAGTGGGAGTTCTTAAGTAATATGATTAATTGAACTTAATTTACCATGAACTTAGTCATGATAGTTTGTTGCATATCTATGTTGTAGATCAATGACTCGTGCTATCGTTCCCTTGAAATTTAATGCGTTCCTAGAGAAAGCTAAGTTGAAAGATAATGGTAACAACTACACGGACTGGGTCCGTAACTTGAGGATTATCCTCGTCGCTCCACAAAAGAATTGTGTCCTTGATGCACCGCTGGGTGCAAGGCCTGCTGTAGGAGCAGAAGTTGACGTTGTGAACGCCTGGCAAGCTCGATCTGATGACTACTCGTTAGTTTAGTGTGCCATGCTTTACGACTTCGAATTGGGACTTGAAAGACATTTTGAACGTCATGGACCATATGAGATGTTCCAGGAGTTGAAGTTAATATTTCAAGAAAATGCCCGAGTTGAGAGATATGAAGTCTCCAACAAGTTATATAGATGCAAGATGGCGGAGAACGGTTCTGTTAGTGAGCACATATTCAGAATGTCTGGGTACCATAATCGCTTGACTCAGCTGGGAGTTAATCTTTCAGATGGTTGTGTCATTGACAGAGTTCTTCAATCATTGCCACCAAGCTACAAAGGCTTCATGATGAACTACAATATGCAAGGGATGGAAAAGACTATTCCCGAGCTCTTCGCGATGCTAAATGTCGTGGAGGTAGAAATCAAAAAGGAGCATCAAGTGTTGATGGTTAACAAGACCACTAGTTTCAAGAAGAAGGGCAAGGGTAAAAATAAGGGGAACTTCAAGAAGAATGACAAGCAAGTTGTCACTCCCGGTAAGAAACCCAAAGTTGGACCCAAGCCTGAAACTGAGTGCTTCTACTGCAAAGGGACTGGTCACTGGAAGCGGAACTGCCACAAGTATTTGGCGGATAAGAAGGATGGCAAAGTGAACAAAGGTATATTTGGCACACATGTTATTGATGTGTACCTTACTAATTCTCGTAGTAGTGCCTGATTTGATACCGGTTTGGTTGCTCATATTTGTAACTCGAAGTAGGGACTATAGATTAAACGAAGATTGGATAACGACGAGATGACGATGCACGTCGGGAATGGTTCCAAGGTCGATGTGATCGCCGTCGGCACGCTACCTCTACATCTACCTTCGGGATTAGTTTTAGACCTGAATAATTGTTATTTGGTGCCAGCGTTGAGCATGAACATTATATTTAGATCTTGTTTAATGCGAAACGGTTATTCATTTAAATCAGAGAATAATGGTTGTTCTATTTATATGAGTAATATATTTTATGGTCAACGGTTATTCATTTAAATCAGAGAATAATGGTTGTTCTATTTATATGAGTAATATCTTTTATGGTCATGCACCCTTGAAGAGTGGTCTATTCTGTTGAATCTTGATCGTGATGATACACATATTCATAATATTGATGCCAAAAGATGCAAAGTTGATAATGATAGTGCAACTTATTTGGGGCACTGCCGTTTGGGTCATATCGGTGTAAAGCGCATGAATAAACTCCATAAATATGGACTTTTGGAATCACTTGATTATGAATCACTTGATAGTTGTGAACCGTGCCTTATGGGCAAGATGACTAAAACTCCATTCTCTGGAACAATGGAACGAGCTAATGACTTACTGGAAATAATATATACCGATGTATGCCGTCCGATGAGTGTTGATGCCCGTGGCGAGTATCGTTATTTTCTGACCTTCACAGATGATTTAAGCAGATATGGGTATATCTACTTAATGAAACACAAGTCGAAAACATTTGAAAATTTTAAAGAATTTCAGAGTGAAGTGGAGAATCATTGTAACAAGAAAATAAAGTTTCTATGACCTGATCATGGAGGAGAATATTTGAGTTACGAGTTTGGCCTTCATTTAAAACAATGTGGAACAGTTTCACAGCTCACGCCACCTAGAAGACAACAACGTAATGGTGTGTCCGAACGTCATAAACACACTTTATTGAATATGGTGCGATCTATGATATCTCTTACCGATTTACCACTATCGTTTTGGGGTTATGCATTAGAGAAAGCTGCATTCACTTTAAACAGGGCACCGTCAAAATCCGTTGAGACGACACCGTATGAACCGTGGTTTGGCAACAAAGCTAAGCTGTCATTTTTTAAAGTTTGGGGATGTGATGCTTATGTCAAAAGGCTTCAGCCTGCTAAGCTCTAACCCAAATCGGAGAAGTGTGTCTTCATAGGATACCTAAGGAAACAATTGGGTACACCTTCAACCACAAGTCTGAAGGCAAGATTTTTGTTTCTAAGAACGAAACCTTTCTAGAGAAGGAGTTTCTCTCGAAAGAAGTGAGTGGGAGGAAAGTAGAACTTGATGAGGTAATTGTACCTGCTCTCAATTTGGAAACTAGCTCATCCGAGAAATTTGTTCCCGTGATGCCTACACCAAATGGAGAGGAAGCTAATGAAAAGATCATGAAACTACAAATCAAGTTGCTACAGAAACTCATAGGTCAGCACGATCTGTGCCAGAGTGGTACGGTAATCTTATTCTGGAGGTCATGTTACTTTACCATGACGAACCTATGAACTATGAAGAAGCTATGATGAGCCTAGATTCTGATAAATGGCTTGAGGCCATGAAATCTGAGATAGGATCCATGTATGAGAACAAAGTGTGGACTTTGGTGGATCTACCCGATGATCGGCGACCCATAGAGAATAAATCCATTTCAGTAAAAGACTGACGCTGATGGTAATGTTACTGTCTATAAAGCTCGACTTGTCACAAAAGGTTTTCGACAAGTTCAAGGAGTTGACTACGATGAGACTTTCTCACCCGAAGTGATGCTGAAATCTGTCCGAATCATGTTAGCAATTGCTACATTTTATGATTATGAAATCTGGCAAATGGATGTCAAAATTGCATTCCTTAATGGATTTCTTAAAGAAGAGTTATATATGATGTAACTAGAAGGTTTTGTCGATCCTAAAGGTGCTAACAAAGTGTGCAAGCTCCAGTGATCCATTTATGGACTGGTGCAAGCATCTTGGAGTTGGAATATACGCTTTGATGAGGTGATCAAAGAATAATATGGTTTTATACAGACTTTTGGAGAAGCCTGTATTTACTAGACAGTGAGTGGGAGATCTATAACATTTCTAATATTATATGTGGATGACATATTGTTGATTGGAAATTATGTGGAATTTCTGAATAGCATAAAAGGATACTTGAATAAGAGTTTTTCAATGAAAGACCTCGGTGAAGCTGCTTATATATAGGGCATCAAGATCTATAAAGATAGATCAAGACGCTTGATAGGACTTTCACAAAGCACATACCTTGATAAAGTTTTGAAGAAGTTCAAAATGGATAAGTCAAAGAAAGGGTTCATGGTGATGAGGATACGGACCTGGGGTAGGGTCATAGGCCTGACCTATACATCCTACCCAAGGTCCCTACCCTAGAGGATAAGAAGTGCAAGAGACAGCAAGAGACCCCCAGTCAAAGATGTCGAGTGCAATCCACTCAGCATCTAGTCACTCGGGAGTCCTCCTACCTATTGTCGCTCGACCACCCAAGGAATCACTCGGCCAACCGAAGACCCAGAGTCACTCAGCATTGTAACGGGCAGGCGTTCCTCCGTACTCTTTAAGGTCGTCAATAGCATTAAGGCTGGCGTTACCTGTAATGCCCCTACTTTATGTACATTAAGCCCCTTGTAATGGAGGATGGCTGGGCTCCTGGCGCACTCTATATAAGCCACCCCCTCCTCTGGGACAAGGGTTCGCACCCCTTTAATATCACACACACAATCCAATCGACCGCCTCCGGGCACCGTGACGTAGGGTTGTTACTTCCTCCGAGAAGGGCCTGAACTCGTAAACTTCGTGTGTACACCTTCACCATAGCTGTGATCTTGCCTCTCCATACCTACCCCCCTTTCTACTGTCAGTCTTAGATCCACGACAGTTGGCGCCCACCGTGGGGCAGGTGTCTTAGCGACTTATTGGTGAAGTTGCAAAAAAATTCCAATCAACATCATGGTGTCCAACAAAGGATTGGCTGAGGGCGGCGAGATCCATCTCGGCATGCTCGTTTTCATCGCCGACGACTCCTCTTGGCTTCAGGAAGCTCCCCTTGACGTTGAGGCACTCCCCGTCTGAGGGCGACGCACTTTCGCGCGTGCGTTTGCGGCGTCCTTCTCCGGCAGCCGTCGACTCAGTATCAGTCAGCTCCGATGGTGTTTTCCCTCCCTGTTGTTCGCCGCCGCAAGCGATCCGGTCGGTCACGGCTTCAGCGGTGGGTGAAACACGCGGTGGCTCGACGCTCGGCCACCCATCAAGTCGCGGCGATCGAGCCCGACGAAACTCTCCACGGCCTGTTCAATCTGTCGACTGGCTCCGCGGAGTCCACATTCGAGTGCGATAGCAGCGACCCTGCGGTTGAAGTCTTGATGGTCAACGGACCACACAGTCCACCTGGTTTCCGCTATGAAGATGGCGGAGATGGGGGTGGCGATCCGTCGCGCGTCCATGAGGAGTACCATCCCGAGCCCCTCTTTAGAGTAGAGGGAAGAACTTCATTGCCGCAACATGGATGCACTCCACACACCCATAGTTGGGGAAACCCCCGAGGCTCGGGCCTTGGAGGCGGTGCATTTGGCTAATTTGGCTGAGCACACTCGATTGGAAAACCTCCAGCGTGCTCTGAATCCAGTCGACGACAGATTTTTTTCGCCTCCACCTAAGGTATACCGCACTCCGATCCAAAATCTCGCAGCTGCAGCCCGCATAGCAGAGTCAATACAACCCTCCCAGTCACAGGTCGGCAAGGGTTTGATGAAGATCTGGGCCTTGCTCCAGGCGGCAGGCGAGCAAAACACCGTAGTGCCTCAGTCGTGGAATAGGATTCACAGCAGATCCGTGGTAGCGGACTCAGTTCAGTCGGCCCATAGTCCAAGATCGCCCATACGGTGTGAGGACTGTGGACAGTATGATCATCGGCTCGACCACGACAATCATCGTCGAGTGCCCACGCCCCCTCTGGGGAGTGCGTCATATGTGCCTCGGTAGAACGATGATAGACACTGTCACAGTGGCGGACATAGAGCACCAGTCGACCCAAGGGAGTCGGACTTCGATGCGAGAGCCATCCTCATTCAAGGTCTAGTCGACCCGAACAGAGCACATAGAGAAGACCCCGGCAGAGATCATCCGAGTGGCAACAGAGTGCATGTTTCTGGTCCAGAGTGTTTTAGCAGAGCCATCAGGGCAGCGGTGACTCCTCCCAACTTCAGGTTGGCGACCGGAGTCAGTAAGTTCACTGGGAGTCCAAGCCTGAAACTTGGCTTGAGGATTACTGAGTGGCTGTACAGATTGGCAGTGGAAACGACAAAGTAGCAATGAAACACCTTCCTCTGATGTTGGAAGGGTCGGTCCGAGCGTGGCTGACCCAGTTAGCTCCGGACAATATATATAGTTGGGAAGAGCTTGCCCGAGTGTTCGTCAGAACCTTTGAGGGCACTTGTAAGCGGCCAGCGGGGTTGACAGAGTTGCAGCATTGCATCCAGAAACCGAATGAGACTTTGAGGGATTTCATTCAGAGGTGGACCACTTTGCATCACACCGTTGAAAATGTATCAGAGCATCAAGCAGTGTGTGCCTTCAAGGAAGGCGTCAAATACCGAGAGTTGGTCCTGAAGTTCGGTCGAACTGGAGATATGACTCTGACTCGGATGATGGAAATAGCCACCCGGTATGCTAACGGAGAAGAAGAGGATCGACTCCGCAGAGGAAAAAGTAAACCAGTCGGCCAGGAGGCCGGTGGAGGTAATTCCAATTGGAAACAGAAGCGTAAGGCGGAGCCCGCAGCACCCAGTGAGATTGCAGCGGTGGCTCAAGGAAAGTTTAAGGGAAAACCTAAGGGGCCTTGGCCCCCTAAGAAAGTGAAGGATTAGGCAGGAAATGATGTGTTGGATTTACCGTGTCACATCCACACGAAGAAGGACGAAGAGGGGAACCTGATTTACCCTAAGCATACCACTCGACAATGTCGACTCTTGATTCAGCAGTTAAGAGAAAAACAGCCCGGTGAGAAGGAGAAAGAGTCTGACAAAGCTGAAGATGAAGAGGAGGACGAAGGTTATCACAAAGTCAATTCAACCCTCATGATCTTTGCTGATGTTGAGAGCAAGAGTCGGTTGAAGGTCATCAACAAAGAAGTGAATATGTTCGCTCCGGCGACGCCGACCACATACCTGAAATGGTCCCAGACAGTCATCACATTCGACTAGTCAGATCACCCTTCTCGCATAGCCACCCCTGGGAGGCAAGCGTTGGTGGTCGACCTAGTGGTCGAAGGCACTAGACTGACCAAAGTGCTGATGGATGGTGGTAGCGGCCTGAATATCCTTTATGCTGAAACCTTGAAGAGGATGGGCATTTCGATGTCCAAACTTAGCGAGAGCAATATGAGTTTCCATGGCGTTATCCCTGGAAAGAAAGGCGAATCACTCGGCCATATCACCCTTGATGCGGTTTTCGGTGATTCCATGAATTACCGTAAGGAAAAGTTGACATTTGAAGTTGTGGATTTCCAAAGTTCCTATCATGCCATTATGGGTAGGCCTGCCTACGCACGTTTTATGGCTCGACCATGTTACGTATACCTCAAGTTGAAGATGCCTGGTCCCAGAGCGTGATCACCATTACTGGCAATCGGTAAAAGGCGGAGGAATGCTTCCAGAAGGGTTCAAAAATTGCTGATGCATAAATGGCAGCGGTTCACATTCAGAAGAATGCAGATCCGAGTGACTTACTCCGAACTAAGAGACTTGTCACAGATTCTGCATTTCGGTCGTCCAGTGAAACGAAGCCGATTCACATTCACCCGACCGATCCTAATGCCGCACTGACTCATATCTCAACAACACTAGACAGCAAATAGGAAGAAGCGCTCATCCAGTTTTCCTCTGTGAGAATTGGGACATCTTCGCATGAAAACCTTCTGACATGCCGGGTGTAACCAGGGAACTGGCTGAGCACCGTTTGCGCGTCAATCCCAAGATAAAACCTGTCAAAGAGCATCTTCGGCAGTCCGCCGAACAGAAGAGAAAGGCTATTGGCGAGGAAGTGGCTCGACTCCTAGAGGCAGAGTTCATCCGAGAGATCTACCACTCCGAGTGGCTTGCCAATGTGGTCATGGTCCCTAAGAAGGACGATTTACTCCGTATGTGCATCAATTTCAAGCATATCAGTCGGGCCTGCCCGAAAGATCATTTCCCTCTCCCCCGCATCGATCAAATTGTTTACTCGACCGCGGGGTGCGAGCGCTTGTCTTTTTTGGATGCATATTTCGGGTATCATCAGATCCGACTGTATGGTCCCGATGAAATAAAAACGGCTTTCATCACCCTGTTCGGGTGCTTTTGCTATGTCACCATGCCATTCGGTCTTAAAAATGCCGGCGCCACATTCATGAGGATGATTCAGAAGTGCTTGCTCACTCAGACCAGTCAGAATGTGGAAGCATACATGGACGAAATTGTGGTCAAGTCACACAAAAGTTCTGACCTGCTGACTGACCTCGCAGAAACCTTTGACAACCTAAGGAGGTATGACATCAAGCTTAATCCATCAAAGTGCACATTCGGAGTTCCAAGTGGAAAGTTACTCGGTTTTCCTCGTTTCCGAACGAGGAATCGACGCAGATCCAGAAAAAGTTGATACCATCCTCCGAATGAAATGCCCCGTGCGTGTGCACGACGTACAGAAGCTTACTGGTTGTTTGGCCGCCTTGAGTCGATTCATTTCTCGTCTCGATGAAAAGGCCTTACCTCTTTACCGATTGATGAAGAAATCTGACAAGTTCGAGTGGACTGAGGAAGCTAACGTAGCGTTTGCAGAGCTCAAAACCCTACTTTCCACCCAGCCGGTGCTTGCTGCGCCAATCAGCAAAGATCCCTTACTGCTTTATATTGCAGCCACTGGACAAGTTGTCAGTACATTACTCACGGTCGAGCGGGAAGAGGAAGGAAAAGCTTACCAAGTCCAACGCCCAGTATATTATCTCTCTGAAGTTTTGACTCCATCCAAGCAACGATATCCGCATTATCAGAAGCTTGTCTATTGAATCTACATGACCATGAAGAAGATTGCACACTATTTCTCTGATCATTCCATTACAGTCGTCAGCGATGCACCATTATCTGAAATTCTGAAGAATAGAGATGCAATTGGTCGAGTGGCGAAATGGGCGATTGAACTCCTTCCATTGGATATCAAGTTTGAGGCAAAGAGAGCTATCAAGTCCCAAGCAATCGCGGATTTCCTTGCCGAGTGGATCGAGCAGCAACTGCCGACTCAAGTTCACTCGGAGCATTGGACCATGTTCTTCGATGGTTCCAAGATGCTGAATGGTTCCGGTGCTGGAGTAGTGTTGGTATCCCCCCACGGGGACAAGCTTAACTATGTTCTCCAAATTCATTTTGACTCTTCCAACAATGAAGCCGAATATGAAGCACTTTTATACGGGTTATGCATGGCCATTTCACTCGGCGTCCAACGCCTTATGGTGTACGGTGATCCGGATTTGGTGGTTAATCAAGTGGTGAAGGAATGGGATGTCAGGAGCCTAGCCATGACTGGTTATTGCAATGCAGTAACAAAGCTGGAAAAGAAGTTCGAGGGTTTGGAGCTTCACCATATACCCCGACTGAAAAATCAAGCTGCAGATGAACTGTCAAAGATAGGATCCAAGAGAGAGACCATCCCTAGCAATGTGTTTTTGGAACATATTCACTCGCCTTCAGTCCAGGAGGATCCCTTCACGGAAGAGCTCCCATAGCTTAAGAGTGCCATAGATCCGACTGAAGTCGAAGTCCCATACGTGGTCGATTTGATCATGGAGGTTTTGGTCATCACTCCTGACTGGACAGTACCATACATTGCATACATTCTTAGGAAAGAACTTCCAGAGGACGAAGAAGAGGTTCGACAGATCGTCCATGATCCAAAGCCTTTATAGTGATAAGAGGGCAGTTGTTCAGAGAGAGCATAACTGGAGTTAGCCAGAAATGCACCACACCAGAAGAAGGTCGAATGGTCCTCAATGATATTCACTCAGGGACCTGTGGCCACCATGCGTCCTCTCGGACCATCGTGGCCAAAGCATACCGAGCCGGATTTTACTGGCCTCATGCCAACGAGATGGCGAAAGAGATAGTAGACAAATGTGAAGGTTGCTAGTTTTACTCCAACATGTCCCATAAGCCTGCATCAGCTCTGAAGACTATTCCACTCGTCTGGCCTTTCGCTGTCTAGGGATTGGACATGGTTGGACCTCTGAGGACCGGCAGGAGCGGGTTTACTCATGTGCTGGTAGCAGTCAACAAATTTACCAAATGGATTGAAGCCAAGCCCATCAAAAACCTTGAAGCGAGTACAGCTGTGAGTTTCATCAGAGAATTAATATTCAGATATTAATTTCCGCATAGCATCATCACGGATAATGGGTCGAACTTCGATTCTGATGAGTTCAGGGCCTTTTGTGCTTCCCACGGCACGAGGGACGATTACGCTTCAGTCGCCCATCCTCAGTCGAATGGGCAAGCTGAAAGAGCAAATGGATTGATTCTCAAAGGACTGAAACCCCGATTGATGCGTGACCTCAAGCATGTAGCAGGTGCTTGGGTCGACGAACTCCCATCAGTACTTTGGGGATTAAGAACAACTCCTAATCGGTCGACTAGAAGAACTCCATTCTTCTTAGTCTCTCGAGCTGAAGTCGTACTCCCGAGTGATCTGCTCCACAATGCGCCGTGAATCGAGCTCTTCTCGGAAGCAGAAGCACAACAGGCTTGGCAAGATGCAGTCGACCTCCTGGAAGAAGAAAGGGAGATGGCCTTGATCCGGTCGACCATTTACCAACAAGACCTACGTCGATTCCATGCTAGAAATGTAAGGTGTCGAGCGCTTCAGGAAGGAGACTTGGTTCTTCGAGTGGACCAGCAGAGGCCACACAAGCTCGCCCCTGCTTGGGAGGTCCCCTTCGTCATCACCAAAGTGCTCCACAATAGAGCTTATCGCCTTTTCAACATCGAGCACAATAAGATGAGCCACGCGCCTGGAATGCAGATCTGCTTCGCCCCTTTTACTCTTAAGCATTTAGACTGTTGAGATGTAATAAGAAATACCTTTTAGTTTGATTATCAAAGACACGATTTTACAGTCTTCCGAATGATTGTTGTTCATTTTTTTACATATTCTAGAATTCCCAAGTGTGTGCCTTAGCTGCGAATCCATTTCGCTTAAGTTGAAAAGAAAAAAATCCTACCGAGTGGTGAGCCAGCCTCTCACTCGGGGGCTTAGCTGCAGTCCAGTACTCGCCTAAGTGATAAAAAATCCTATCGAGTGGTGAGCCAGCCTCTCACTCGGGGGCTTAGCTGCAGTCCAGTACTCGCCTAAGTGATAAAAAATGCTACTGAGTGGTGAGCCAG
>NC_057807.1:634674726-634682310 GCF_018294505.1 Triticum aestivum
AAAAATCCCACCGAGTGGTGAGCAATCCTCCCACTCGGAGGCTAAGCTGCAGTCCAGTGCTCGCCTAAGTATTCGAAATCCTACCGAGTGGTGAGCAATCCTCCCACTCGGGGGGCTTAGCTGCAGTCCAGTGCTCGCCTATGTATTCAAAATCCTACCGAGTGGTGAGCAATCCTCCCACTCGGGGGCTTAGCTGCAGTCCAATAGTCGCCTAAGTATTAAAAATCCTACCGAGTGGTGAGCAATCCTCCCATTCGGGGGCTTAGCTGCAGTCCGGTACTCGCCTAAGTATTAAAAATCCTACCGAGTGGTGAGTGGTACGGGTCGACCATGCCCTCTCTCCCCTGAGTTGCACCGTCAAGAAGAAGGACGGGATTGTGCACACCGCTGCAGAATGCCTCGCTGATGAGCTGATCAATGCTGCCAAAGGCTCATCCAATAGCTAGCTTCTTTCAGGGACGACAAGATCATTGCCGAGTGTCTCGCTGATAAGCTGATCAATACCGCCCAAAGCTTGTCCTCGGGAGCTGCATCAGGGGTACAAACACAAGATATTCGAAGATAGGCTAAGTTCAGATAAATCCGAAGGTTCTTAACAGCAAATTCAAAGTACTCGGGCGTCAGGACCGAAGGAGTTTTAACGATTACAGATCCACTCGGCATTCCGAGGCAAATAAGGGTAAAGCGTAATGTTTTTTGTCGATCAGACGGCGGGAGAAGGACTGGCTGGATCGTAGAAGCTGTCGAGGTCAATGTTGTCCGCAATGTGAGTGGCAGCCTCGAGGAAGGTGTCCATGAAAGACTGGAAGGTGTGCTTCTTGGTGTTCGCAACCTTGAGGGCCACCAGCTTCTCTTCTTTAGCCTCCTTGTAGTGCACTCGAACTAATGACAGGGCGACGTCAGCACCACAGCGGGCGGATGACTTCTTCAACTCCTGCACTCGGCCAGGAATCTGATTGAGTCGAGTCATCAGTGACTCGAGGTCTTGAGAAAGTTCCGCCTTAAGGCCAGAGTTCAGCGTCCACATGGGTCATCGAAGCCTTCAGTCGAGCCAGCTAGGCGCCAGCGCCGTCCAAGCGTGATTCCAACCGCGGCAAGTCCATCGCAACGTCATCCTTCACAAGACAATTGATGGGGTCGAGACCTGTCTCAACCCGCCCAGTCTCGGCCTCAAAGTCCTGACAAAATTCTGCACAATCGAAGAAAATAGTGAGTCGACGACAGAACAAGATATTACAGTCGGCAACAATCAGTCGGTCTAGCAACGATACCTTCAAGTTGCAGGACCAATTTTGCAGCAAACTGTCCCAGATAGGACTCCAGCTCGCCCGTTTTGGCTCTGAGGCTTCCGACTTCGTTGGTCAGGTTCTCTTTGTCTTTCTTGAGCTGCTTAACTTCCCGATTGGCGTTAGAGATGGCGGTCTTTAACTTTGCGTTCTCCTCTTCCAACTTGCCGACTGATGCCAGCTTCTTGTCTGCAAGCGTTGTCTTCTCACGTGCTTCCTTCTGAGCAGCAGCAAGGTCCTGGTCCTTCTTCTCCAAAGCTTCCTTCATTTTTTAAAGAAACAACACTCTTCAGACGATCCTGAACTTGACGGTTTTCACTACGTACATCTGCTTGTGTGAAGTCACTCGGTTCATAGAGACTGAGAGAAAAGGTAGTAAAAGATGCGAGCTACCAAGTGGACAAGACAGTCGATTGGTTACCTCCCATAATAGTCGTATCTTCTTGAGAGGTCTTGAGGTTCTTCTTTGCGATTTCAAAATCAAGTTCAACGCTGATATGCTTCTTCTTTAATTCAGGAAGTCGAGCTCCAAGATCACAAGACCTCTGCAGTCAGCAAGAGAGATATGTCAGTCGACAGGAATAAGAGACAAAGATGGTGATAAGTAACTCTAAGACTACAGCCGAATCAAATATTCAACAGTAGTCCCGGGGACTACACCCAGTGGGTGCACTTAGCATGCCCCCACTAGTTCAGAACAACACCCAGCTGGGTCTGCCCAGCGCGAGTCAAAAAAAAGAGAGAAGAGTAAATCAGATTCTAAGACGTCAGTCGACTGCCCGCAGTCGACTGCGGTCTCAGGGACTACACCCAGTGGGTGCACTCGGCGTGCCCCCACTGGTCCGGACAGATTACTAAGACTCAACACGAGTCGAGTGAAGTGGACGGACTCTTAAAACTCTAAACACAGGCACACCCCAGTGGGTGATCAGATATAAAACAACATTCAAAAAGTTTAGTTGGAGTTTGTTGACCTTCACATTGGTCTGCAGAGCAGTGCTGTCGTTATAAGCCACCTGACTGGCCTCGTGCATCACCTTCACCTGCTCCATGACAAGGTTCACTTGGCGAAGAGCCTCACTGGCAGCACTTGGCGAATCATCGGGGGTCTGATATGCAGCGAAGACTGATGGCTCTAAGGGGGCTGAGGCAGCTACTGGGTCAGATGAGTGGAGTTGCACTGGGGTGGCAGTAACCAGAGCAGTCGATCTCGACGGACGATCAGTCGTCAACGGGCTGGCAAATGTGACGTTGGTCCGAACCGAACCTCCGGTACGCTCGACCACCGCCTCAAGCACCGGCGTCGACTGAGGGACTTGGACTTCAAGTTTTCTCCTGCTCGAGCCTCCTCCTCTCCTCTTCCTCTCCTATAGAGGCACTTCCTCTTCTTCATCATCAGGAAGCACGACGACCTCTCGCAAAACTGCAGAGAAAGAGAAACATTGTAAATTCAGCAGTTTGACAATCCAATCGACTAAGTGAGCTCTGGTCGAGCGGACGTACCAGCTCGAGAAGTGGCCGCATTGTTAGTCTCCTCGTCTCCTGGCGCCTTGTCGATGTCCATGTCAGTGGTGGCACAGGTGGGGCTAGAAAGATACATGATCCGGCTGGTCAGAACAAAAACTTTAGTCGACCTACATAAACACAAGCGAGACACTTACCACGAAGCAACAGGGACGTCCATCTTGATCCGCGGCAAAGTCTTCCGAGCCTTGGGAGGAACAACCTTGGGCTGCTTGGCTACCTTCTCCGTCGGCGCTTCTGAGTGTTGGTACTCGGAGCCACGTTCTTCCCGCGCCCGCCGGATGGGTCATGGTGCTACTTGGATCGAAGTTCGGAGCACGGCGGCGAGTCGACTTCTTCCTCATCGTCCGACTCCTCGCTCTCCTCCTCCTCCTCTTCATCCGAAGACTCCCAGTCGCCACTCTCCTCTGCGCTGGCCTCTCCCTTCTGGCCCTGCTCCAAAGCTTGTTTGCCATTGGGCATCGAATGCATCTCGGTGAAAACCTGCAAGACAAACCAGTCGAGTAAAAGTCAGTCGACATCAAGTACAGTCGGAACGTAAATGCGAGGCAGTCGGAACAAAGAGCATACCTTGTCAGGTTGATTGTCGTCGCCAAAGGGGATGACTCGCCTGGATCCTCTGGGGTTGGCCTGATTGCCTGTGATGCCCCTCAACCACAAGGCCACGGTCTTGGGTGGCACCTCTTCTGGATGGACCCGAGCAGTGTCGTCAGGTCCGGAGTACAGCCACATAGGATGGTCGCGAGCCTGAAGAGGCTAGATGTGTCGACTGAGGAACACTTCCAGCAGGTCCAGGCCGGTGAAACCCTCATTAATAAGTTGGACCACTTTCTCCACCAAAATCTTCGTCTCCACGGTCTTAGTAGCAGTCACTTTCAGTGGAGCAGGGGTTTGAACACGGTTGAATGTGAAGTGGGGAAGGCCAGTCGACTGGCCTGGAGCTGCGACGTCCTGGCAATAGAACCAGGTCGACTGCCAGCCTCTAACAGATTCAGGGAGAGTCATAGCAGGGAAAGCACTCCTATGCCTCTTCTGAATACCTAAACCCCCACACATCTGGACGACATGGGTCTTTGAGTCACTCGTTTTGTCTTTCTTGGCCGACTGGGATCGGATGGTGAAGATATGTTTGGAAAGACCCAAGTGCGGTCGACACTCCAAAAAGTTTTCACACATCGATACTAATGCAGCCGGATACGTGATGGTGTTGGGAGAAAAATGGTGGAGTTGAGCACCAAAGAAATTCAGGAATCCCCGGAAGAAGGGGTGCGAAGGGAGCGAAAAACCCCGGTCGACGTGAGTGGCGAGCAGTACACACTCACCCGGTCGAGGCTGCGGTTCCATCTCCCCCTCCGACAGCCACGCCGCTCCCTTGGCGATTAGCCCGAACTCCGCCAGCTCAACCAGATCTTCTTGCCAGAGCGAAGACCGGATCCAATCGCCCTAGATCCAGCCTGGCGGCAGCCCCGCATGCGAGGACGACCCACGGTTCTGCTTTTTGCCTTTCGCCGCTGCAGTCGACTTCTTTGCGCGCTCTAGCGTCGCCTTCTTGTCCTTCACCATGGCGGCGGAGCGGCGGCGTCGAGGTGAGAAGAGCCAGGCGCGGTGGGGAAGCTGAGGAAGAAGAAAGCGAAACGGGTGTGCACAGTGCCGACGCCTCGGCCCCATCGCCTTATAAAGGGTTGCTTCTGAGTAGCTGACGCGTGGTACCAGGCGATCCTGTCAAATCCCGCAACAGTCGCGTGCAACGTACGTCCCGAAAAATGTGGCCTGTAAATCGAGGCATCACTGTTTATCCTCTCCGCCCGCTTCGACGCTCCCCGTCCCGCGCGCTTCCCCGAAATTTCATATCCCGTGAAATTTGGGATACGCAGCAGTCAATCGCGCCAAAGATCCTGCAATCTAATGCAGCACTCGGCAGACGATGCTAGGAGTTCAGTCAACAACTCTCTGAATGGATCAAGACGACTGAATCAACGCTGAAGTGCCAACGTGAGTTTTTACCTCTTGCAGGACACGCTCACGAAAGCGCAGAGCTCAAAACAATTTCAACTTCAATCGACTTTCTGCTTGAACCTTAATCCATTTGGGGGCTACTGATGAGGATACGGATCTATGGTAGGGTCATAGGCCTGACCTATACGTCCTACCCAAGGTCCTTGCCCTGGAGGATAAGAAGTCCAAGAGACAACAAGAGACCCCCAGTCAAAGATGTCGAGTGCAATCCACTCGACATCTAGTCACTCGGGAGTCCTCCTACCTATTGTCACTCGACCACCCAATGAATCACTCGGCCAACCGAAGACCCAAAGTCACTCAACATTGTAACAGGCAGGCGTTCCTCCGTAGTCTTTAAGGTCATCAATAGCATTAAGGCTGGCGTTACCTGTAACGCCCCTACTTTATGTACATTAAGCCCCTTGTAATGGAGGACAAGGGTCCTGGCGCACTCTATATAACCACCCCCTCCTCTGGGACAAGGGTTCGCATCCCCTGTAATATCACACACATAATCCAATCGACCGCCTCCGGGCACCGAGACGTAGGGCTGTTACTTCCTCCGAGAAGGGCCTGAACTCGTAAACTTCGTGTGTACACCTTTACCATAGATGGGATCTTGCCTCTCCATACCTACCCTCCTTTCTACTGTCAGTCTTAGAACCACGACACATGGCGTGTTACAAGGTGTGAAGTTGAGTCAGACTCAATGCCCGACCACTGCAGAAGATAGAGAGAAAATGAAAGTCATTCCCTATGCCTCAGCCATAGGTTCTATCATGTATGCTATGTTGTGTACCAGACCTGATATGTGCCTTGCTAGTAGTTTAGCAGGGAGGTACCAAAATAATCCAGGAGTGGATCACTGGACAGCGGTCAAGAACATCCTAAAGTACCTGAAAAGGACTAGGGATATGTTTCTCGTTTACGGAGGTGACAAAGAGCTTGTCGTAAGTGATTACATCGATGCTAGCTTTGACCCTGATCCGGATGACTCTAAGTCAAAAATCGGATATGTATTTTTATTGAATGGTGGAGCTATCAGTTGGTGGAGTTCCAAGCAGAGCGTCGTGGCGGGATCTATGTGTGAGGCAGAGTACATAGCTGCTTCGGAAGCAGCAAATGAAGGAGTCTGGATGAAGGAGTTCATATCCGATCTAGGTGTGATACCTAGTGCATGGGGTCCAATTAAAATATTTTGTGACAATACTAAAGCAATTGCATTGGCGAAGGAATCCAGATTTCACAAAAAGACCAAACACATCAAGAGACGCTTCAACTCCATCCAAGATTTGGTCAAGGAGGGAGACATAGAGATTTGCAAAATACATACGGATCTGAATGTTGCAGACCAGTTGACTAAGCCTCTTCCACGAGCAAAACATGATCAGCACCAAGACTCGATGGGTGTTAGATTCATTACTATGTAATCTAGATTATTGACTCTAGTGCAAGTGGGAGACTGAAGGAAATATGCCCTAGAGGCAATAATAAAGTTGTTATTTTATATTTCCTTATTCATGATAAATGTTTATTATTCATGCTAGAATTGTATTAGTAGGAAACATGAAACATGTGTGAATACATAGACAAAACTCCGTGTCCCTAGTATGCCTCTACTAGACTAGCTCATTGATCGAAGATGGTTAAGTTTCCTAGCCATGGCCATGAGTTGTCATTTGATGAACAGGGTCACATCATTAGTGGAAGGATGTGATGGACAAGACCCATCCGTTAGCTTAGCATAATGATCATTTAGTTTTATTGCCACTGCTTTCTTCATGTCATATATATATTCCTCCGACTATGAGATTATGCAACTCTCGAACACTGGAGGAAAGCCTTGTGTGCTATCAAACGTCATAACATAACCGGCTGATTACAAAGATGCTCTACGGGTATCTTCGAAGGCGTTTGTTGGATTGGCATAGATCGAGATTAGGATTTGTCACTCCGAGTATCGGAGAGGTATCTCTGGGCCCTCTCGGTAATGCACATCATATGAAGCCTTGCAAGCAATGTGACTAATGAGTTAGTTACGGGATGATGCACTACGGAACGAGTAAAGAGACTTGTCGGTAACAAGATTGAACTAGGTATGAAGATACCGACGATCGAATCTCGGGCAAGTAACATACTGATGACAAAGGGAATAATATATGTTGACATTGCGGTTCGACCGATAAAGATCTTCATAGAATATGTGGGAACCAATATGAGCATCTAGGTTCCGCTATTGGTTATTGATAGGAGAGGTATCTCGGTCATGTCTACATAGTTCTCGAACCCGTAAGGTCCGCACGCTTAAAGTTTGATGACATTATGCATTCTATGAGTTATGTGTTTTGGTGACCGAAGGTTGTTTGGAGTCCCGGATGAGATCACGGACATGACGAGGAGTCTCGAAATGATCGAGAGGTAAAGATTGATATATTGGAAGGTTATATTCGGACACCGGAATGGTTCCGGAGTGGTTCAGGTATTTTTCGGAGTACCAAGGGGTTACCGGAACCCACCGGGGAAGTAATGGGCCATATTGGGCCATAGTGGAGAGGAGAGGCTGGCTGCAGGAGGTGGCACGCACCCCCCATGTGGAGTCCGAATTGGACAAGGGGGAGGGGGCGCGGCCCCCCTTTCCTTCTCCCTCTCCCTCTCCCTCTACTTCCCTCTTCCCCCTTCGTTGGAAAGGAAGGGAGGGGCCGACTAGGAATAGGAGTCCTAGTTGGACTCCCCCCACTTGGGCGCGCCCTAGGCCGGCCCTCCTCCCCTCTCCTCC
>NC_057807.1:634682811-634701957 GCF_018294505.1 Triticum aestivum
GGTGAAGCTGGTCATCACCCGGTACCCCGAGAACAATTCCGGACTCCACTACCCTTCGTCCAATATATCAATCTTCACCTCCGGACCATTCTGGAGTTCCTCGTCACGTTCGGGATCTCATCTGTGACTCCGAACAACCTTCGGTAACCATCATAATGACTCAACTATACTTATATCGTCACCAAACGTTAAGTGTGTAGACCATGCGGGTTCGAGAATTATGCAGACATGACCGAGACACCTCTACGGTCAATAACCAATAGCGGGACCTGGATGCCCATATTGGTTCCTACATATTCTACGAAAATCTTATCGGTTGAACCTTGATGTCAAGGATTCAACTAATCCCGTATGCAGTTCCCTTTGTCTATCGGTATGTTACTTGCCCGAGATTCGATCGTCGGTATCTCCATATCTAGTTCAATATCGTTACTGGCAAGTCTCTTTACACGTTCCGTAATACAAGATCCCGTGACTAACTCATTGGTCACATTGCTTGCAAGCTTAATTATTGTGATGTTGTATTACCGAGTGGGCCCTGAGATACCTCTCCATCATACGGAGTGACAAATCCCAGTCTTGATCCATGCCAACTCAACAGACACCCTCGGAGATACATGTAGAGCACCTTTATAGTCACCCAGTTACGTTGCAACGTTTGGTACACACAAGACACTCCTCTAGTGTCAGTAAGTTGCATGATCTCATGGTCATAGGAACATATACTTGACATGCAGAAAATCATAGCAATAAACTTAACACGATCATATGCTACGTTCATAGTTTGGGTCTTGTACATCACATCATTCTCCTAATGATGTGATCCCCTTATCAAATGACAATTCAGGTCCATGGCTAGGAAACCATAGCCATCTTTGATCAACGAGCTAGTCCGGTAGAGGCTCAATAGGGATATGTTGTTGTCTATGTATCCACACATGCATTTGACTTTCCACTCAATACAATTATAGCATGGATAATAAACAATTATCATGAACAAGGAAATATAATAATAACCACTTTATTATTGCCTGTAGGGCATATTTCCAACACTAGGCACTACGTAATGTTGATGTGCATATGTAGCAATGTGGGACACTGGTACACTACAATATAACACCGATAAAGGTGTTGCTCCGAACTTGTACCTAATCGACCAAAACTGGGACTATCAATTAAGCGAGTAAGTAATGTCTTGAAGCCACCCAGATGCAAGGCAATGAATATATTGCATTCGTGTGAACTGGGTGGATGTTTGCACCAAACATATATAGCTGTCCATAAATAACTATCATGAGCAACGATTCAACAAATGCATCGTAACTAGTTAAGGAAGGGGTCAACGAGCCATGGGATGTGTGTATCCACACCGACAATATAAGCTGCTCACGTGAATAGGGGAGAGGAACCATCGAGCCCTTGGGCACAATGTATCCTAGAACCAACAAGGATTGATCGCAGGCCAGTATTAGATCACCTAGAGGTGGCATCGAAACCGGCCGGTGAACCACGTGGGATTAGGAATTATGTTCACTCATTGCATAAACTTTACTGAACAAAATCACGGAGTGAAACACATAACAGTTTCACACCGTTGATTGTGAGTGCAATATGGGTTAGTCTACCTTTCTGAGCCCACTCGTGGCCCTAGGTGATGGTGGCAGTGCCGCGAGTCGCGCGGAGATATCGATGATCGTCGCAGTTGGGATGCGCTCTATTTGGCTAGAGAGAAATAGCAGTGTTTGATCGTGATGCCTCCAGAGCGGAGAATGTACTGTCACAGGCTAAAGATGAAATTTATATCGGGAAGCAGGTTAGAAGCGGCGGGCAACACCGCTAGTAATTCACCCTAACTCTTTTGTTTGGCGGGCCGTCTGCTTCCCAAGTTATCTGTTCTTGAGGCAAGCACATTGTAACTGACAATGTAACAAATTCGTCTCCTTCTTAACAAAAGACACGCAAATCTCATGCCCGTTCTGGAAAAATAGCATGTAGCATAGGGTACTTTTTTTCAGCTAGCGGTGCCCGTAGTTGGCTGTTCAGTGATCTCAAGGAGGGAAAGAGTAGGATATGCGACAAAGTGGGATTTAATGGACGAAATGTGTTCTTCAGAGAGAAGACCAACCCATTGTCGCATGCCTCATCTACGGGCGCGCCTATAGCTCACTTATTGCGAAATCACTAGTTAAGGGTTGCCCCTTGCAAAGGTCACTCACCATCTTCTCACGGGCTGACAAATGGTGACTACATGTATGCCACTTACAGCGACCCGTGAGTTTTTTGTTTCATAGATTCGAGAATGTTTTTCTGTTGAAATACCGAATCATTTTCATCGTTGGATTTCTCACGTCGAGATTTCCGAAAATAGATCCCATGTTAGTAGGTTTTGACAAAAAAATCAAGAAAAAAATAAAAAAGGTGGAAACAAATAATGAATATTGAAAAAAGGAAGGAAAAAAGGTATCCGGAAGCACGATTGTGTGTTTTCACCTTTGTCCTTTTTCAAGAGGCACATCTGTGCTTCTCGTGGAAGCAATATGTACTTCTATAAAAAAGCATATTTGTCCTTCTCATGAAAGCATACTTGTTTTTCTCTTTTCAAGAAGCACAATTGTGCTTCACAAAAAAAATCTTTTTTCTCTAAAACCTAGGGATAACAATTGTGAAAACCGAAAAGCAGAAGAAAAGCCTATCAAAATCCCTAAAACATATACAAAAAAAAATTCAGAAGGAGCACTCAGCATGCAACACGTGGCGGGGCTGAACGCACCACTTGGCACGCTCCCAGGCCCAAAGGTGACCCTTGCGGGACGCTCTCAAGGATAACTGTTGGTTAGTTACTCCCACTTATAACGAGCTGTAGGTCGTGATCGCCTAAAGAGCTAGTAATGGGCTGGACCAGTTAGTCCTTCGTTGCATTCGTTCATTTGCTACGGTCGTTTGTCTTTCATTTTTTTTACTATTTTGTTTTATAACTTTTATTTATATTTTAAATGAAAAATAGTATATTTACTTCAAAAAAATAAAATAAAGAGTTTGAAAAATGTAACACAGTGTAATTTTTTGTTCTTTTGTAAGATAATATTTTGTTAGCATAATTTTCAAAAGATGTTTTTGACATTCAGAAAATACTCACGCGTTTCCGAAACATGTAAATGAAATTAAAAAATTGGTTATACAATGTACAATATTTTTTCTGTAAATAAAAAAAATGTAAACGTGTGTAAAAATTGTTTCGGGTGTATAACAAAAATGTACGATGCATACAAAAAAAGTAGACATCAAAACATGTGTTTGAAAAAATATTATCATGTATATAATAAATGTTAAACCTGTATAAAATATGCTTTAGATGTATACTTTGTGTGAAGAAAATAGACAAAAAAATATATATTTGAAAACCAATGTTAATAATATATTTTAAAAATATTAAAAGTGTATAAAAAAGTGTTTCAAATACATTCCAAAAATGTACACTGTGTATGAAAACAATAGGCATCAAAATATATATTTGAGAAAAATGTTAAAGATGTATAAAAACGAGGATTCAAAGTGTGATGATTTCTGAATCGCTCAAAAGCATACAAATGTAGAGACGGTTTAACACGCCTTAGATGCCAAAATACAGAAAACTATTGTTTCGAAATTATAAATAGAAAATATATGCCAAGACACTTTATGTTGTATCGAATCGTCTCTATGTGCTAACTAGACATGGTTGCCGCTAAAATCTCTTAATCATTGAGATGAGTGATACAACAGCAAGTCCGAGATTGTTGCTAAAGTCATCTTTAGTTCTTTACCCATGTACATGTAGGTAAAATCGTGTCTATGCAATAATAAATCTGTTTCAACATGCTGATTTTACTACAGTGGTGCAAAAACTCTTTACACTTGTAGTATAAAGTTTTTGCTAAATTAAGTGATATATGATCTATAGTATAATAAACCCAATATGTGCCATTTAGTCACAGAGCAATTACAATATTGGGCTATAAGCCTACTTACATGGCATTTTTACTATGTGCAGGGAGAGACAAGCAAAAAGAAAATTCTATATCACTTCGGAATATTTCTAGTGATGTCCTAAGCACCATCATAACATTGATGTGGGACACGGATACACTATAATATAACGCAGGTAAACTGGTAAAGCTGTTGCTATGAATTGAACTTGTACCTCAGCAGCCAAAACTGAGACTATCAATTAAGCGAGTAAGTAATGTCTTGAAGCCATCCAGAAGCAAGGCAATGAATGAACTGGATTCATATGAACTGGGTGCATGTTTGCACCAAACATAGTTGTACATAATAATAATCACGACCAACCATTCACCAAATGCATCGAAACTAGTTATGGAGTGGACCAGCAAGCCATGTGTGTATCCACGCCGGCAAATATAAGTTGCTCACATGAATACGGGGGAGAGGAACCATCAAGCCCTCAGGCACACCCCATCTGTAGTTAATTCAACAAGGATTGGTAGGAGGCCAATATTAGATCACGCATGAGTGTCATGGAAACCAGTCGATGAACCACATGGGGTTAGGAGGCATCGAGAATCATGTTCAACCATTGAGTAATCTCTGCCCAACGAAATCAGCTGGTGTTACACACAGCGGTTTCACCACACTGATTGTGAGAGCAACATGGGTTAGTCTTCATTTGGAAACTGGTAGCATGGGTTACTTTTTTTCAGCTAGCATTGTCGTGCATTGATCCTATAGGGAGAGATCTGTTCGCAGAGCACAAAGAGGGAGTAAATTTCTGGGTAATGGGGATACGAGAGGCAACAAAGTGGGATGCGTCAGATGAGCGTGTTGTTGTTTTTTAGAGAGAAGACAAACCCGTTGTTCTATTGCATGGCACCTTTTTACTAGTGTTTTGGAAGACCGAGTTTTGGCTGAGCGCCTCATTGCATGTGTAAGAACTAGCTCAGGGCCCATGCTGTTCGGTGTAATCCAAAATCAACATAAGATGCTCCTTTTGTTTCTTGGGAGAGAACCTTTTAACGTGACAACCTTTATGTTTACTGCCTTTACACGGTCTGGTCAAGGCGAAGTGATGATAAGAAATCTACGGGGACATGTTAAGCAAGGATTTTTTTCATTGGACTACTTGCAATCTGAGCATGATGAACTTGTGGATATAGTGCATATTGTTGGTTCCAGGAACAGAGTTTGGAATGCAAATCAAAGAAAGTCGAGGTAGAAATTAGATAATTTGGTTACTGTAACACAAAAATTGGCAAGTCACTCAGGAATGATTTTAATCTTAATCACTCATCTAACCCAAATAGCACCACCATTAAACACAATGAAAGCTTTGTGCCTGGCTAGTTAAAAAAATTCAAAGAAGATTCACCAGTCATGATAATTTAGGGCGAACCATTGTAGGTTGAAAACTCTAAAACCATAATGGTAATGTTTTTGCAGATTGATCTATGTCCATCTATCACGGTATTTACATTATCTATAGTACCCTATGCCCATCTTAGACTTATTCAAACATAGCCCTCCAAATTTCGTAGGTTTTTGTAATTGCATAGTATACATACATAGAGTAAATGTCACAATTCGACCATATCTTGTCAATATTAACTAAGTAGAACTACAATCCACTGAGAAACCATTTTCAAAAGAACCACACTATGTAGACCATAACGTTCGCAACACCTCACCTTTGATATTAGTGATGACCCTTTATGGTCTCATGATCAACCTTAAGCTCCACAAGTAAACCACACTAACCTAGTGGATCCAATAATATCTCATTTGGCGAAGTGGATTGTTAGTTGGATAACTCCAAACAGTGCTTGTGTCTGCTTCCTTCATTTATACAAATATTTACTATGTCGATACTACGATCTTATTTATGGAAGAAGGTATTTTAGTCCTGCAGTATGCTGATGATATGATTCTATTTACGGAACATGACATAGAGAAATCTACAAACCTGGAACTTTTCCTTTCAAAGTTCGAGCGGATGTCAAGGCCTAAATTAATTTCCACAAAAGTGAATAGTTCTATTTAGGAGAAGCTTCTGAAGCAGCTGCGCAATACGTTGACATGTTCGGCGGTGTGCATGGAAAATTTCTGATTAAATACTTAGGATTTCCAATACATTATCGATACCTCACTATGCGGAATGGAAACAAGTCGAAGAGGACTTAGAGAGATGTTTTAGTAGTTGGAAAGGCAAGCCGCTCTCTGTTGGAGCGAGACTTGTCTTGACAATTGCTCACCGACATGGTTCTCTATATGATATCTTTCTTCGTACTTTTCTAAGGCATCGTATATAGACTAGCTTACTATTGTTTCAGCTTCTTCTGGCAAGGAGAAAGTGAAAAGAAGAAATATCGACTGGCAAAACAAAGTGTGGTTTGCAGACCAAAAGATTAGGGAGGTCTATGTGTATAGGATCTCAAGATACAAAATGTTGCCTTACTTAGTAAATGGCTATATAAGCTTCGTACTGAGAATGGTGTCTCGCTAACTGTCGTGGAATTAACACGTCAGATGTCCTAGGGTAAGGACTTAGTCGTGAGGCCGCGCATCTATGTGGTAGCTTGAGAGGGGTTGAGCGGAATTGAGAGATGCAACACAAGACAAAGATTTAGACAGCTTCGGGCCCCAGGAAACATCATCCGGTAAAAACTCTACATGTTGTTTGAGGCTAGATCTCATTATCATCACGAGGGAGTCGCTGTAAACCGGCTCTCCTCTAGTTATGTCTAGCCCTAAAAATTGTTTCTTACTTGTCTTGTCCCCCTTTGAGGAGCCCTGCCCCTCCTTATATAAGTTGAAGGGGCGGGTTACATGTGGAGTCCAACTCGGACTTTAACTTAAACTATTTTGACTTCCTTTCCTGGGCTTCTCAACGTCTGCCGGTTTAACATTGTCTGCCGATTTAACATTGTCTGCCGGTTTAACATTATGTGCCGGTTTAACAACACCTGCCGGTGCTACCATTTGTCTTAACTCTGCCGGTTTAACACTTGCCGGTTTACCGTCTGTCTTAGCCATCTGTCTTAACTGTCTGCCGGTTTACCAAGTCCCGGCCGGTTTACGACTCCGGCCGGGCCATACCGCGGGGTATATCCCCGACATTAGCCCCCAGTTTAATTTGGATTTATCCATGTTAAACTGATCATGATCCTCCTTAAGTCCTTGTCACTCCCTTCTTAATACATGCCCATGAACTCATAGCAAATCTCCTTTAGTAGATATGTTCAAACTTTGTGAATGCAAAAAAATCCAGATACTTCTTTTAAGAAATCCGGGTCAATAGGCCAGCTTCAGAGTCAATTTGCTGGCATTGGTCTTTTGTAGAGAAATATTGTAAGAAATAATCCACTTGAATCGGCTTCCAAGGCGCCGGCTTAATAAACATATTGGACTCAAGTTTCATCTGGTGATCCGCCGGTTTAAAGATGTAGAGGCTGGCGAGCAAAATTGCCGACTTGTAAATATTGATAACACCGGGTCATAACTGTTGCTGATGCCGGGCTAATCTTATGATGACGCCGGGTCATAAACTTTGCAGATTTCTCTGATAATAATATAATACCTGGCTCAAAACTGATAATTTGAAGTTATTCCTCCCTTATATGCATATCACGTGTAGCCCCCAAGTGTCGGGTTGTCATGCTTGCAACAACCTGGGACTTGTAATTGCCTTATGCTCATAAAGATTTCAACCAATGTAGCCCCCAAGTGCCGGGTCATTATGCAATAATGAGCAGGGACTTTGTAAATATGATCATGTAAACTTGAGCAACAACAACGCGTAGCCCCCAAGGGCCGGCTCAATAAGATATTACTGAGCTGGGACTTTGTATATGATTCATTGATAATACCATCAAATGATGTAATCTCCACCTTGGGGCTTGAACCCACGTCCACAAGGTTAAGAGCTTTGTACTCTACCAACTGAATAATGGATCTTTCAATATAATGGATTAAGGCTTGTGTACCTTGAATTCCGACAGGAGCAATTGGTAGCCCCCAAGGGCCGGCTCATTTAAAATGTGATGAGTCGGGTCTTCAATAAGATGAACAAAGAATGACTTTGCATTAGCCCCCAAGTGTCATGGTGCATGCTTGCAGCGACATGAGACTTGCATATTTGATGTAATCTCAACTTAAATAATGTAGCCCCCAAGTGCCGGGTTGTAAGCCTGCAGCAACTCGGGACTATTCCTTCAATTGTAGAATAAAAATCATATCCATTGATAATAACGATATCCATTGCGCTAAAGCGACTTTGAAAACCTTAATCATAATATTGGTTATTGATAACCATAATAGAAATTCAGCCATGTTGGCTATTTGAATAATATACCCAATGATTTATAAGCGCATAATTCCAATGGCGCAATCCAAATATATGCTGGCGACTTATAGTCCAAAGCCAGGCCGGGTCAATAAACACCGGATTATAAGTGATTATGTACTGACAACTTGTAGTTGAAAGTCGAGCCGGGTTAATGAACATCGGGTTAATTTGATGACTGACAAGTCATACCAGGTCAAAGAAACCGGTTCAACATAAAATTTGTCAAAAGTGGAAAATCTTGACAAAGGCAAATAAAACCGTATAGTCGAGGCTTTTTGAGGACTGTCAGGCCCAAGTTCGAGGCTTTTTGTGGGCTGCCAGGCCGCTGAGTTGAACCATTTAACAAAGCCTTTTAAGATGGACCTCTAACTAATCAATCACCGTTTTAACTTTGACAAGTGCAGGGTCTCAATGAGAGTAACTATCAAACGTTCGGAGGGTCGTGCCAGGATGACCTGGATAGGAGTGTCTTACTTGATGAAGGCAGGTTAACCCGGGGTTTTAGGTAAATATGCCAGGCTTCCAAGCCGTGGGTCGATACCCAGCTACAAGGGTCCATTCAAACTCCTTGGTATTTGACACAAGGAGCCCCCAAGTAATGTGATGAGCTGTGCTCATTGGGTGCCTATGTTTGAGTTGTGCATAGCATCCAGACTCTCTTTGGCCCCTTGGGTGTGAAGCTCCCAAGCTATGTTGTGGCGTGATATCCGGATTAATGGATAGAACTCCGCTTTGTCAGCTGAAGCCCCCATGTAACCAATAATATGATAAGCCAATAAGGCGAGATACCCATGTTTGAACCGTGCATCATGGCAACAGGTCCTCTTCGGCAACTTTTAATTTTTTGCAAGAGATAAATTCTTCTTGAACCGGGATTTTAAACCGGATTTGAGAGCTTGAAAGCTTCATGATAGATAAATTTCCTTTGAACCGGATTGTAAACCAGATATTTGGAGAGCTTCAATGAGACTGACCTCCCTTGAGCCAGATTTTGAACCGGAATACTTCTTTTTAAGCCGAAAATTTTCTGACGGCCTTTAAATTTGCACTAGTATGGCGATTTAGGGTCCTGCATTAGATAACTTTGCAAGCCGGAGTAATGGTTTTTTTAAAGAAAACAATATAAAATATACTGGATGGATTTCACCTGATATGTCAGCCCAGTAATTATCCACCGCAGAGTTGATGACGACTTCAATAAAACTGAGATCAATCTCAGATGAGTCAGGCAAGCGAATTAGCCGCGTCGTGTTGATATAGAGTAGGCCGCAGAAGGCGGCAGCTTGCATGCTCATTTAAACAATGCAACATGGCCGGATGCTGGTGCACAATAATATTGGCGCGAGTTCCGTACCCGATTGCCTTCGCAGTTAACAATCTCCCTGCGTAAAATATATACACCAAAGTAATTGTTCTTTGACAATAATAATATGAGTTAATAAAATTAACTTAGATGGATATAACCTGATTGCCTGCATCTGGCTCTCACATAAGCATCCCACCTCCTTTCTCTTTTTTTTACGCATGCAGTGCTCCCTTCTTTTCCGGATCACATGAACGTGAGCCGGTGATAGGACACATTTGTAGTGAATAATAATCCTGGTTTTTTCATCTGATGAATATTGTCGGATGAATGTGGACACTGGGGATAAAAATATATCAAATGTCCGATACGGCCCTGACTGTTTTTTTTTCTTTTTGCCTGACTGATTTTTTGGATCGTCCTTCGCTTGCGTTAGGTGATGAGTGTCCGTGTGGGGGCAGCCCGTCGCTGTCACCCATCCTATCCTTATCTCTTTCCTGTGGATGTGAAAACTGTCCACACGTTCTCGCTTGATCTTTTTCCTCTTTTTCCTTCTCTACTCCATTGACTATCCTCAAGAACCACTCGTCGGCATGAGCTTCGTACTACAGAATCTCCACTGTTGTTTGCAATCACCACCTCCGGTGCAGTGCAGCTGAAAAGACTCGCAGGGCGGAAGCGGCCCTACCGCGGGGGTGCCGTAGGGGCGGAGCGGGAGGTCTGCCGGTGCGCGAAGCGCGGTGGAGAAGCGCACGCGCGGGCGACGCAGCCGGCCGCGGGGGTGCTCGGGAGCGGGCGGCGGAGCCGGGCGGCGACTTGGCGTGGAAATCTAAATCCAATCGGAGGTGACTCGGGGCGGTTTTGACGTGAGGCAGAGCCACGGCGGAGGTGGTTGCGAGGTGTAGTCGCGGGCGCTCAGTGAGCGACGGCGGAAGCCGGCCGGACTGGCGCGGGCAGCAGGAGGCCACGGCGCGGCCAGGCGAGTTGGACGCCGGACAGGGCAGGCCGCACAGAGCCGGTGCAAGGCCGGCAAGGTGGCGAACCGGGCCGGGCGTAGCCGGGCCGCGGGACGCCAGAAGAGGCCTGGCCGGACTGCAGGGAAGCCGGCGTGGAACCGGAACGGTGCGGACCCGGCAGGGGCGAGTTGAAGGACAGACGCACAGGAGGCCGGGTCGCACGACCAGCCTGGTCAGACGGGCGTGAGGCCGGACGCAGCCAGGCTCGGGGCGGCGATTTAAGGCAGAAGATGAGGCATCCGCGACTTGAAGCCGCGCGTGGAGCTAAACCGCTTGGCTAGCCAGCGGAGGGGAAGGCGGATCAGCCCGGTGGTCGGCGCTCGACAAAGCGGCCGGCGGTTTGAGCTTGGGCAGCCCGGTTTGACCACAGCAGCGGCGAAGAGGATCGCCCCGAGGCGGTTTGGCGCAGCTGCGTGAGTGGAGTCAACGGCGTGGTGACTTGAGGCAGCAGGTGGAGGTGACTCAGACTTGCGGCGATTTGGAGGCAGTAATTCAAAGCAGAGGCCACGGCGACGAAGGTGGGCTGAAGCGGAGGTGCACGGCGTGGAGGCGCGATAGTGGCCGGCGTGCATCTCAGGAGGCCGAGGCGGCATGCAAGAGGGAGCGGGTATGGAAACTCGGCTGCGGCTGTGGAGTCGACGTCCCGACGATGACTCGGCAACTGCTGAGGAGGCCCGCGGCCGGGTGGATCACGGTGATGACTCGGTGAGGGCGAATCCGTGTTGGCTTGACTCGGCGGCGGTTCAGAGGCGGGAGGCAGCGGCTCGATGAGGCCGGCTACGGCAAGAGCGGCAGCGAGGCCGGCTCGCGACAGTGGAGGTGCCCCGGCGAAGCGGCTCAGCGAGACGAGGCTGCAGGCGCGCGGGCCGCCAGACGGTAAACCGGCGCGGGGAAGCCTGTGGTGATGCGGAGACGGCGCAGCAAACTGCAGAAGGTCCCGGCGACTCACGGCGGCGGCGGCTCACTCGCGGCAGAGACAAACCGGTTCGACGGCGGGCGGGTCAAGGCCACCACAGACGAATCGTGGCCGGTTCAACCACGTCTTTGTTCCCTTCTGGGTCATGCCCCCGTTTTGTTTTTTTGGTAAAACTTGATCTTTTTTTTTTGAGATGGTAAAACTTGATCCTTGACGTGATGGGGAAAGGTAAGTCCAACATGTCCGGTTGACGGTTGATAATCCGTTCCCGAGTCGTGGCCGGCTTAAGGCGAATCCGTAGAGCAACGACGGACGCTCGTGACTCGTTGACGACGGCTTATCGGGTTCAACAACTCCAAGAGGCGGGTCCCGACGGGTCAGTGTGAAGCTGGACGGTTCGGAGTAGTAATTGGCACAGCGGGGCCTGGCGATTTCTAACCAGGGAAGGCCGGATTGTGGGCGGCGGCTCGCGCGGTGAAACCGGCGCGGTGAAAACGGCGATTTGGAAGCAGACCATGTCAACACAAACGACCCGGGCTGTCCAAAGCGGGTAGTAGCGGTTTGATCTCGGCGACTCAAAATCCACCAAATAAGTGGCAAGACGATGGCGTAACCCTAACCCCTCTTGACCTTAATCTTGCATATGTAGCCGCTGAAAACTTGTATTTTTGATCTGACTGACTGAACTCACAGTTGATATGGATCCTTCAAAAAACCAGTCTTTTCTTCATCCGGATGCGAACTTCTCAAACCCTAGATGAGATCCCTTCAAGAACTCAACACCACCGTTCGCGGCCCCACGGTGGGCGTCAACTGTCGTGGAATTAACACGTCAGATGTCCTAGGGTGAGGACTTAGTCGTGAGGCCGCGCATCTATGTGGTAGCTTGAGAGGGGTTGAGCGGAATCGAGAGACGCAACACAAGACAAAGATTTAGACAGCTTTGGGCCCCGGGAAACATCATCCGGTAAAAACCATACATGCTGTTTGAGGCTAGATCTCATTATCATCACGAGGGAGTCGCTGTAAACCGGCTCTCCTCTAGTTGTGTCTAGCCCTAAATATTGTTTCTTGCTTGTCTTGTCCCCCTTTGAGGAGCCCTGCCCCTCCTTATATAAGTTGAAGGGGCGGGTTACATGTGGAGTCCAACTTGGACTTTTAACTTAAACTATTTTGACTTTCTTTCCTGGGCTTCTCAACGTCTGACGGTTTAACAACACCTGCCGGTTTAACATTGTGTGCCGGTTTAACAACACCTGTCGGTGCTACCATCTGGCTTAACTCTGCCGGTTTAACACTTGCCGGTTTACCGTCTGTCTTAGCCATCTGTCTTAACTGTCTGTCGGTTTACCATCCGCCGGTTTACCAAGTCCCGGCCGGTTTACGACTCCGGCCGGGCCATACCGCGGGGTATATCCCCGACACTAACCCTCTAGCATAACAAGTATTTAGCCTCTGAAGCATTGTATCATTTATGTTGAAAACCTTGGGTCTCGCATTTTTTGTGTCGGTATTATGGCGACAAGGAAGCATAATTCCCCCTTTGATCCTTCATGATAAAGGACGGTTCAATGGCAGACACCCCCTCCCCCTGCTCGATGGCGGTGGCCATCGAGGCAACGATGAATACATCCACAATGGTAGTGGCCATGAAAACGAACAAGTGGATAATGACTACTCACCTACGCTGCAGCAGCAGCCACCGCCGGTGCTCTACGGGAATCAATGAAAAAGAGGGGTTTGTGCTACTCGAACCGCGGGGAAAAATTGTTGTGCTTGGTGTGGTTGGGCACAAGTGTTGACCTGTTTAAAGGTGGGGATAAAAAGGATGCGACATTTTGGAGGAAGTTTCATGAGAACTTGCACTACCCACCTTAGGACAAGGAAAATATTGGTGATTGGAATGAGAGCTCGCTAAGAAATCAATGGTACACCATACAAGAGGTCATCAACAAGTTTTCCGGTGCATATGCACAAACGTAAAATCAGTGGCCAAGTGGTGTGGGTATCCACGAGCTCATATGTTTTGCGTTCATGTTGGTCATGTGATTGTTTTGCTCTACATTGCAATTTGTTTATCATGTGATTGTACTGCTTTCTGAGCCTGGCCTCATGGCGCCGTTGTACAACAAGAACATGGGCAAGCCATTCAAGGTGCTCCATAGTTTGAGGAAGTTGAATGGGCAAAGCAAGTGGAGTGATATTGCAAATTGCCCCAAAATCATCGACCCCAAAAGAGACGAAGTTGGTGCTCCAAGTGGTGGAGTTAGAGGAGGGCTTGTACCGACCACCCGTGTGGCAAGGTCGAGGAGGGTAAATGGGAGAACGGGGAGGAGAAGTGAGAAGGGGCGACAACCCAAGATGATGGACAAGCAGGACGAAATCATGGCAAAGGAGCGGGCAAGTGCCAAGTGCAATGGTATCTAGGAGGAAAAGAAGGAAGAGAGGTTTAACACGATCATCATACTCAAAAAAAAAACAAGGTGGATCTCGAGGAGAAGAAGCTTGTAGTCCAGCAATCATGTGAGAAGTCCAAGGTCCTATACATGAAGGCCGGCGACTTGGATCTTAAAGTGGCGAAATTTGTTCACCAATTGCATAGCGGCATCTTTGAACGCTATGTGGAAAAGGAGGGGCGAAAATGAGTCATTCGGTTCGGACATCCGGTCCTTTTGTTTGTTTGATGGATGTGGATTGTGAAACTTGTTGAACATCTGGCGCTAGTGCTTTTAGTTGCATTTGTTTTCATGTACATAATGTATCGTCGAAGCTATTGATAGACGAAATTTGACTAGGTAAAAAAAGAGAGGGTGGGATATATAGGGGACATTGGAGAGAAGTGTTGGATGGTGATCACCCGGCTAGATTTCAATGGACTTTTTTTAAAGGGGAATATATCAATATCGCGAAGATAGCAATTACACCCAGCCTCTGCACCTACAAAATGCTGCAAAGACATCCAGGATGCACACAGACACATCCAAAGGAAAATATAAAAAAGAAAGGAAAAAAACAAAGGTCCCACCACAGTGATCGACTCCTCTCAGCAGCCGCACACAAATCACCACCACATACAATACCCGGAAAACAAGGGTAATCCTAGTAACAGATTTCAAGGTTGCTAAAAGTCCAACTGCCCATTGAGCTTTCCCACCGAGAGATATTGGCTGATTCTATGCTATACATGGCAATAAGTACTATTTATAACTTATAACTCCAAAATAATATAAACCTACCAAGAAAAGGAAAAAAAACCTACTAGAACAGCTGGTAAACACTTAAAAATACACATTCTTATGAGCCCTTACAATCAATTTGAAACTCCCCATACATTAATCTCTTATAAAAAAATAGTTTCTAAGAATAGTACAAAACGAATAGTAAGATGAAACGATAGATAGAGGTTACTCAATAAAAGTTAGGTGAGATGTACAAAATAAATTTGATCAACATACATGAAGTTTGGGTAGCAGTTGTTAGTATCCAACAGAGCGACGAATTTGTTTGGGCAAGAAAATAATTCGCTAGTTTAAATCCCACTCACCATATCCGGGAAATAAATTCATGCATGATAACATAGAAGTAAATCACAAATAGGATGAGGTAGGCTACAAGAAGATTCCACAGAGTCGTATTGATTGAACAAGAAGGGTAGTATGATTTTCAATGTAATTTTATTTTTACTAGTCCAATTGTCTTCCATTGTACCAACTCTTGTTCTGCTTGTTAGTTATCTCCAAAGCTAGTAGAAAGCTTGTCGACTCATCGTCCTATTGACCACCACACCATCGATCCCAACAACCTTAGGTCAGAGTTGTATTTGCTTGTCGAACCTCTAATTGCATAGCTTGATTAGACTAGAACGAGGAGGTGGGGTAGCTCGTAAACCCAATGATCAGTTTTCTATCAGATCTAACTATGTGGATTTTCTGGAAGAAGAAAAAGTGGCCAACAGAGTGCGAGTCAATGGAAGCGCTGGTGCCAGAAGAGAGCACATCCTTCCTCACTGGCGTGTGCATTGCACACGTAGCAACTCCCACAAGAAATCTTTTATCTTTTATATCTAAGTATTTAGCCCTCACTAACTATTTCTCTTAACATGCAAGCATGTTACATCATCACACAACATGCATGAGAAAAGGCCCACCCCAACTACTATATGTCTCTCAGCATGCAAGCATGCCACTTCATCATGACATAGCATGAAAAAAAGACCCATCTCAACATGCATGACAATTTTCATTCTATTATGCTATATATATTTAATAAATATTTTACAACTATATCAAACATAATAAAGTATATGCATTTTTAGTTCTAGCTTTTTATATTATTATTTCAAATATTCATGTTTCATACAATGAATCACATATAAATATCTTGCAAAATAATCCCGCAACAACGTCTGGGATATCATCTAGTTCAAAAAAGAGTAAGCGCATATGCAGGCCCGGTGTAAAATTACCCCGATAAGAGACACATGTTACGATGGAGGGGTCAACGGTGCGATCGGAACAAATTGAATATTTGTGCTCGGTCGATGGAATGCTAACTTGGAATAGCATAATGGTAGTGGCCCACCTTTGCAAGTTGATTTGATCAAACAAAGACTCACTCTAGATTTCTCCTTTCCTTTCCAGTTGTCTACCATGTAGACAGATATAAATCCAACCACAACATTCAATATCTCATAAACATGGAGTTGGGCAGTAGTATGAATTGTAAATACATGGTTCTAGGCTTCTACTCTGCACATAAATGCAAAAGATAGCATATCAAGATTGGATATCAATCCAATCACATGGGATCATATTTTTCATACATGTACGTTTTTCTTAACCATTAGGTGAAGATCTCATATAAATAATGACGTGCGACTTATTTGGCCAGGTAGGTGTAGAGTTCATGTTACAAATATAATCTTACAAGAAAGAGCCACATGTGTGTTGAGAAATTGACAGTCGCAACCATATAATCTGATAAATAGAATGAAGGGCAAAGCGCCTTCACATCAATAATATGTATGTCCTAGCTAGCTTTCCAAACCTCGCTCCTCTGTGCTCCTGATTTCTCTAGTGACCATCAACATAGATCATATATATCCAAAGAGAAGAGAACAGACATGCGGTTGTGTTAGCTAGGCCTGGAAGGTATTGGGAATTATTTTGGGGCATCAGCCTACTGTTCCACGAGAAATTCAGTTCCCTCAATTAAGGGTGGATACATGGGAACACCAATGATCTTCCTTTGCTGCTTCAGGTTTCGTCTGAGGTAACTCCAAGGGAAACCTCAGATCCTCTAGGGGATCGGATGATGATGACGTGTTCACTGGCTCCTCTTGGGGCATCATTTTAAGAGAAATGGAGGGACCAGTGATAGGCGTTGGTCGGTGTTGTTGGTGCTTGGAAGATGCGATCCGAGTTCTTGATTTTGTGGTGGGCAGGCCTGGCATTTTCATTCGAAGCCGGTTAAGCGAGTAGTGATCATCCTTGGATTACCTCTTTCCCATATGACACTTCGGTGGTAACCAGATGGCCAACGCTAATGGTGATCGCCATCTTGGTCAGATGATGATGGAAGCCGAAGACCTCCTTCCCCTTTTCGAGCCTTGGCGATCCGTGAAGCCGAGATTCTCAGTCACCTAGGGTGTGGGCTTGTTGTGGTGTGGTGTCTGTTGTTGTGCTGTTATGTGTTTGTGAGCTCAGTCTGAGCATTGTAATGTGTTTTTCTTCATCGTCAATGAAATGCAATGCATGTTGCTTTTCGGCAAAACAAAAAAGAAAAAAGAAAAAAGCAATCCTTAAGACGAGAGACTCTATAAGCTTGCACGCATGTGGCTGCCTCTCTTGTTGTTCTAGTGGATGTAGATCTCTCTCGACCACGTGCACGTTCGTCCGCCGCATGAATGTAGTCCAGTCAAGACTGAAGAGTCGCATCGGTTCTGCCAAGAATTGCAGCCATGACTTGGTCGAAAGGCCACCGCTCAGCTTCCCCCTGACCTACCTGTAATGTGCTGCCTGGTCTCCCTCTGCCTGAACCCTCGTGCTCCATGGGTCATTTTGGTTCTTGTCCTCGGCTCCTCGTCCTTGTGCCTGGGAGATAGTGGCGCCTGGTGTGGAAGCGCGGAGCTTAAAATTTCTGCCTGATCAGGCCAGCCGGACAGAAACGTGTTTGCTTGTGCCTGGCCTGGTGTACTAGTACTAAGGAATAAAATATAGCATAAGAACTAAAGTAAGGCTGCTATTGGCTGGCACATGTCTCCATAGTAGCACTAGGAGGCAGCTAGTATTAGCCTGTGCCCAGGCGTAGAAAATGGGACACCTGGCAGGCTAATGAAGATGCCTGGTTATCCAGGCCAGGCTCCTACCTACTTTTTCAGGACACGAACCAAACGCTTACCGGCGAACTCCAGGCAGGCTCCAGCCAGGCTAAACATCACCAGGACGCAAAACAAACTCACCCCTGTCTACCTAGGCCCGCCGGCGCCAGTGAATTGGGACCGCGAAATACCCTGTCAATTGGCACCCCTCATGGATTTGTATTTTATAGCGTGCACCAGTAGCAGTTTATGGAAATACATGGCTGCAAATATTTTTAGAGAAATGACTGCATGCATTTGTTGCTGTAGACTTTTTTTAGGGTTCACATGGCATGTAATAAAAAAGGATCATGGGACCGCCCAATACGACGTGGCGCCCCAAATCGATTCAGGGCAACTAGGGCACCTGTTAGTGAAGTCTGCTGGTACTGACCTACTGAGCGCAAACAACCTCAATGAAGCAAAGTAGTATTAATATCGTCATATTCAAAAGTACTTCTTATCTTGATGAAATTTCAAACTGACTATTGTCCCATGTTGAACATGATGTATTCTACTATTTCGTAAAGTATTCAGTTTTCATGATTTATAAAAAATGATTGGGGCTCATAAATAATCACTCCATCCCAAAATCAAAGACACTTAGCTAAAGTAATACTAAATCAAAGACACTTATTTTAGGACAGAGGGAGTATATCAGTACGCCAAACTACCCAATTGCATGTATCCTGATCTACTCCTATGAACAGTTAATCTAGAAAAGGCATGGCATCTCTCACTATGCTTGTCTCTTGGTGTTATGGAATGAAAGGAATGCCCGCAGGTGTTCCAGCACAAGAGGGCGCTGCCACCGACAGTTCTCAACATCATCTAGGAGGCGGCGAAGTTATGGGTCGCTGCAGGTGCAAAGAAACAGGAGAAATTGTATCGCGAGAGTAATTTTCATGCCGTGTTCTAAGGATGATTGTAGAACTCTATTCTTCCCTTAATTAATAGATGTGGCAAATCTTTTGTCTTCATTTCAAACAAAATTCCTTAACTGTGCATATATATAGACATAGTCACATAGATATTTGGGTTCTCAATATAATGTTACACTATTCCGGATCCGCTGGCCAGCATTTTGAACCCACATGCGTCAACTAGGCCTAATCGGAGAGCAACACCGAATTATGAGAGGCCATAGGCCCTCTTCTCCCCAAAAGACTAGCCTAATAGGAGGGAACACCCCCGCCTTTATAAGTCGTGTTCTGC
>NC_057807.1:634702268-634718352 GCF_018294505.1 Triticum aestivum
CAGATGTGAGACTAAACCCAATAATTTTCCCCTAACACATCGGTCACCATGGGCCCGTTAACACCAGTTCTTCCAGCCCACCAACCATGACCGACCACTCGTAAGTCCATCGAAATTTGTTCCGCGCACCTGGGCTCCGATACCACTTTTTACGCAATCCGGGTCCACTAACCAGTATTTCCAACCCACATGCGTCAACCAGGCCCAACCGGAGAGCAACGTCGACTTATGAGAGGCCTTGGACCCTCTCCACCCAAAAGGCTATCCTGATAGGAGGGTACACCCCCACCCTTATAAGTCATGTCCTGCCTCCCCCACAACCGATGTGGTACTAAACCCAACATTGACGAAAAAGGATTTTCCCCCGCTTTATATTATAAAGCAACCATCACCGATTACATCCAAGAGACCGATACAAACACACACCACCCCCGCACATAACACACACACCCAGGACAAGATACAAAGGGGTCGGGCACCAACACACCACCCCACCGACACCAAGCAAACTACGGAGACTACTTGGTGTCGATGGATACCTCCACCATGAGCATACACAACAGAGAGGTGAGACGGACCCCAACGAAGCCAGGCCTCCAGAACGGTGCCTCCTAGAAGGGTACGACCATTGATAGCTGCCACCGCCTGATCTCGATGATTAGGATTTCACCTGGAGCAAGACGACAGAAGTGGGAACGCCGCGACGGAACCTTCAAGAAGGGTAAAACATCAACAGTCGCCGCCACCATCGGCTAGTATAGGGACTGGGCAAGTGGTGTACCTCGGTGCTCACACCCCACCGTCGCACCCAAGCTCCGTCAACCACCCGCAACCACGCCGCCACCCGCGTAGCCATGGTTGCCTCCCGGCACCTGAGATGCATGCTCCGCCCACAAACGCCACGCCTCCCACCGTTAGGGCCGCTGCCCCACAATCCAACATCCCCACGATCAGCCAAGGCAACACACAATATATTTCTTTTTATTTTGCTCTTGCTAAGTCGTTACATAGTTGCTATTTATTATTTTGTAAATAAGTAATGCTACGATCTCTGTTCAAAGCCAAGATTACTGCCCAAGATGTTAAATACATTGCAAGATTGATACATGCAAGACGACTTAGACCCTATTTTGCTGGCTTATGGCTTCATCCAAATGTAGGTGAGTAGTTTATTTCAAAGCATGTATCCTTCAAATTGAAACAATTGAACGTTTCCTCACTGCCATCCGTCTATGGTAATCATGCACCTCCATCTTATGTTCTTGATTGGCCACATGGATGTACAGTCCTACAGCTCGAGTTCAGGTTCACATATACCTGAATTTGGTTCCTATTCCATCTCTGTTAATTCCACATGTAGTTTATGGGACATATTTTCTTCAGAAGAATATTTCATCTTTCGTCATTATAATGGTCTAGTTTCATAAGATGACAGACAATTATCTACCTGAAACGTTCACAATAACCATGAAACTTCACTGTTTATGTGTTCTGTTTTTAGCCACTAGCCCATGCAACCGCACGAGGTTTATGACTAATTAATATTAATAACATACCCTCCAGAATCTACATGATTTGGAGTTGTGTTCAAGTGTGCCACATAGCCATGCAGGTGATTCGCTATCTTGTCTTTGCTACTGCAAATGATGAACCGATGATTAGCAATTTGCTGCTCTAAAACTGAAGTGTCATGCTAGCCGTGGCAGACAACTCTCTGATTCCACATTATTTTTGTTGTCGTTGTCTTGCTCGATAGTGGATTTTAGGTTGTTTGCACTCAGTAGGTACAGTAACAGACTTGATCAAGCTTGCACTGTCAAATAATTTTCTTACGATGCAGAGGCTGGTTGAGAAATATATCTGAGAAGAAAGAATGTATGTTCGTTCTTGAAGAACAAACAGAAATAATTTTGTTAACAATTTATTCTCTCTCTCTCTCTCTCTCTCTCTCTCTGCAAAATATTCTGAAATACTGAATTGATTTTGCATGTAACGAAATCAGCATGGAACAGTCCAATGAATCTTCTATATAGTCGACAGTCAACAAGACACATGCATTCTTATGAAACGCATGTGAGTCTATGACACAACAAAATGTGGTTAGGTGTAGAAGGAACAACGGTTTAAATGTGGGTCTGATCGATCTTTATTGAGTTTATTATCGGTTATTTAGTTTTCACATTTTTCTTACTAGTAACCATGAGATGCAGGTCTCATATAGTTAATGTCAGACCACGACTTGAGCCATGGATGGACCTAGCTAGTGTTCCTGAATAAAAGCTAACCCAAACAAAGCGACATATTCGAGAATCGCATAGCCTCGAGACCATGTATAATCTGATAAATACAGCGAGTCCGGCAAAACGTCTTCACATCAACGTGCTAACATGCCCGCGCAGGTCCTAGCAGCTTCGCAAGGCTTCTTTTTCATCCCACTCTCTAGTGACAACCACCATATACTATCACGCATGCAGAAGGCCGGGTTGCATATGGGACTGGAAGGCACCGGGAATTATTTTGGGGTCTTGGCATGTTGTTCACGAGCAAAAGCAGGTGGATCTAGTTGCACCAGTGCCAGCACCAGTGACGACGGGTGTCCAACAAAAGGAGACCGACGTGAGAAGCCAGACAGACATATCGCGCACCCCTCCTCCAATGTCACACCTGTAGGAGTCCAAGACAAGGAGGCCGTCTCTCATCAAATTAGTTGGCACCAGATTCACCTCACCACTGCCAAAGACGAAACACGATGTGAGCCATACGCTCCTGACGAGCGAGACGCAAAAAGCATCATGCGGTCGGCCGACTAGATCCCCGCCGCCAGTTGCTTGCGGGCTTACGGCCAGTGCAGGGCCAGATATGTCGTCAGCCTCACATAAACCCTGGAGGCATAGCAGCATGGCCGCCGCCCTGGAGTTCGGGTTCCACTGAAGCACGCACACCGTTTAGGGCTACCGCTGCGCTCGAGCTCACGGTCTTCCAGCAACGTAAGGAGATTGTTGGCGCCGCCTCTCCTCGCAGCGCCGCTTCTTCTTCCTCCTCCTCTCACACAACTGTCTCTTCTCTCTTAGTTTCTCTCGAAACACTCTCGCTGGAAGAAACCGAGAAAGAAACACAACTAGCTTTGTAACGAGGCATTCTCTCCCTGGTGTACCACAATGACTACATTATTTTTGCCTCAGCACTCACGGCCTCCTTTTTCATTAACATGCAACACACATATATATACATCAGGGGCAAGCACTCAAGTGGCACAATTCACGCCACTACACCGGCCACTAACCCATGCACTCACGCAATACTCCACTAACTCCACTAAACTCTCCATGCACTAACCACTAGCTAACACACCGGCCACTAACTTTGACTCGGCCAAATCACTTGGCTGGCCACTCACATGATCCTACATGCATGGAAAACTAAACACTTTTGTGCTGACCGAATCACTCGATCCACACTCCTTGGTAACTACCTACGACTCAACCAAGCTAGCTACATGCAGACGCAGCCACTAATTATGTTCTAACAAAATGACAAGATTAATATCTGACAGAGATGAGAGCCGTCAGGTAGAGAGACTTCGCTTGCTAGCTTCCTTTGGCGACGACGAGGTATGCGGGAGGAGATGAGACCGGGGCGGCCTAACCGGCCAGTTTTTTTTCTGGTAGTACATCTCTCATTCATAAAATAAAAGCGTTATGAGCCATGTATACATTGGCGTGACAAAACTGAAATGACAGCTTTAATGTTTGCAGGCCACCAGCCAAGAAGTAAAAATACAATCGAATCCGCTGAGATTGATGGTAACGTCCGTCACCTGTCTTCGGCACCACCGTAGCAGCCACCAAAGGAAAATATGACGATTTTGATGGCGAAGTCCAACACTACATTGGGCTCCATCACCAACTTCTCTTCCGCGTGTTCATATACTACTCTCCACTATTTCCTGTGAAAATGAGGTGGTGCTAACACTTTGAGGCTCTAGACATGCATTGCATGGAGTTGTGCTAAGGGTGCCATATATATACCCATGCAGGTGAGTGGCTATCTCGTCTTTCTAGATGCAAATGGTGACACCGTGGTTAGCATTTTACTGATGTGAAACTCAATTATTAAGTGTCATGCTAGCCGTGGCAAACAACTACTTTAGTGGATCTCAGGACAGCAAATGTGTCGGTCTTGTTGAGTATATGTGTTGTGAATATATGTGTATTGGGATCACCTCCTAGTTGCCTTGGATAGTTGAGGTCGTGGCCCACTCCTGTACATCATATATACCGTGTGTTTGCAGACGAGGAATACAACACGTAATTCCCACAACATACATGGTATTAGTTTCCAGGTTCTAACCCTAGTCTTCCGCCACCGTCGCCGCTGCCGCGCGCCGCCACCACCGCCACCCAGCTGCCTCCGCCCGTGCCGGCCGCCGCTCCTCCCTGCCGCGAGCTACCCAACCGACCCCCATCGCTCGCGCTACCCCAGCCGCCCCCTTAGTCCACCAGCACCATCCGCTAACCCGCATCGCCCGCCCGTCCGCCAGCCAGATCGCTCGCCCGCGAGCCGCATCGCCTTCCCGCCTCGCTACCAGTCGCCAGATGCCCGAAGCCGATGCCGCCTTCCCGCCTCGCCAGCCGCTACTGCCACCCACGTCGCCCGAAGCTGCCTGCTGCTGCCGCCACACCCGAGCCGCCAAGCCGCCCCACGCTCGCCATGTCGCCCGTCACGTCTTCTGCGTCCACCAACTCCAATCTGTCCGCCGACGCCAACCCTCCCGACGTCAACATCAGCAACCTGAACATTTACGAGCGGGTGCCGGTTCGTATTTCTCAAGCGGACTCCTCCTACTACACGTGGAAGACATACTTCTCCCTCGTGTTTTGGTAGTATCATCTCGTTGACCACGTGGATGACACCGTCGACTCCAGCCTCGTCCCTGAGTTCCATGATTGGTCCACCATCGACACCACGATCATCCGGTGGTTCTTCCTCACCATCTTACCGGACCTCTTCCAAACGGTCGTGTAGGACGGCGATGACGCATGCGCCGTGTGGCGAAGCTGAACAGGCTCTTCACCGACAACCAGCTCCAACGTCGTGTTTTTTTGCAGGAAGAGTTTTTTGGGTGCCACCAGGACAACTCCTCCGTCGACGATTATTGTCGTTGCCTCAAGACTCTCGCTGACGAGCTCCGCGACATTGGCGTAAAAATCGATGATGACCTCCTCCTCAGCACGCTCACTGCCGGGCTCAACGAGGAATTTGGCAACACCGCGGCGAACCTCACCCTCATCCCCAACCCCTCCCTCGCCAAGTTCGTTGCGTACCTCCGGTTGGAGGACCGGCGGATGAATCAGGTGAAGGCGCGGGCCATCCACACCGCCCTCGCTGCCACACCACCCGTAGCGGGCAGCCGCCGCCTCCCACTGCCCCGTCCTCCCTGCCGCTGCAGCGCCCTCAGGTGACTTACCCGGCGCCGCCGCCACCCTACCCGGTGCCACAGCAGCTGGGGCTGCTCCCCCCGCCGTACAGCCCCCCCGCCCCTCCGTCCCTTCCGCCGAATGGCGCCGTGGGGGCCTGCGCGATGGCCGACGCGGCAGGAAGCCGAAGCAGCAGCAGGGCGCCGGTGCGCGTCGTCAGTAGCCATATCAGCAGCTTCAGGTGCCCCCTCCATGGGCCTCCGGCTACAACCCGTGGACCGGTGTCGTTCATGCCTACACCATGCCGGTCCCGCGGGCTCCTGCACCGACCCTCCCCGTGCTGCGCCCGCCGACGCATCGGGCATACTACACGGCTCCACAGCCCTATGAAGGGTACCCACCGCCACAACTGAGCGGTGGTTACGGCTACCCCGTGTCGCCGCCTCCCTCGCCGGCCCTGCCGCCGGCGCCTTGGGACTCGGCGCTCCTCGCTGCGCTGCACACCGCCCCTACGCCGAACAACTACACTGGCGGCGGTGATTGGTACATGGACACCGGGGCCACGGCTCACATGTTTGCTCATCCTGGTAATCTTGCCTCCGTCACTCCCGTCACCACCGATCGCCGCATCATTATCAGCAACGGTTCCACACTTCCCATCACACACGTCGGGCACACTTCTTTTCCTTCTAATTCCATGCCTATATCTTTGTCTAACATGCTTGTGTCTCCTCGTCTTATTAAGAATCTTGTTTCCGTTGGTTGTTTAAACTGTGAAAATCCTGTCACTGTTGAATTTGACGAGCTTGATTTTTGTGTTAAGGATGCTCAAATCAGGATGGTACTCCACCGATGTGACAGCCCCGACGAGCTCTATCCGGTGCATTCGTCTTCATCCACCACCACCGCACCAGTTGCTCTCTCCGCTGGCGTCGATCTTTTGCACGCTTGTTTGGGTCATCCCAACCCCGTCACAATTTGCCATATTCTTAGGAGTTTCAGTTTCAGTTGTAATAAGACAAAGGATCACACTTGTCATGCCTGTCGTGTCGGCAAACATGTTCGCCTCCCGTTTAATAACTCCATCACCATTGCTTCTTTTCCCTTTCAGTTGATTAATAGTGATGTGTGGGCCTCACCGGTTCCTAGTAATTCGGTCTGTTTATATTATCTGGTTATCCTTGATGATTATTCTCATTATGTGTTGACTTTTCCTTTGCGACGAAAGTCGGATGCACTCTCCACTTTGACGGCTTTTTACTCCTATGTCAGCACGCAGTTTGGGCGTCTTATTCTTGCTCTTTAGACTGACAATGAAAAAGAGTTCGACAATCTTGCTTTTCGCACTTTTCTGTCGCACCACGACACAGTTTTTCGTCTCACATGCCCGTACACTTCGCAGCAAAACGATCGAGCCGAACGCATCCTTCGCACTCTGAACGACTGTGTTCACACGCTCCTGTTTCATGCTAGCGTGTCGCCTCGCTTCTGGCCCGCTTCACTTCTCCTTAACCTTCGATCTTGTCGCCCATGGTGGAACTACGCACCTCACCATCTTCTCTTTGGTATGCCTCCATCTTATGATGGCTTGCACATTTTTGGGTGCCTTTGCTATCCTAGCACTGCCAACACCGCTCCTCACAAACTTGCATCATGTTCTGTCGCTTGCATCTTCATCGGCTACCCCTCTAACTCCAAGGGGTACCGGTGCTACGATCCAGTCTCCCACCGTGTGTTCACTTCCCAGCACGTTTACTTTGATGAGCATGTGTTTCCGTTTCAGCAGGTACCCCTGGCTGTTCCTCCCTCCACTGATGATGCGGGATCCTCGACGCCTCTCCCAGGGCGCTCACGCTCTGCTCTTGGCCTGCCCCCTGGATTTGAGGCGCGCCCCCGCATGCGGTGCCTCCTCTGCCCGCAGTGCTGGTGGCCGCAGTCCCGACCCCAGTTGTGGCCCCCGTGGACCCATCGGCGCCCATGGCCCTGTCGGCTCCCGCGGCCCCCGCTGCCTCGGCGCCCGCGGTCCTGGCACCCTCGTCACCGGCCCCTGCGGCCGAGTCTCCCGTGGCCGGTTCGGTCACCCGCGCTCGTGCGGGCGTTTTTTGCCCGAGCTCGCGCTATGCCTCGGATGACTACATTCACATAGCGTCCACCTCCACGCCAGCGCCATTGCCGTCCTCCGTTCGAGCCGCTCTTCGTGACCCGCTCTTGATGGCTGCGATGCAGGAGGAGTTCGACGCCCTGCGGTGCAATCGGACGTGGCAGCTTATTCCCCATCCCCGGCATGCCAACGTGATTACCGGGAAGTGGGTCTTCAAACAGAAGCTCCGTCTTGATGGTGCCCTTGATCGCTATAAAGTGTGCTGGGTTGTTCGTGGCTTCCACCAGCGCGCTGGCATCGACTTCACCGACACTGTACCTTCGTTCCGGTCGTCAAGCCCGACACGATTCACACGGTTCTCCACCTTGCAGTCTCCCATGCTTGGTCGGTGCACCAGATGGACGTCTCCAACACCTTCCTTCATGGTTACCTTGGGGAGCAGGTCTTCTGCCAGCAGCCCACGTGGTTTTTTGATCCCGCCCTTCCTGACCACGTGTGCTTGCTTTTGCGGTCCTTGTACGGACTCGAGCAGGCTCTGCGCGCTTGTTACCAGCGCATCGCTGTGTTTCTACACCAGCTCGGGTTCCGCTCCACCCGCTCGGATGCATCGCTCTTCGTTTATCACCAGTGCTCCGACACGACCTACTTGCTACTCTATTTCGACGACATCATCCTGACGGCATGTACGACTGGTCTTCTCAGTCAGCTCACGGCTCGTCTTCGCGCTGAGTTTGCCATCAAGGACTTGGGTCATTTGCACTACTTCCTCGGTGTTGAGGTGGTGCGTTGTCCGAGTGACTTCTTTCTTCATCAGCCGAAGTACGCTCATGAGCTCCTGGAGCGCGCTGGCATGCTTAACTGCAAGCCCGCCGCTATGCCTGTTGACACAAAGGCCAAGCTCTCTGCCACAGATGGTTCTCCTGCTTCGGATGCTGCTTTCTACCGGTCTATCGTTGGTGCTCTCCAGTACCTCACTTTAACTCGACCAGAGATCCAGTATGCCATGCAGCAGGTGTGTCTTCATATGCATGCTCCTCGGAACGTTCACTGGGCCGCCGTCAAGTGGATTCTCCGCTATGTCTGTGGCACTATGGATCTTGGCGTCACGCCTCCGCCGACACCGCCCTCACCGCCTACTCCGATCCAGACTAGGCGGGCTGCCCTGACACTCGTCGCTCCATCTCGAGCTATTGTGTCTACCTTGGACCCTCACTCATCTTGTGGTCGTCCAAGCGGCAGCCTACGGTCCCTCGTTCCAGTGCTGAGGCTGAGTATCATGTGGTGGCCAACGTCGTCGCTGAGTGTTCGTGGCTTTGCCAGCTACTTTAGGAGCTCTCTTGCCCTGTCGACCGTGCGACGGTGGTCTATTGCGACAATGTCTCGGCAGTCTACCTCTCTACTAACCCGGTACATCATCGACGTTCCAAGCATATTGAGCTAGATATTCATTTTGTTCGGGAACAAGTGGCCCTTGGCCATATTCGTGTTCTACACGTTCCTACTTCCCAACAATTTGCAGATAGCATGACCAAGGGCTTGCCTACGGCGTCATTTGAGGAGTTCCGGTCCAGTCTTTGCGTCAGCAGCGGTGTCGCTTCGATTGCGCGAGGGGGGGGTGCATATCTGTATATTGGGCCCACCTCCTAGTTGCCTTATATAGTTGAGGTCGTGGCCTCCTGTACATCATATATACGTGGCGTTTGCACCTGAGGAATAAAACACGTAATTCCCACAACATACAGGTCTATTTCAGAAAAAACCAACTAGTTTAGCCCTTTGCTTCACTCAAGCTCTTTGAAGTTTAAAATCAGTAGGCCAGTACCCTGACTTTCTTGGAGGCGTCGGTATGGACTGATCTCGTCACTTCCCCTTCCCCTACGTCTACCGGGCGAAAGCCCTAACTTTGTTGGGCGGCGGCGGCGCTCACGGCGTCGTTACCTTCTTGAAGGTGACGCTTTGGGAACCTTGGGGTTGGGTGGCGCTTGTGGGTGATGGCCGACGGCAGTGGTGCAGACCTATCCTAGCATGGATCTACGTACGTTGCTTGGAGATGGACTCGCGTAGGTGGAGGTGGTCGTTTGGTGTCGCGGTGGCATCGATGGCGGAGGACCTGCTAAAGTTGACACCTCAATCTGCTCTGAAGATGGACCAGTGGAAGGTGGCAGCAACGACACATGTGAGTGCGTCGGACCGGTTTTTGCCCCAGACCCGGTAGATGGCTCGGTCGGTGCCTCCGGCTTTTGATGTTAGGCTTAGGTGAGAGGTCTGGGTATGTGGCCCGGCTTGCACCCCATCATCATATGGATAGGAGTAGCGGCAGATGTTGCCAAGATGGCGGATTCAGGCATATTGTTGTTCTACTTTGTAAGGTCCTCGAGAATAATCAATAAAATGGCATGCATCTCCCAGATGCAGAGGCCGGGGTTCATCCTCCCTTTCTAAAAAAAGTACCCTAACTTTCTCATTCTTGCAGTGTCAAAGAATTTTGCTACAACCCAGAGGCCAGTTGAGAAAGAAAGAAATCTCAAAGAAGAGTTTATCTTTGGTCCTGAATAACAAAACAGATATGATCAGCCACAGTAATGAGCTCCTAAATTCTCTCTCTCTCTCTGTGTGTGTGTGTGTGTGTGTTTCTCTCCTGTATGAATATCACTGATCTGACTTTCACATGTAGGGCGACACCCGCATGAAACAATCCAACATATTCGGAATGGATGGAATTTATTGTTCACCGCTCTGTATTGCAATCTGGAGTTCTGGACCCCAAAACAAGAAAGATGATGACACAATGCCTGAAAGTGGTGCTTATTTCTTTAGGGTGATGTTCACTTTGGTAGACCTCACCTCACTTTTACCATGCTCCCTCTCTCCTAGAGTTACTCCAAAGATGAAATTCTTTCCCGTTTCTTTTGCCACACAACATTGTGCCCAAATTTTTTTACCCCCTGAGAAGGAATCTATGAAGTACTTGATGGAGAGAAGAAGCCCAAGTTCAAAAAGAGAACAAGAGAAAACATAAAGATAGGGAGCAAGTACAGCCTTACAAAAAAAAACTTTTTGTCGATTTCTCAAAAAAAATTGAAAATTCATAAATCTACAATATGCTATAGTACATGTTGCGCCAATACATTTTGTGATTCTCAAAAAACATGAGAATTCATAAATGTACAATGTGCTATAGTATGAGCATTTTACAGAAACACACTTGAAAGCGTGACATTTTGTGAATCGCTCAAAAGCATACAAATGTAGAGACAGTTTAAGACATCTCAGATGCCCAAATACAGAACTATTATTTTGAAATTATTAATGGAAAATACATGTCGAGATGTTTTACGTTGTATCGAATGACTGCCTCTACTATCTAGACATGGTTGCAGTTAAAGTCATCATTGAGACGGGGGGAGTTACAACAGCGGTTCAGAGGTTGGTGCTAAAGTCATCTTTACCCTATGTAGATATAGGTAAAATCGTGTCTACGAGACAATAAATCCATTTCTCGATGCTGATTTTGCTATGGTGATGCAAAAACTATTTACACTTGCGGTACAAAGTTTTTGCTGAATTAAGGATATCTGATCTCTAGAGTTATAAAACCCAATATGAACCATTTAGCCTTATGGTTAGATGATGTACAAGTGAATTTACCCAGAAGGAAATTCTAGGTGACTTTGGAATATTTCTAGTGATGTCCTAGGCACTATGTAATGTTGATGTGCATATGTAGTAACATGGGAGACTGATACACTATAATATGACACAGATAAAGGTGTTGCTCGGAACTTGTACTTCAGCGACCAAAAGTGGGACTATCAATTAAGCGAGTAAGTAATGTTTTGAAGCCACCCATAAGCAAGGCAATGAATAAACCGCATTCGTATGAACTGGATGCATGTCTGCACCAAACATAAATAGCTGTCCATAAATAACAATCATGACCAACGATTCAACAAATGCATCGATACTAGTTAAGGAGGGGATCAATGAGCCATGTGTGTATCCACACCGGCAAATATAAGTTGCTCAGATGAATAGGGGAGAGGAACCATCGAGCCCTTAGGCACAATGCATCCTAGTTAATTCAACGAGAAATGATACCAGGCCAGTATCGGATCACCTAGAGATGGCATGGAAACTAGCCGGTGAACCACATGGGATTAGGAGGTATTTGGAATTACGTTCACCCATTGCATAAGCTTTGCCTAACAATGTCAGAGAATCAAACACACAACGTTTTCACACTGTTGATTGTGAGTGCAACATGGGTTAGTCTTCATTTCGGAGCCAGTAGCATGGGTTACTTTTTTCCAGCTAGCAGTGTAGGTAACTGATGTTGCAGGGAGAGGTTTGTTCGCCGATCAGGCGGAGACAGTAAATTTGCAAGAAGAAGGGGTGGGAGAGGCGACACAGTGGGATCCAACAGATGAGAAGATTGTTTTTTAGAGAGAGAAGATGAACCCGCTGTTGCATGCATCGTTTACTCGTGTTTTGAAAGACCACAAAGCCCATGTAAGCGCTTTTTTGTGTAGACCGAGATCAACATCAGATACTCCTTCTTTTTGTTTATTGAGAGACAACCTTTTCTATATACGTCTTAACGTGTCAACCTTCATGAGAACCAACCTGTGCTTGGATGATTAGGAGGATAGTGGTATTCTCATTCGACTAGGGTTCAAGTCTAGACTTGACACTGATGCTCGTATTTTTTTGGATTTATTTCAGGCCCTTGTGTGTTCAATGGAGGGAGACGTCCTCATCCACTACTAAGACGTCTATGACAACTTCGTGAATCACAAGATGATGTGTCGGCTTAGTCTCTTGGAGGTGCTCATATGGGTAGGGTGCGTGTCCGTGCGTTTATAGGGATGAATGTATGTGTGTATGTATGAGCATTCACATCTGTACTGCGTTAAAAAAAGTGCCAACCTTCATGTTTACTGCCTTTACACTGTCTTGTCAAGGCGAAGTGGTGACAAGAAATATACGGGGACAAGTTAAGCAAGGGTTTTTCATTGGTCTACTTGCAACATGAGCACGATGAATTTTTGGACACTTCATATTGCTGGATCCGGACGGAGTGTCACATCCCAATTATTTTTCAAATCTAGAATGTTTAAAGAATTTACAGGGAAATAAACTTTCCTAGGAATGCGTATGTTTGTATGCTATTAGAAAAAAATGACTAGGGTTGAGTGTTAGTTTGATTGTTTGATCTTGTTAGTTTGAATTCGAATTCCAAAAAGGCCCTAGGTAGTGAAACCCTAAAGATTGAACTTTGGAAAGATAGAGGAAACCCTAAAGGCCAACCCGAAAGGGGCAACCTTGGAAATGATCAAATTCCAAATAAGATGACAAATATGCAAATTGGGCTCAAAATAAAATCAAATAGAATTCAATCAATCAAGAAAATCAAACTTTGAAATAAGTCAAATAAAATGGCAGATCTATTCAGGAGGTGGAAGAATGAGTTGAAAACAACGTATGTCAACCAAGAAAAGACTCCAGAATTCACTGGCCGATTTGAGAAGATAAGAGATCACTGGCCCGCATTTGTGGCCAACAAGACATCAAAGAGGAGTAAGAAGATGTTAGCGACTAAGAAGATAAATGCTGCAAAGAAGGAGCATTACCATCACATGGGGTCAGGTGACTACCTCAAAACCCGGACGTTGTGGGACAAGGCTGAGCAGGACCTGATTGCTAAAGAGGTCGAACCAGAGACATTGCACTGGCCAGACCGTTGTAGGACTTGGTTCTTCGGGGCTGGTGGAACATTGGACCCTGAAACAGGGAAGTGCTGCTGGACGGACGAGCAACATGCAACACCCTTCATGAAGCTTCGGAAAGCAATCAACAAAGTGCGGGAAGGGAAGTTCGTTCCCGACAGAGAGAACGATGAGCTCACAAGGGCCCTCGAGAATCCTGAGCACCCTGACAAACACGAGGCACACCAGGCTGCGTTGCGTGAAAGGTTGGGTTTCCCGACGCAGGCGGTTAAAAAACCCAAGAGAGGAGGAGGAAAGTGGAGCAGAGCGAACTGCATGAGCTTAAGGCAAGGGTATGAAAGCTAGAGGAACGAGATGTTGAGAACCAGCAGCTGCGAGGTCCTGCCCAAGAAGCTACCCCGCCATCTTAGCGGAGAAGCAGCATGGCTTCCACCGAGCTCGTTCAGCAACCTGACTTGACAGGTCCTAGCTACCCCGTGGATTTTATCACGGATTCACACCAGTGCCACCTTATGACGCAATGGCTTCAGCTCAAAGTCAAGGCGGCTGTCGGCTATGTGTTCCCTCCACCACCCGGAGCAACTTTTCACTGCAGTTCGATTCCACAAGGCTATGTGGTTGTGATGGTGGATGAAATAATGGAGGAATTTGAGGAGCTCCAGCTTGACCACCCTACAGGTGATGGGGAGACTCAGCTGGGTCTTGCTATGCATACTCCGTGTCTATGGCGGAAGGAGCACATCAAGCTTCTGAACTTAACCACTCCTTCTAGTCAGCTGGGCACTCTGCCTCCTCCGCCTCCTCCGGCAAGTGATCAATGCACTCCGCCTCCTGCTCTGACGCGTGAGGGTGGCAGTACTCCGCCTGCTCCGACGCGTTCGAGCAGCTCGCCTCCTCCTTCGCCGCCTCGTAAGCGACGACGGAACACAGACGCCGCCGCTCCGACTTCTCTGGCGCGTCGTAGCAGTCCACCTCCGTCCGCTCCGCCTCTTCAGCAACGAAAGAAGACAGCCGTAGCCGCTCCGGCTGCTCCGGCGTCTAGCAGTACAGCCAGAGGCGAGAGGCTAGTAGAACGAAGAAAAGGGAAACATATTCCCCAGCTCGGCGAACAAGCGAAGCAATCATGCCCCCGCCCAATGTGTCTAGCGACATCGTCGCTAATCTTCCGGGGGTGTTGCCCGGTACCAATCCTGGAGATTACATGACCGACGAGGATGCAATAATTTTTGGAACAATGGAGGTGTACACATTAAGATTCGAGCATGGGAAGCCTCTCATCCGACCTGGTACTTCCCTAACAACGATGATGCGAAGATTCCATGATTGGTACATGGACATCTGCAGGAAGTCTGGGAAAAATACTTTGTTGCTATCGGTTAAAGAGGAGCACGACCTCGTTGGAATTGATCTATTGTTAGTTCCATATGAGGAGTTCTTCCAGTTTTTCAATCAAAAGGCCCTCGATAAAACAATCATCACTTGCTATTGTGTGTAAGTACTACTTCTCTGTAATTAGTTAAGTCTCTATATATAGCTCAACTCTTTCCTTGCATGTATATATAATTATCCTCACTATATTATGCAGATTGAAGATCGCCGAATTGAAGAAAAGACAAGTAGGTGATATTGGGTTCATTAACACAAATCACATGGATGAATGGAGTGTTAAACATGATGCCAGACAAACCGAGGCCAAGTTGCTCGCATCGTTACTTCGAAATCAAAACAAAGCTACAATACTCTTTCCTTACGAATACAAGTGAGTGTTACTGTCTTGTGCATATTCGGTTTCCCTTTTTACTCGAGGTTATAGTAATGTAATTGATGAGTTATGCATGCATGCACAGTTTCCATTTTATTTTTGCTAGAGATTAAGCTTGAGCAAGGACTAGTAACCGTCATAGACTCCAAATAAAAAAATTCGGAGGAGTATGCGACCATGACTAAAATTCTCGAGAAGTAAGTTCAATCGATCATTATCGCACCATACCGGCAACTTTGTTCATTTCCTGATATCAAGTAATTGTTTTCTTTGTCTGGAAGGGTTTGGAAAAAGTTCACCACACAAGCTCCGATACTGCTGGCGCAACTGCGATTTGACCACCCGAAAGTAAGTACTAGCTACTAGCTAGTTCCGCGCATCTCCCATTGATTCTAGCTAATTTCATCAATACCACTTAGCATGCTTGCTTATCAGTTTGATTGACCTCTATTTCTTGTAAAGTGGTTGTGGCAGGAACCCAGGAATGATTTGTGTGGATACTACATTTGCGAGTTCATCCACCACACCACCTGTGAGCGGGGCCACTCTAAAAAATAATATGAAGTGCGTAAGCAATGATATTCACAATTTTATTTTATTACCATCATTTGTGTTCTGTTTCATTCATATATATGTATTGACCCCCTTCTTGAAATTAGATGTGGCAGATGCGGGATGAACTCCTACCACAAGATCGCATACGAGCAATTCAAGAGGAATTGGCGGGATTCTTTCTTGACCACGTCATCGACAAACACTGAGAATACCATGTGGAAGTTGAGTTCAGATGTTAGGGGATGTAAGAGATCTTATATTGTATATATATATATATATATATATATATATATATATATATGTAGCCAGTAGGGTCAGATAGATATACGAAAATTTGTTGTTCGACCAATCTATCGGAGAAGGAGAGGACGATCACTTCTCTCTGTGTATATGTTCATGACGATCTTCTGTACTTAATGGTTTCCTTCACTTGCTTACTAGCTAGCTAGCGTGTCGAGTCCTCTCTATACGTAGAGTCGACCAAGCACGGAGATAATAGAGGACACTCATCTCTATTAGCGAG
>NC_057807.1:634718797-634737296 GCF_018294505.1 Triticum aestivum
AAACTGCTGACGCGTGGAAGCCTTTTGGTCCCGGTTGGTGGCACCAAACGGGACAAAAGGCCCCCCTGCCTGGGGAAGCCGCTCCGGCCACGTGGAGGCCCATCTGTCCCGGTTCCCGATCAAACCGGGAATAAAGGTATAGGGCTTTAGTTACGACCCTTTAGTCCCAATTCGGGAACCGGGACAAATGACCCTCACGAACCGGTTCGAATGGCCCTTTTTCTACTAGTGCTAGAGGGCCTTTAGTCCCGGTTCTGGAACCGGGACTAAAGGGTCGGTACGGTACTAAAGCCCCCCCCCTTAGTTCGGTTCTTATACAAACCCGGACTAAAGGCCCTCCATGTGGCCACTGTCTAAAGCCCTGGTTTCTACTAGTGCCCGGGCGAAAGCGCTAACTTTATTGGGCGACGGCGGCGCTTACGGCGCCGTTACCTTCTTGAAGGCGCCGCTTTGGGAACCTTGGGGTTGGCTGGTGCTTGTGGGTGGCGGGCAACAGCGGTGGTGCGGACCTATCCTAGCATATATCTACGTCCATTGCTTGGAGATGGACTCACGTAGATGGAGGTCGTCATTTGGCGTCGTGGTGGCGGCCATGGCGGAAGATCTGCCAGGGCTCGCGTAGGTGGAGGTCGTCGTTTGGCGTCGTGGTGGCGTCGATGGCGGAGGACCTGCTAAGGTTGACACCTCAATCTGCTCTGAAGATGGACCAGTGAAAGATGGCGGCAACGACACATGTGAGTCCGTTTGGACCGGTTTGTGCCCCAGACCCGGTAGATGGCTCGGTCGGGGCCTCCGGCTTTAGATGTTAGGCTTAGGTGAGAGGTTTGGTTATGTGGCTGGGTTTGCACCCCTTCATCATATGGATAGGAGTAGGGGCAGATGTTGCCAACATGGCGGATTCAGTCATATTGTTGCTCAACTTTGTAAGGTCCTCGAGAATAATCAATAAAATGACCGCATGCATCTCTCAGATGCAGAGGCCGGGGGTCATCCTCCTTTTCTAAAAAAACGTGTGAATAAACCGAACTGCGCATATTTAAATCTTGAAATTAGTAAATATATAAATATAAATTTTGGAAAGTGTAAACACCCATCCACAGTTTTAATTCTAAAAGTTTCACACATTTCAAATGATCGGCTACCAGGCCAACCTAAAGACTCACAATAATATGTAAATAACAAAACAAATCATTAATACCCTTGCAAATATAAATACAAAACATTAGTAGGTCGTGTATTTCAGACCCCAAAGAGTGCAATATAAGTTACGTTTTCCCAAACATTAAATTTTGTATGAATCTCCATGTAACACCTAGTGGTTCACGAACCGGTGTCATTTTTTAGACAATACAATTATTGAGGTTTAGCAAAGTCATTAGTTTACCCAAAATAGAATTGTTTCGTAGGATAATTTGTCCACCATGGAATATGGTAGGGGAGGACCTGAATTCACTAACTTGGAGTAGCATGAGAAACTGAGAATGGACCCTAATGGCTGAAAAATTCAAAAACCTCCCGGTGGGCGATATGTGGGTTGATTTATCTCAACCCATCACCTTCTTAATACTAACCAAAATATTCTAGGCCCTTATTTGCAAGTGAATTTGATCAAACAAAGTCTCCCTCTACATTTCTCCCTTGTGTTTCCCAGATGCTTTCCATGTAGATAAAGACAAGTTTGATCACAACACGGTACTTCCCAAAAACACATAGTTGGGCAATAGTATGTTGTCCATACATGTTTCCAGGCTTCTAGTTTACAAATAACACAAAAGCTAGGAAGTTAAGATTATCAATGAAACCAGTCACATGGGAGCATGGCTTCATGCATGTACAATTTTGTAACCATGGGTGCATATGTCATACAAGTAATGATACACAACTTATTGAGCCACAGGTGGGTATGGAGTTCATGACACAAATAAAATCTAACCACAAGGAGTGAAGTATGTGTCGAAGAACTTATAATCAAAACTCACACGACCATATAATCTCATAAAAACACATGGATCAAGCAAAGTGCCTTCACATCAACAAGTCTCTAATTGCTTCCCGAGCCTCCTTTTTCTCCTAGTCTCTCTAGTGATCATCAACATATATCATGTATATATCCAAATAGAAGAGATTACACATGTGCTTTGGTTTCCTAGGCTTGGAAGGCATCAAGAGTTATTTTGGGGCCCCGACTTAGTGTTGCAAGAGCAATTCGGTCCTTTATGTTTCATGATGAACTTGACCACAAGCTGTTGCCTTCCTTAGACCATACATGATATTCTAGCACTCCTGAAGACGAGAGCATGCACACACGTGGCTATCACTATGTTTTTCTGGTAGATGCAGCCGACCCTTATTCACTTACACAGGCGTCTTCGACACGCAGGGTGTCCAAACAAGAGGGAAAAGCCCCATTGGTTGTTGCTGAAAGTGTAACGAGGTATTGGTTAGAAGTGCCACGACACCACTTCCGACTGAACCAACTCTTATACACACTTGTCTGCCTCCACCTGATCCTTCTCGCTCCCTAGCCACCAAAGCATTATGAAGCTAGTGAGATTTGGACCGTAAACTTAGCTTTCTCTAAGTTCAGACATACTTCGTAAGACTAAATCATCCCTCATTAAATCAACAGTAAAATGGTATACGTTATGCATCTTCTTGGCAATCTTGGAGATGTTTCAAAAAGAAACGATCACCATTTTAAAATTTTAAATTGTAGGCCAAATTTTGGGACTACATCTGTTCAATTAGAGTTTAGGGCTAGGCTCACAATCTTAATTTTCCTTCCTCTATCAAACAAGCTCTTCCAAAATATTTCTTCATGGAGATTATGACTTAGTCTCTTTGGACAACTGGAAATAATTTAATATTCAATGGAATTCAATCAAATCTTTTCATATGTAGGGGAAAATGTAAGAAGAACTAGCCATGGTTATCTATACGGCTAGGAGAAAATAGTATGCTTTCAATCATGGAAAGATAGCTTCAACTTAGCTTAGAGTTTCTTTTTCTTCTCATTTAATCATGTCGACTACAAAAACTATAAATAAATGTAATAGAAAGCTATTGTTTTTGTTAAAAAACACAAAATGAAGCACATCTTGGCGTGAGCTCGAGAAAAAAAGAATGAAATGAAACAAATCAACAAAGTACCTCGCAACTTATTGTTTTGGTTTATTTTGAATATCAAAATCACCATTTTTTCACTTTACCGCCACTCGTAGAGTACTCCTCATATATATTTTTAAGATGGCACTCCCGTTTATCTGTTTGGAGGTACCATTTCCTGTCGTCCTTTAGACCAACAAATTCAAGGTACCCTAAAAGAGCTCTTATCCAATTACCGATGGGTTGTTGTGATGTTCTATCTTGATAGTGAATCCAAGCCATATATTTTACAATTTAAGAAATATGACATGCTGGAATTGAAGTTTCAACACCAGAAGCTATTTTAATAGCTCACATCCATAGGTAGATTCACGAGATGGTTGGCTTGGCCTACCACTTCAGCTTTTGTTGTATTTCACTGAATCCTCTTTATCAATCTTCGGCATGCTAAATCTGAATTCGTCGACCAACTGAATCAATTGCATAGAGGAGTAATTTTACAATGACACAAACAAGCGTAATGGTACTTCGTCTAGTTGTCTTTCCATTGTATCAACTCCTGTTTTCCGCATTACCAGATCTGAGATGCCCTTTGGATGTCTTTTCTTCATAAATAAAGTAGTACTGAATGAGAAGGAAAAGATGGTAGAATGACAAGCAAAGCCAATGCCGCGGTTTCTCCAAAGCTGAAGCCAATTGAGAACTCCCATCCCGGAATCAACCGACCAATGGTTTCCTTTGGGGCTCACATAGTTGGTTCTCCAATTGAGGTGGCCTCCTCCACGATGGGCAGCATTCAAAGCTAGGGATCAAAAACCTTCCCAATGGAGGACTCCATGGTCGTATCCATGTCGTTGTAATGCTGCTCCGAGAAATTTTGCCGCCCGACACCGAGGTCGGCCTTCGGCCCGCGCTCACCATGCCGACTCATCATCCTATCGACCACCACACCATTGAGTCCAACAACCTTAGTTCATAGTTTTATTTGCTTGTTGAACCTCTAATTTCATCGCTTGATTAGACTAGAAACAGGGAGGTGGGCTAGCTCGTAAACCCCATGATCAGTTATTTACCGCATCTAACTATGTGGATTTTCTGGAAGAAGAAAAAGAGGCCAACCGAGTGCGAGTCAATGGAAACGCTCGTGCCGGAAGAGAGCACCTCCTTCTTCACTGGTGTGTGCATTGCACACGTAGCAACTTCCACAGAAAATTCAAAAAATATGTAAGCGCAAGTGCAGGCCCAGTGTAAAATTACCCCAATGAGGGACACATGTTACGGTGGAGGGGTCAGCGGTGTGATCAGGGCAAATTGAATATTTGCGCTAGGTCGATGGAATGCTAAATTGGAATAGCATAATGGTAGTGGCTCATGTTTGCAAGTTGATTTGATCAAAAAAAGACTCGCTCTAAATTTCTCCTTTCCTTTCCAGTTGTCTAGCATGTAAATAGATACAAATCCAACCACAACATTGAATATCTCATAAATGTAGAGTCGGGCAGTAGTATGATATTGTGCATACATGGTTCCAGGCTTTTACTCTGCACATAAATACAAAAGGTGGCATATCAAGATTGGACATCAAGCCCTTAGGCACAATGCATCCTAGTTAATTCAACGAGAAATGATACCAGGCCAGTATCAGACCACCTAGAGATGGCATGGAAACTAGCCGGTGAACCACATGGGATTAGGAGGTATTTGGAATTACGTTCACCCATTGCATAAGCTTTGCCTAACAATGTCAGAGAATCAAACACACAACGTTTTCACACTGTTGATTGTGAGTGCAACATGGGTTAGTCTTCATTTCAGAGCCAGTAGCATGGGTTACTTTTTTCCAGCTAGCAGTGCAGGTAACTGATGTTGCAGGGAGAGGTTTGTTCGCCGATCAGGAGGAGACAGTAAATTTGCGGGAAGAAGGGGTGGGAGAGGCGACACAGTGGGATCCAACAGATGAGAAGATTGTTTTTTAGAGAGAGAAGATGAACCCGCTGTTGCATGCAGCGTTTACTCGTGTTTTGAAAGACCACAAAGCCCATGTAAGCGCTTTTTTGTGTAGCCCGAGATCAACATCAGATACTCCTTCTTTTTGTTTATTGAGAGACAACCTTTTCTATATACGTCTTAACGTGTCAACCTTCATGAGAACCAACCTGTGCTTGGATGATTAGGAGGATAGTGGTATTCTCATTCGACTAGGGTTCAAGTCTAGACTTGACACTGATGCTCGTATTTTTTTGGATTTATTTCAGGCCCTTGTGTGTTCAATGGAGGGAGACGTCCTCATCCACTACTAAGACGTCTATGACAACTTCGTGAATCACAAGATGATGTGTCGGCTTAGTCTCTTGGAGGTGCTCATATGGGTAGGGTGCGTGTACGTGCGTTTATAGGGATGAATGTATGTGTGTATGTATGAGCATTCACATCTGTACTGTGTTAAAGAAAAGTACCAACCTTCATGTTTACTGCCTTTACACTGTCTTGTCAAGGCGAAGTGGTGACAAGAAATATACAGGGACAAGTTAAGCAAGGGTTTTTCATTGGTCTACTTGCAACATGAGCACGATGAATTTGTGGACACTTCATATTGCTGGATCCGGACGGAGTGTCACATCCCAATTATTTTTCAAATCTAGAATGTTTAAAGAATTTACAGGGAAATAAACTTTCCTAGGAATGCGTATGTTTGTATGCTATTAGAAAAAAATGACTAGGGTTGAGTGTTAGTTTGATTGTTTGATCTTGTTAGTTTGAATTCGAATTCCAAAAAGGCCCTAGGTAGTGAAACCCTAAAGATTGAACTTTGGAAAGATAGAGGAAACCCTAAAGGCCAACCCGAAAGGGGCAACCTTGGAAATGATCAAATTCCAAATAAGATGACAAATATGCAAATTGGGCTCAAAATAAAATCAAATAGAATTCAATCAATCAAGAAAATCAAACTTTGAAATAAGTCAAATAAAATGGCAGATCTATTCAGGAGGTGGAAGAATGAGTTGAAAACAACGTATGTCGACCAAGAAAAGACTCCAGAATTCACTGGCCGATTTGAGAAGATAAGAGATCACTGGCCCGCATTTGTGGCCAACAAGACATCGAAGAGGAGTAAGAAGATGTTAGCGACTAAGAAGATAAATGCTGCAAAGAAGGAGCATTACCATCACATGGGGTCAGGTGACTACCTCAAAGCCCGGCCGTTGTGGGACAAGGTTGAGCAGGACCTGATTGCTAAAGAGGTCGAACCAGAGACATTGCACTGGCCAGACCGTTGTAGGACTTGGTTCTTCGGGGCTGGTGGAACATTGGACCCTGAAACAGGGAAGTGCTGCTGGACGGACGAGCAACATGCAACACCCTTCACGAAGCTTCGGAAAGCAATCAACAAAGTGCGGGAAGGGAAATTTATTCCCGACAGGGAGAACGATGAGCTCACAAGGGCCCTCGGGAATCCTGAGCACCCTGGCAAACACGAGGCACACCAGGCTCCGTTGCGTGAAAGGTTGGGTTTCCCGACGTAGGCGGTTAAAAAACCCAAGAGAGGAGGAGGAAAGTGGAGCAGAGCGAACTGCATGAGCTTAAGGCAAGGGTATGAAAGCTAGAGGAACGAGATGTTGAGAACCAGCAGCTGCGAGGTCCTGCCCAAGAAGCTACCCCGCCATCTTAGCGGAGAAGCAGCATGGCTTCCACCGAGCTCGTTCAGCAACCTGACTTGACAGGTCCTAGCTACCCCGTGGATTTTATCACGGATTCACACCAGTGCCACCTTATGACGCAATGGCTTTAGCTCAAAGTCAAGGCGGCTGTCGGCTATGTGTTCCCTCCACCACCCGGAGCAACTTTTCACTGCAGTCCGATTCCACAAGGCTATGTGGTTGTGATGGTGGATGAAATAATGGAGGAATTTGAGGAGCTCCAGCTTGACCACCCTACAGGTGATGGGGAGACTCAGCTGGGTCTTGCTATGCATACTCCGTGTCTATGGCGGAAGGAGAACATCAAGCTTCTGAACTTAACCACTCCTTCTAGTCAGCTGGGCACTCCGCCTCCTCAGCCTCCTCCGGCAAGTGATCAGGGCACTCCGCCTCCTGCTCTGACGCGTGAGGGTGGCAGTACTCCGCCTGCTTCGACGCGTTCGAGCAGCTCGCCTCCTCCTTCGCCGCCTCGTAAGCAACGACGGAACACAGACGCCGCCGCTCCGACTTCTCCGGCGCGTCGTAGCAGTCCACCTCCGTCCATTCCGCCTCTTCAGCAACGAAAGAAGACAGCCGCAGCCGCTCCGGCTGCTCCGGCGTCTAGCAGTACAGCCAGAGGCGAGAGGCTAGCAGAACGAAGAAAAGGGAAACATATTCCCCAGCTCGGCGAACAAGCGAAGCAATCATGCCCCCCGCCCAATGTGTCTAGCGACATCGTCGCTAATCTTCCTGGGGTGTTGCCCGGTACCAATCCTGGAGATTACATGACCGACGAGGATGCAATAATTTTTGGAACAATGGAGGTGTACACATTAAGATTCGAGCATGGGAAGCCTCTCATCCGACCTGGTACTTCCCTAACAACGATGATGCAAAGATTCCATGATTGGTACATGGACATCTGCAGGAAGTCTGGGAAAAATACTTTGTTGCTATCGGTTAAAGAGGAGCACGACCTCGTTGGAATTGATCTATTGTTAGTTCCATATGAGGAGTTCTTCCAGTTTTTCAATCAAAAGGCCCTCGATAAAACAATCATCACTTGCTATTGTGTGTAAGTACTACTTCTCTGTAATTAGTTAAGTCTCTATATATAGCTCAACTCTTTCATTGCATGTATATATAATTATCCTCACTATATTATGCAGATTGAAGATCGCCGAATTGAAGAAAAGACAAGTAGGTGATATTGGGTTCATTAACACAAATCACATGGATGAATGGAGTGTTAAACATGATGCCAGACAAACCGAGGCCAAGTTGCTCGCATCGTTACTTCGAAATCAAAACAAAGCTACAATACTCTTTCCTTACGAATACAAGTGAGTGTTACTGTCTTGTGCATATTCGGTTTCCCTTATTACTCGAGGTTATAGTAATGTAATTGATGAGTTATGCATGCATGCACAGTTTCCATTTTATTTTTGCTAGAGATTAAGCCTGAGCAAGGACTAGTAACCGTCATAGACTCCAAATAAAAAAATCCGGAGGAGTATGGGACCATGACTAAAATTCTCGAGAAGTAAGTTCAATCGATCATTATCTCACCATACCGGCAACTTTGTTCATTTCCTGATATCAAGTAATTGTTTTCTTTGTCTGGCAGGGTTTGGAAAAAGTTCACCACACAAGCTCCGATACTGCCGGCGCAACTGCGATTTGACCACCCGAAAGTAAGTACTAGCTACTAGCTAGTTCCACGCATCTCCCATTGATTCTAGCTAATTTCATCAATACCACTTAGCATGCTTGCTTATCAGTTTGATTGACCTCTATTTCTTGTAAAGTGGTTGTGGCAGGAACCCGGGAATGATTTGTGTGGATACTACATTTGCGAGTTCATCCACCACACCACCTGTGAGTGGGGCCACTCAAAAAAACAATATGAAGTGCGTAAGCAATGATATTCACAATTTTATTTTATTACCATCATTTGTGTTTTGTTTCATTCATATATATGTATTGACCCCCTTCTTGAAATTAGATGTGGCAGATGCGGGATGAACTCCTACCACAAGATCGCATATGAGCAATTCAAGAGGAATTGGCGGGATTCTTTCTTGACCACGTCATCGACAAACACGGAGAATACCATGTGGAAGTTGAGTTCAGATGTTAGGGGATGTAAGAGATCTTATCTTTTATATATATATATATATATATATATATATATATATATATATATATATATATATATGTAGCCAGTAGGGTCAGATAGATATACGAAAATTTGTTGTTCGACCAATCTATCGGAGAAGGAGAGGACGATCACTTCTCTCTGTGTATATGTTCATGACGATCTTCTGTACTTAATGGTTTCCTTCACTTGCTTACTAGCTAGCTAGCGTGTCGAGTCCTCTCTATATGTAGAGTCGACCAAGCACGGAGATAATAGAGGACACTCATCTCTATTAGCGAGATAACACAATATATGAAACCCCTAAATTAACCCTACAAAACCCCCCAACCCCCCCCCCTCCAGAAAAAAAACCCATCCCCTGAACTGCTGATGCGTGGAAGCCTTTTGGTCCCGGTTGGTGGCACCAAACGGGACAAAAGGTCCCCCTGCCTGGGCAAGCCGCTCCGGCCACGTGGAGGCCCATCTGTCCCGGTTCCCGATCAAACCGGGAATAAAGGTATAGGGCTTTAGTTACGACCCTTTAGTCCCAATTCGGGAACCGGGACAAATGACCCTCACGAACCGGTTCGAATGGCCCTTTTTCTACTAGTGCTAGAGGGCCTTTAGTCCCGGTTCTGGAACCGGGACTAAAGGGTCGGTACGATACTAAAGCCCCCCCCCCTTAGTCCGGTTCTTATACAAACCCGGACTAAAGGCCCTCCATGTGGCCGCTGTCTAAAGCCCTGGTTCTACTAGTGCCCGGGCGAAAGCGCTAAATTTATTGGGTGACAGCGGCGCTTACGGCGCCGTTACCTTCTTGAAGGCGCCTCTTTGGGAACCTTGGGGTTGGGTGGTGCTTGTGGGTGGTGGGCAACAGCGGTGGTGCGGACCTATCCTAGCATATATCTACATCCATTGCTTGGAGATGGACTCACGTAGATGGAGGTCGTCATTTGGCGTCGTGGTAGCGGCCATGGCGGAAGATCTGCCAAGGCTCGCGTAGGTGGAGGTCGTCGTTTGGCGTCGTGGTGGCGTCGATGGCGGAGGACCTGCTAAGGTTGACACCTCAATCTGCTCTGAAGATGGACCAGTGGAAGATGGCGGCAACGACACATGTGAGTGCGTTTGGACCGGTTTGTGCCCCAGACCCGGTAGATGGCTCGGTCGGGGCCTCCGGCTTTAGATGTTAGGCTTAGGTGAGAGGTCTGGTTATGTGGCTGGGTTTGCACCCCTTCATCATATGGATAGGAGTAGGGGCAGATGTTGCCAACATGGCGGATTCAGTCATATTGTTGCTCAACTTTGTAAGGTCCTCGAGAATAATCAATAAAATGACCGCATGCATCTCTCAGATGCAGAGGCCGGGGGTCATCCTCCTTTTCTAAAAAAATGTGTGAATAAACCGAACTACGCGTATTTAAATCCTGGAATTAGTAAATATATAAATATAAATTTTGGAAAGTGTAAACACCCATCCACAGTTTTAATTCTAAAAGTTTCACACATTTCAAATGATCGGCTACCAGGCCAACCTAAAGACTCACAATAATATGTAAATAACAAAACAAATCATTAATACCCTTGCAAATACAAATACAAAACATTAGTAGGTCGTGTTTTTCAGACCCCAAAGAGTGCAATATAAGTTATGTTTTCCCAAACATTAAATTTTGTATGAATCTCCATGTAACACCTAGTGGTTCACTAACCGGTGTCATTTTTTAGACAATACAATTATTGAGGTTTAGCAAAGTCATTAGTTTACCCAACATAGAATTGTTTCATAGGATAATTAGTCCACCATGGAATATGGTAGGGGAGGACCTCAATTCACTAACTTGGAGTAGCATGAGAAACTGAGAATGGACCCTTATGGCTGAAAAATTCAAAAACCTCCCGATGGGCGATATGTGGGTTGATTTATCTCAACCCATCACCTTCTTAATACTAACCAAAATACTCTAGGCCCTTATTTGCAAGTGAATTTGATCAAACAAAGTCTCCCTCTACATTTCTCCCTTGTGTTTCCCTGATGCTTTCCATGTAGATAAAGACAAGTCTGATCACAACACGGTACTTCCCAAAAACACATAGTTGGGCAATAGTATGTTGTCCATACATGTTTCCAGGCTTCTAGTTTACAAATAATACAAAAGCTAGGAAGTTAAGATTATCAATGAAACCAGTCACATGGGATCATGGCTTCATGCATGTACAATTTCGTAACCATGGGTGCATATGTCATACAAGTAATGATACACAACTTATTGAGCCACAGGTGGGTATGGAGTTCATGACACAAATAAAATCTAACCACAAGGAGTGAAGTATGTGTCGAAGAACTTATAATCAAAACTCACACGACCATATAATCTCATAAAAACACATGGATCAAGCAAAGTGCCTTCACATCAACAAGTCTCTAATTGCTTCCCGAGCCTCCTTTTTCTCCTAGTCTCTCTAGTGATCATCAACATATATCATGTATATATCCAAATAGAAGAGATTACACATGTGCTTTGGTTTCCTAGGCTTGGAAGGCATCAAGAATTATTTTGGGGCCCCGACTTAGTGTTGCAAGAGCAATTCGGTCCTTTATGTTTCATGATGAACTTGACCACAAGCTGTTGCCTTCCTTAGACCATACATGATATTCTAGCACTCCTGAAGACGAGAGCATGCACACACGCGGCTATCACTATGTTTTTCTGGTAGATGCAGCCGACCCTTATTCACTTACACAGGCGTCTTCGACGCGCAGGGTGTCCAAACAAGAGGGAAAAGCCCCATTGGTTGTTGCTGAAAGTGTAACGAGGTATTGGTTAGAAGTGCCACGACACCACTTCCGACTGAACCAACTCTTATACACACTTGTCTGCCTCCACCTGATCCTTCTCGCTCCCTAGCCACCAAAGCATTATGAAGCTAGTGATATTTGGACCGTAAACTTAGCTTTCTCTAAGTTCAGACATACTTCGTAAGACTAAATCATCCCTCATTAAATCAACAGTAAAATGGTATACGTTATGCATCTTCTTGGAAATCTTGGAGATGTTTCGAAAAGAAAAGATCACCATTTTAAAATTTTAAATTGTAGGCCAAATTTTGGGACTACATCTGTTCAATTAGAGTTTAGGGCTAGGCTCACATTCTTAATTTTCCTTCCTCTATCAAACAAGCTCTTCCAAAATATTTCTTCATGGAGATTATGACTTAGTCTCTTTGGAAAACTGGAAATGATTTAATATTCAATGGAATTCAATCAAATCTTTTCATATGTAGGGGAAAATGTAAGAAGAACTAGCCATGGTTATCCATACGGCTAGGAGAAAATAGTATGCTTTCAATCATGGAAAGATAGCTTCAACTTAGCTTAGAGTTTCTTTTTCTTCTCATTTAATCATGTCGACTACAAAAACTATAAATAAATGTAATAGAAAGCTATTGTTTTTGTTAAAAAACACAAAATGAAGCACATTTTGGCGTGAGCTCGAGAAAAAAAGAATGAAATGAAAAAAATCAACAAAGTACCTCGCAAATTATTGTTTTGGTTTCTTTTGAATATCCAAATCACCATTTTTTCACTTTACCGCCACTCGTAGAGTACTCCTCATATATATTTTTAAGATGGCACTCCCGTTTATCTGTTTGGAGGTACCATTTCCTGTCGTCCTTTAGACCAACAAATTCAAGGTACCCTAAAAGAGCTCTTATCCAATTACCGATGGGTCGTTGTGATGTTCTATCTTGATAGTCAATCCAAGCCATATATTGTACAATTTAAGAAATATGACATGCTGGAATTGAAGTTTCAACACCAGAAGCTATTTTAACAGCTCACATACATAGGTAGATTCATGAGATGGTTGGCTTGGCCTACCACTTCAGCTTTTGTTGTATTTCACTGAATCCTCTTTATCAATCTTCGGCATGCTAAATCTGAATTCGTTGACCAACTGAATCAATTGCATAGAGGAGTAATTTTACAATAACACAAACAAGCATAATGGTACTGCGTCTAGTTGTCTTTCCATTGTATCAACTCCTGTTTTCCGCATTACCAGATCTGAGATGCCCTTTGGATGTCTTTTCTTCATAAATAAAGTAGTACTGAATGAGAAGGAAAAGATGGTAGAATGACAAGCAAAGCCAATGCCGCGGTTTCTCCAAAGCTGAAGCCAATTGAGAACTCCCATCCCGGAATCAACCGACCAATGGTTTCCTTTGGGGCTCACATAGTGTTGGTTCTCCAATTGAGGTGGCCTCCTCCACCATGGGCAGCATTCAAAGCTAGGGAGCAAAAACCTTCCCAATGGAGGACTCCATGGTCGTATCCATGTCGTTGTAATGCTGCTCCGAGAAATTTTGCCGCCCGACACCGAGGCCGGCCTTCGGCCCGCGCTCACCATGCCGACTCATCATCCTATCGACCACCACACCATTGAGTCCAACAACCTTAGTTCATAGTTTTATTTGCTTGTTGAACCTCTAATTGCATCGCTTGATTAGACTAGAAACGGGGAGGTGGGCTAGCTCGTAAACCCCATGATCAGTTATTTACCGCATCTAACTATGTGGATTTTCTGGAAGAAGAAAAAGAGGCCAACCGAGTGCGAGTCAATGGAAACGCTCGTGCCGGAAGAGAGCACCTCCTTCTTCACTGGTGTGTGCATTGCACACGTAGCAACTTTCACAGAAAATTCAAAAAATATGTAAGCGCAAGTGCAGGCCCAGTGTAAAATTACCCCAATGAGGGACACATGTTACGGTGGAGGGGTCAGCGGTGTGATCAGGGCAAATTGAATATTTGCGCTCGGTCGATGGAATGCTAAATTGGAATAGCATAATGGTAGTGGCTCATGTTTGCAAGTTGATTTGATCAAAAAAAGACTCGCTCTAAATTTCTCCTTTCCTTTCCAGTTGTCTAGCATGTAAATAGATACAAATCCAACCACAACATTGAATATCTCATAAATGTAGAGTCGGGCAGTAGTATGATATTGTGCATACATGGTTCCAGGCTTTTACTCTGCACATAAATACAAAAGGTGGCATATCAAGATTGGACATCAAGCCCTTAGGCACAATGCATCCTAGTTAATTCAACGAGAAATGATACCAGGCCAGTATCAGATCACCTAGAGATGGCATGGAAACTAGCCGGTGAACCACATGGGATTAGGAGGTATTTGGAATTACATTCACCCATTGCATAAGCTTTGCCTAACAATGTCAGAGAATCGAACACACAACGTTTTCACACTATTGATTGTGAGTGCAACATGGGTTAGTCTTCATTTAGGAGCCAGTAGCATGGGTTACTTTTTTCTAGCTAGCAGTGCAGGTAACTGATGTTGCAGGGAGAGGTTTGTTCACCGATCAGGAGGAGACAGTAAATTTGCGGGAAGAAGGGGTGGGAGAGGCGACACAGTGGGATCCAACAGATGAGAAGATTGTTTTTTAGAGAGAGAAGATGAACCCGCTGTTGCATGCATCGTTTACTCGTGTTTTGAAAGACCACAAAGCCCATGTAAGCGCTTTTTTGTGTAGCCCGAGATCAACATCAGATACTCCTTCTTTTTGTTTATTGAGAGACAACCTTTTCTATATACGTCTTAACGTGTCAACCTTCATGAGAACCAACCTGTTCTTGGATGATTAGGAGGATAGTGGTATTCTCATTCGACTAGGTTTCATGTCTAGACTTGACACTGATGCTCGTATTTTTTTGGATTTATTTCAGGCCCTTGTGTGTTCAATGGAGGGAGACATCCTCATCCACTACTAAGACGTGTATGACAACTTCGTGAATCACAAGATGATGTGTCGGCTTAGTCTCTTGGAGGTGCTCATATGGGTAGGGTGCGTGTACGTGCGTTTATAGGGATGAATGTATGTGTGTATGTATGAGCATTCACATCTATACTGCGTTAAAAAAAGTGCCAACCTTCATGTTTACTGCCTTTACACTGTCTTGTCAAGGCGAAGTGGTGACAAGAAATATACAGGGACAAGTTAAGCAAGGGTTTTTCATTGGTCTACTTGCAACATGAGCACGATGAATTTGTGGACACTTCATATTGCTGGATCCGGACGGAGTGTCACATCCCAATTATTTTTCAAATCTAGAATGTTTAAAGAATTTACAGGGAAATAAACTTTCCTAGGAATGCGTATGTTTGTATGCTATTAGAAAAAAATGACTAGGGTTGAGTGTTAGTTTGATTGTTTGATCTTGTTAGTTTGAATTCGAATTCCAAAAAGGCCCTAGGTAGTGAAACCCTAAAGATTGAACTTTGGAAAGATGGAGGAAACCCTAAAGGCCAACCCGAAAGGGGCAACCTTGGAAATGATCAAATTCCAAATAAGATGACAAATATGCAAATTGGGCTCAAAATAAAATCAAATGGAATTCAATCAATCAAGAAAATCAAACTTTGAAATAAGTCAAATAAAATGGCAGATCTATTCAGGAGGTGGAAGAATGAGTTGAAAACAACGTATGTCGACCAAGAAAAGACTCCAGAATTCACTGGCCGATTTGAGAAGATAAGAGATCACTGGCCCGCATTTGTGGCCAACAAGACATCAAAGAGGAGTAAGAAGATGTCAGCGACTAAGAAGATAAATGCTGCAAAGAAGGAGCATTACCATCACATGGGGTCAGGTGACTACCTCAAAGCCCGGCCGTTGTGGGACAAGGCTGAGCAGGACCTGATTGCTAAAGAGGTCGAACCAGAGACATTGCACTGGCCAGACCGTTGTAGGACTTGGTTCTTCGGGGCTGGTGGAACATTGGACCCTGAAACAGGGAAGTGCTGCTGGACGGACGAGCAACATGCAACACCCTTCATGAAGCTTCGGAAAGCAATCAACAAAGTGAGGGAAGGGAAGTTCGTTCCCGACAGAGAGAACGATGAGCTCACAAGGGCTCTCGGGAATCCTGAGCACCCTGGCAAACACGAGGCACACCAGGCTCCGTTGCGTGAAAGGTTGGGTTTCCCGACGCAGGCGTTTAAAAAACCCAAGAGAGGAGGAGGAAAGTGGAGCAGAGCGAACTGCATGAGCTTAAGGCAAGGGTATGAAAGCTAGAGGAACGAGATGTTGAGAACCAGCAGCTACGAGGTATTGCCCAAGAAGCTACCCCGCCATCTTAGCGGAGAAGCAGCATGGCTTCCACCGAGCTCGTTCAGCAGCCTGACTTGACAGGTCCTAGCTACCCCATGGATTTTATCACGGATTCACACCAGTGCCACCTTATGACGCAATGGCTTCAGCTCAAAGTCAAGGCGGCTGTCGGCTATATGTTCCCTCCACCACCCGGAGCAACTTTTCACTGCAGTCCGATTCCACAAGGCTATGTGGTTGTGATGGTGGATGAAATAATGGAGGAATTTGAGGAGCTCCAGCTTGACCACCCTACAGGTGATGGGGAGACTCAGTTGGGTCTTGCTATGCATACTCCGTGTCTATGGCGGAAGGAGCACATCAAGCTTCTGAACTTAACCACTCCTTATAGTCAGCTGGGCACTCCGCCTCCTCCGCCTCCTCTGGCAAGTGATCAGGGCACTCCGCCTCCTGCTCTGACGCGTGAGGGTGGCAGTACTCCGCCTGCTCCGACGCGTTTGAGCAGCTCGCCTCCTCCTTCGCCGCCTCGTAAGCGACGACGGAACATAGACGCCGCCGCTCCGACTTCTCCGGCGCGTCGTAGCAGTCCACCTCCGTCCGCTCCGCCTCTTCAGCAACGAAAGAAGACAGCCGCAGCCGCTCCGGCTGCTCCGGCGTCTAGAAGTAGAGCCAGAGGCGAGAGGCTAGCAGAACGAAGAAAAGGGAAACATATTCCCCAGCTCGGCGAACAAGCGAAGCAATCATGCCCCCCGCCCAATGTGTCTAGCGACATCGTCGCTAATCTTCCGGGGGTGTTGCCCAGTACCAATCCTGGAGATTACATGACCGACGAGGATGCAATAATTTTTGGAACAATGGAGGTGTACACATTAAGATTCGAGCATGGGAAGCCTCTCATCCGACCTGGTACTTCCCTAACAACGATGATGCGAAGATTCCATGATTGGTACATGGACATCTGCAGGAAGTCTGGGAAAAATACTTTGTTGCTATCGGTTAAAGAGGAGCACGACCTCGTTGGAATTGATCTATTGTTAGTTCCACATGAGGAGTTCTTCCAGTTTTTCAATCAAAAGGCCCTCGATAAAACAATCATCACTTGCTATTGTGTGTAAGTACTACTTCTCTGTAATTAGTTAAGTCTCTATATATAGCTCAACTCTTTCATTGCATGTATATATAATTATCCTCACTATATTATGCAGATTGAAGATCGCCGAATTGAAGAAAAGACAAGTAGGTGATATTCGGTTCATTAACACAAATCACATGGATGAATGGAGTGTTAAACATGATGCCAGACAAACCGAGGCCAAGTTGCTCGCATCGTTACTTCGAAATCAAAACAAAGCTACAATACTCTTTCCTTACGAATACAAGTGAGTGTTACTGTCTTGTGCATATTCGGTTTCCCTTATTACTCGAGGTTATAGTAATGTAATTGATGAGTTATGCATGCATGCACAGTTTCCATTTTATTTTTTCTAGAGATTAAGCTTGAGCAAGGACTAGTAACCGTCATAGACTCCAAATAAAAAAATCCGGAGGAGTATGGGACCATGACTAAAATTCTCGAGAAGTAAGTTCAATCGATCATTATCGCACCATACCGGCAACTTTGTTCATTTCCTGATATCAAGTAATTGTTTTCTTTGTCTGGCAGGGTTTGGAAAAAGTTCACCACACAAGCTCCGATACTGCCGGCGCAACTGCGATTTGACCACCTGAAAGTAAGTACTAGCTACTAGCTAGTTCCGTGCATCTCCCATTGATTCTAGCTAATTTCATCAATACCACTTAGCATGCTTGCTTATCAGTTTGATTGACCTCTATTTCTTGTAAAGTGGTTGTGGCAGGAACCTGGGAATGATTTGTGTGGATACTACATTTGCGAGTTCATCCACTACACCACCTGTGAGCGGGGCCACTCTAAAAAACAATATGAAGTGCGTAAGCAATGATATTCACAATTTTATTTTATTACCATCATTTGTGTTCTGTTTCATTCATATATATGTATTGACCCCCTTCTTGAAATTAGATGTGGCAGATGCGGGATGAACTCCTACCACAAGATCGCATACGAGCAATTCAAGAGGAATTGGCGGGATTCTTTCTTGACCACGTCATCGACAAACACTGAGAATACCATGTGGCAGTTGAGTTCAGATGTTAGGGGATGTAAGTTATATTGTATATATATATATATGTAGCCAGTAGGGTCAGATAGATATACGAAAATTTGTTGTTCGACCAATCTATCGGAGAAGGAGAGGACGATCACTTCTCTTTGTGTATATGTTCATGACGATCTTCTGTACTTAATGGTTTCCTTCACTTGCTTACTAGCTAGCTAGCGTGTCGAGTCCTCTCTATACGTAGAGTCGACCAAGCACGGAGATAATAGAGGACACTCATCTCTATTAGCGAGATAACACAATATATGAAA
>NC_057807.1:634737575-634747036 GCF_018294505.1 Triticum aestivum
AAAAAACCCAGCCCCTGAACTCCTGACGTGTGGAAGCCTTTTGGTCCCGGTTGGTGGCACCAAACGGGACAAAAGGTCCCCCTGCCTGGGCAAGCCGCTCCGGCCACGTGGATGCCCATCTGACCGGTTCCCGATCAAACCGGGAATAAAGGTATAGGGCTTTAGTTACGACCCTTTAGTCCCAATTCGGGAACCGGGACAAATGACCCTCACGAACCGGTTCGAATGGCCCTTTTTCTACTAGTCTAGAGGGCCTTTAGTCCCGGTTCTGGAACCGGGACTAAAGGGTCGGTACGGTACTAAAGCCCCCCACCTTAGTCCGGTTCTTATACAAACCCGGACTAAAGGCCCTCCACGTGGCCGCTGTCTAAAGCCCTGGTTTCTACTAGTGCCCGGGCGAAAGCGCTAACTTTATTGGGCGACGGCGGCGCTTACGGCGCCGTTACCTTCTTGAAGGCGCCGCTTTGGGAACCTTGGGGTTGGGTGGTGCTTGTGGGTGGTGGGCAACAGCGGTGGTGCGGACCTATCCTAGCATATATCTACGTCCATTGCTTGGAGATGGACTCTCGTAGATGGAGGTCGTCATTTGGCGTCGTGGTGGCGGCCATGGCGGAAGATCTGCCAAGGCTCGCGTAGGTGGAGGTCGTCGTTTGGCGTCGTGGTGGCGTCGATGGCGGAGGACCTGCTAAGGTTGACACCTCAATCTGCTCTGAAGATGGACCAGTGGAAGATGGTGGCAACGACACATGTGAGTGCGTTTGGACCGGTTTGTGCCCCAGACCCGGTAGATGGCTCGGTCGGGGCCTCCGGCTTTAAATGTTAGGCTTAGGTGAGAGGTCTGGTTATGTGGCTGGGTTTGCACCCCTTCATCATATGGATAGGAGTAGGGGCAGATGTTGCCAACATGGCGGATTCAGTCATATTGTTGCTCAACTTTGTAAGGTCCTCGAGAATAATCAATAAAATGACCGCATGCATCTCTCAGATGCAGAGGCCGGGGGTCATCCTCCTTTTCTAAAAAAACGTGTGAATAAACCGAACTGCGCGTATTTAAATCCTGAAATTAGTAAATATATAAATATAAATTTTGGAAAGTGTAAACACCCATCCACAGTTTTAATTCTAAAAGTTTCACACATTTCAAATGATCGGCTACCAGGCCAACCTAAAGACTCACAATAATATGTAAATAACAAAACAAATCATTAATACCCTTGCAAATATAAATACAAAACATTAGTAGGTCGTGTTTTTCAGACCCCAAAGAGTGCAATATAAGTTACGTTTTCCCAAACATTAAATTTTGTATGAATCTCCATGTAACACCTAGTGGTTCACTAACCGGTGTCATTTTTTAGACAATACAATTATTGAGGTTTAGCAAAGTCATTAGTTTACCCAACATAGAATTGTTTCGTAGGATAATTAGTCCACCATGGAATATGGTAGGGGAGGACCTGAATTCACTAACTTGGAGTAGCATGAGAAACTGAGAATGGACCCTAATGGCTGAAAAATTCAAAAATCTCCTGGTGGGCGATATGTGGGTTGATTTATCTCAACCCATCACCTTCTTAATACTAACCAAAATACTCTAGGCCCTTATTTGCAAGTGAATTTGATCAAACAAAGTCTCCCTCTACATTTCTCCCTTGTGTTTCCCAGATGCTTTCCATGTAGATAAAGACAAGTCTGATCACAACACGGTACTTCCCAAAAACACATAGTTGGGCAATAGTATGTTGTCCATACATGTTTCCAGGCTTCTAGTTTACAAATAACACAAAAGCTAGGAAGTTAAGATTATCAATGAAACCAGTCACATGGGATCATGGCTTCATGCATGTACAATTTCGTAACCATGGGTGCATATGTCATACAAGTAATGATACACAACTTATTGAGCCACAGGTGGGTATGGAGTTCATGACACAAATAAAATCTAACCACAAGGAGTGAAGTATGTGTCGAAGAACTTATAATCAAAACTCACACGACCATATAATCTCATAAAAACACATGGATCAAGCAAAGTGCCTTCACATCAACAAGTCTCTAATTGCTTCCCGAGCCTCCTTTTTCTCCTAGTCTCTCTAGTGATCATCAACATATATCATGTATATATCCAAATAGAAGAGATTACACATGTGCTTTGGTTTCCTAGGCTTGGAAGGCATCAAGAATTATTTTGGGGCCCCGACTTAGTGTTGCAAGAGCAATTCGGTCCTTTATGTTTCATGATGAACTTGACCACAAGTTGTTGCCTTCCTTAGACCATACATGATATTCTAGCACTCCTGAAGACGAGAGCATGCACACACGCGGCTATCACTATGTTTTTCTGGTAGATGCAGCCGACCCTTATTCACTTACACAGGCGTCTTCGACGCGCAGGGTGTCCAAACAAGAGGGAAAATCCCCATTGGTTGTTGCTGAAAGTGTAACGAGGTATTGGTTAGAAGTGCCACGACACCACTTCTGACTGAACCAACTCTTATACACACTTGTCTGCCTCCACCTGATCCTTCTCGCTCCCTAGCCACCAAAGCATTATGAAGCTAGTGAGATTTGGACCGTAAACTTAGCTTTCTCTAAGTTCAGACATACTTCGTAAGACTAAATCATCCCTCATTAAATCAACAGTAAAATGGTATACGTTATGCATCTTCTTGGCAATCTTGGAGATGTTTCAAAAAGAAAAGATCACCATTTTAAAATTTTAAATTGTAGGCCAAATTTTGGGACTACATCTGTTCAATTAGAGTTTAGGGCTAGGCTCACATTCTTAATTTTCCTTCCTCTATCAAACAAGCTCTTCCAAAATATTTCTTCATGGAGATTATGACTTAGTCTCTTTGGAAAACTGGAAATGATTTAATATTCAATGGAATTCAATCAAATCTTTTCATATGTAGGGGAAAATGTAAGAAGAACTAGCCATGGTTATCCATACGGCTAGGAGAAAATAGTATGCTTTCAATCATGGAAAGATAGCTTCAACTTAGCTTAGAGTTTCTTTTTCTTCTCATTTAATCATGTCGACTACAAAAACTATAAATAAATGTAATAGAAAGCTATTGTTTTTGTTAAAAAACACAAAATGAAGCACATTTTGGCGTGAGCTCGAGAAAAAAAGAATGAAATGAAACAAATCAACAAAGTACCTCGCAAATTATTGTTTTGGTTTATTTTGAATATCCAAATCACCATTTTTTCACTTTACCGCCTCTCGTAGAGTACTCCTCATATACATTTTTAAGATGGCACTCCCGTTTATCTGTTTGGAGGTACCATTTCCTGTCGTCCTTTAGACCAACAAATTCAAGGTACCCTAAAAGAGCTCTTATCCAATTACCGATGGGTCATTGTGATGTTCTATCTTGATAGTGAATCCAGGCCATATATTGTACAATTTAAGAAATATGACATGCTGGAATTGATGTTTCAACACCAGAAGCTATTTTAACAGCTCACATACATAGGTAGATTCACGAGATGGTTGGCTTGGCCTACCACTTCAGCTTTTGTTGTATTTCACTGAATCCTCTTTATCAATCTTCGGCATGCTAAATCTGAATTCGTTGACCAACTGAATCAATTGCATAGAGGAGTAATTTTACAATAACACAAACAAGCGTAATGGTACTGCGTCTAGTTGTCTTTCCATTGTATCAACTCCTGTTTTCCGCATTACCAGATCTGAGATGCCCTTTGGATGTCTTTTCTTCATAAATAAAGTAGTACTGAATGAGAAGGAAAAGATGGTAGAATGACAAGCAAAGCCAATGCCGCGGTTTCTCCAAAGCTGAAGCCAATTGAGAACTCCCATCCCGGAATCAACCGACCAATGGTTTCCTTTGGGGCTCACATAGTGTTGGTTCTCCAATTGAGGTGGCCTCCTCCACCATGGGCAGCATTCAAAGCTAGGGAGCAAAAACCTTCCCAATGGTGGACTCCATGGTCGTATCCATGTCGTTGTAATGCTGCTCCGAGAAATTTTGCCGCCCGACACCGAGGCCGGCCTTCGGCCCGCGCTCACCATGCCGACTCATCATCCTATCGACCACCACACCATTGAGTCCAACAACCTTAGTTCATAGTTTTATTTGCTTGTTGAACCTCTAATTGCATCGCTTGATTAGACTAGAAACGGGGAGGTGGGCTAGCTCGTAAACCCCATGATCAGTTATTTACCGCATCTAACTATGTGGATTTTCTGGAAGAAGAAAAAGAGGCCAACCGAGTGCGAGTCAATGGAAACGCTCGTGCCGGAAGAGAGCACCTCCTTCTTCACTGGTGTGTGCATTGCACACGTAGCAACTTCCACAGAAAATTCAAAAAATATGTAAGCGCAAGTGCAGGCCCAGTGTAAAATTACCCCAATGAGGGACACATGTTACGGTGGAGGGGTCAGCGGTGTGATCAGGGCAAATTGAATATTTGCGCTCGGTCGATGGAATGCTAAATTGGAATAGCATAATGGTAGTGGCTCATGTTTGCAAGTTGATTTGATCAAAAAAAGACTCGCTCTAAATTTCTCCTTTCCTTTCCAGTTGTCTAGCATGTAAATAGATACAAATCCAACCACAACATTGAATATCTCATAAATGTAGAGTCGGGCAGTAGTATGATATTGTGCATACATGGTTCCAGGCTTTTACTCTGCACATAAATACAAAAGGTGGCATATCAAGATTGGACATCAAGCCCTTAGGCACAATGCATCCTAGTTAATTCAACGAGAAATGATACCAGGCCAGTATCAGATCACCTAGAGATGGCATGGAAACTAGCCGGTGAACCACATGGAATTAGGAGGTATTTGGAATTACGTTCACCCATTGCATAAGCTTTGCCTAACAATGTCAGAGAATCGAACACACAACGTTTTCACACTGTTGATTGTGAGTGCAACATGGGTTAGTCTTCATTTCGGAGCCAGTAGCATGGGTTACTTTTTTCTAGCTAGCAGTGCAGGTAACTGATGTTGCAGGGAGAGGTTTGTTCGCCGATCAGGAGGAGACAGTAAATTTGCGGGAAGAAGGGGTGGGAGAGGCGACACAGTGGGATCCAACAGATGAGAAGATTGTTTTTTAGAGAGAGAAGATGAACCCGCTGTTGCATGCATCGTTTACTCGTGTTTTGAAAGACCACAAAGCCCATGTAAGCGCTTTTTTGTGTAGCCCGAGATCAACATCAGATACTCCTTCTTTTTGTTTATTGAGAGACAACCTTTTCTATATACGTCTTAACATGTCAACCTTCATGAGAACCAACCTGTGCTTGGATGATTAGGAGGATAGTGGTATTCTCATTCGACTAGGGTTCAAGTCTAGACTTGACACTGATGCTCGTATTTTTTTGGATTTATTTCAGGCCCTTGTGTGTTCAATGGAGGGAGACGTCCTCATCCACTACTAAGACGTCTATGACAACTTTGTGAATCACAAGATGATGTGTCGGCTTAGTCTCTTGGAGGTGCTCATATGGGTAGGGTGCGTGTACGTGCGTTTATAGGGATGAATGTATGTGTGTATGTATGAGCATTCACATCTGTACTGCGTTAAAAAAAAGTGCCAACCTTCATGTTTACTGCCTTTACACTGTCTTGTCAAGGCGAAGTGGTGACAAGGAATATACGGGGACAAGTTAAGCAAGGGTTTTTCATTGGTCTACTTGCAACATGAGCACGATGAATTTGTGGACACTTCATATTGCTGGATCCGGACGGAGTGTCACATCCCAATTATTTTTCAAATCTAGAATGTTTAAAGAATTTACAGGGAAATAAACTTTCTTAGGAATGCGTATGTTTGTATGCTATTAGAAAAAAATGACTAGGGTTGAGTGTTAGTTTGATTGTTTGATCTTGTTAGTTTGAATTCGAATTCCAGAAAGGCCCTAGGTAGTGAAACCCTAAAGATTGAACTTTGGAAAGATAGAGGAAACCCTAAAGGCCAACCCGAAAGGGGCAACCTTGGAAATGATCAAATTCCAAATAAGATGACAAATATGCAAATTGGGCTCAAAATAAAATCAAATGGAATTCAATCAATCAAGAAAATCAAACTTTGAAATAAGTCAAATAAAATGGCAGATCTATTCAGGAGGTGGAAGAATGAGTTGAAAACAACGTATGTCGACCAAGAAAAGACTCCAGAATTCACTGGCCGATTTGAGAAGATAAGAGATCACTGGCCCGCATTTGTGGCCAACAAGACATCGAAGAGGAGTAAGAAGATGTCAGCGACTAAGAAGATAAATGCTGCAAAGAAGGAGCATTACCATCACATGGGGTCAGGTGACTACCTCAAAGCCCGGCCGTTGTGGGACAAGGCTGAGCAGGACCTGATTGCTAAAGAGGTCGAACCAGAGACATTGCACTGGCCAGACCGTTGTAGGACTTGGTTCTTCGGGGCTGGTGGAACATTGGACCCTGAAACAGGGAAGTGCTGCTGGACGGACGAGCAACATGCAACACCCTTCACGAAGCTTCGGAAAGCAACCAACAAAGTGCGGGAAGGGAAGTTCGTTCCCGACAGAGAGAACGATGAGCTCACAAGGGCCCTCGGGAATCCTGAGCACCCTGGCAAACACGAGGCACACCAGGCTCCGTTGCGTAAAAGGTTGGGTTTCCCGACGCAGGCGTTTAAAAAACCCAAGAGAGGAGGAGGAAAGTGGAGCAGAGCGAACTGCATGAGCTTAAGGCAAGGGTATGAAAGCTAGAGGAACGAGATGTTGAGAACCATCAGCAGCGAGGTCCTGCCCAAGAAGCTACCCCGCCATCTTAGCGGAGAAGCAGCATGGCTTCCACCTAGCTCGTTCAGCAGCCTGACTTGACAGGTCCTAGCTACCCCGTGGATTTTATCACGGATTCACACCAGTGCCACCTTATGACGCAATGGCTTCAGCTCAAAGTCAAGGCGACTGTCGGCTATGTGTTCCCTCCACCACCCAGAGAAACTTTTCACTGCAGTCCGATTCCACAAGGCTATGTGGTTGTGATGGTGGATGAAATAATGGAGGAATTTGAGGAGCTCCAGCTTGACCACCCTACAGGTGATGGGGAGACTCAGCTGGGTCTTTCTATGCATACTCCGTGTCTATGGCGGAAGGAGCACATCAAGCTTCTGAACTTAACCACTCCTTCTAGTCAGCTGGGCACTCCGCCTCCTCCGCCTCCTCCGGCAAGTGATCAGGGCACTCCGCCTCCTGCTCTGACGCGTGAGGGTGGCAGTACTCCGCCTGCTCCGACGCGTTCGAGCAGCTCGCCTCCTCCTTCGCCGCCTCGTAAGCGACGACGGAACACAGACGCCGCCGCTCCGACTTCTCCGGCGCGTCGTAGCAGTCCACCTCCGTCCGCTCCGCCTCTTCAGCAACGAAAGAAGACAGCCGCAGCCACTCCGGCTGCTCCAACGTCTAGCAGTAGAGCCAGAGGCGAGAGGCTAGCAGAACGAAGAAAAGGGAAACATATTCCCCAGCTCGGCGAACAAGCGAAGCAATCATGCCCCCTGCCCAATGTGTCTAGCGACATCGTCGCTAATCTTCCGGGGGTGTTGCCCGGTACCAATCCTGGAGATTACATGACCGACGAGGATGCAATAATTTTTGGAACAATGGAGGTGTACACATTAAGATTCGAGCATGGGAAGCCTCTCATCCGACCTGGTACTTCCCTAACAACGATGATGCGAAGATTCCATGATTGGTACATGGACATCTGCAGGAAGTCTGGGAAAAATACTTTGTTGCTATCAGTTAAAGAGGAGCACGACCTCATTGGAATTGATCTATTGTTAGTTCCATATGAGGAGTTCTTCCAGTTTTTCAATCAAAAGGCCCTCGATAAAACAATCATCACTTGCTATTGTGTGTAAGTACTACTTCTCTGTAATTAGTTAAGTCTCTATATATAGCTCAACTCTTTCATTGCATGTATATATAATTATCCTCACTATATTATGCAGATTGAAGATCGCCGAATTGAAGAAAAGACAAGTAGGTGATATTGGGTTCATTAACACAAATCACATGGATGAATGGAGTGTTAAACATGATGCCAGACAAACCGAGGCCAAGTTGCTCGCATCGTTACTTCGAAATCAAAACAAAGCTACAATACTCTTTCCTTACGAATACAAGTGAGTGTTACTGTCTTGTGCATATTCGGTTTCCCTTATTACTCGAGGTTATAGTAATGTAATTGATGAGTTATGCATGCATGCACAGTTTCCATTTTATTTTTGCTAGAGATTAAGCTTGAGCAAGGACTAGTAACCGTCATAGACTCCAAATAAAAATATCCGGAGGAGTATGGGACCATGACTAAAATTCTCGAGAAGTAAGTTCAATCGATCATTATCGCACCATACCGGCAACTTTGTTCATTTCCTGATATCAAGTAATTGTTTTCTTTGTCTGGCAGGGTTTGGAAAAAGTTCACCACACAAGCTCCGATACTGCCGGCGCAACTGCGATTTGACCACCCGAAAGTAAGTACTAACTACTAGCTAGTTCCACGCATCTCCCATTGATTCTAGCTAATTTCATCAATACCACTTAGCATGCTTGCTTATCAGTTTGATTGACCTCTATTTCTTGTAAAGTGGTTGTGGTAGGAACCCGGGAATGATTTGTGTGGATACTACATTTGCGAGTTCATCCACCACACCACCTGTGAGCAGGTCCACTCTAAACAACAATATGAAGTGCGTAAGCAATGATATTCACAATTTTATTTTATTACCATCATTTGTGTTCTGTTTCATTCATATATATGTATTGACCCCCTTCTTGAAATTAGATGTGGCCGATGCGGGATGAACTCCTACCACAAGATTGCATACGAGCAATTCAAGAGGAATTGGCGGGATTCTTTCTTGACCACGTCATCGACAAACACTGAGAATACCATGTGGAAGTTGAGTTCAGATGTTAGGGGATGTAAGAGATCTTATATTGTATATATATATATATATGTAGCCAGTAGGGTCAGATAAATATACGAAAATTTGTTGTTCGACCAATCTATCGGAGAAGGAGAGGACGATCACTTCTCTCTGTGTATATGTTCATGACGATCTTCTGTACTTAATGGTTTCCTTCACTTGCTTACTAGCTAGCTAGCGTGTCGAGTCCTCTCTATACGTAGAGTCGACCAAGCACGGAGATAATAGAGGACACTCATCTCTATTAGCGAGATAACACAATATATGAAACCCCTAAATTAACCCTACAAAACCCCCAAAACCCCCCCACCCCCCCCCCTCCAGAAAAAAAACCCAGCCCCTAAACTGCTGACGCGTGGAAGCCTTTTGGTCCCGGTTGGTGGCACCAAACGGGACAAAAGGCCCCCCTGCCTGGGGAAGCCGCTCCGGCCACGTGGAGGCCCATCTGTCCCGGTTCCCGATCAAACCGGGAATAAAGGTATAGGGCTTTAGTTACGACCCTTTAGTCCCAAT
>NC_057807.1:634747270-634754796 GCF_018294505.1 Triticum aestivum
CCCTGAACTGCTGACGCGTGGAAGCCTTTTGGTCCTGGTTGGTGGCACCAAACGGGACAAAAGGTCCCCCTGCCTGGGCAAGCCGCTCCGGCCATGTGGAGGCCCATCTGTCCCGGTTCCCGATCAAACCGGACATAAAGGTATAGGGCTTTAGTTACGACCCTTTAGTCCCAATTCGGGAACCGGGACAAATGACCCTCACGAACCGGTTCGAATGGCCCTTTTTCTACTAGTCTAGAGGGCCTTTAGTCCCGGTTCTGGAACCGGGACTAAAGGGTCGGTACGGTACTAAAGCCCCCCCCTTAGTCCGGTTCTTATACAAACCCGGACTAAAGGCCCTCCATGTGGCCGCTGTCTAAAGCCCTGGTTTCTACTAGTGCCCGGGCGAAAGCGCTAACTTTATTGGGCGACAGCGGCGCTTACGGCGCCGTTACCTTCTTGAAGGCGCCGCTTTGGGAACCTTGGGGTTGGGTGGTGCTTGTGGGTGGTGGGCAACAGCGGTGGTGCGGACCTATCCTAGCATATATCTACGTCTTGGAGATGGACTCTCGTAGATGGAGGTCGTCATTTGGCGTCGTGGTGGCGGCCATGGCGGAAGATCTGCCAAGGCTTGCGTAGGTGGAGGTCGTCGTTTGGCGTCGTGGTGGCGTCGATGGCGGAGGACCTGCTAAGGTTGACACCTCAATCTGCTCTGAAGATGGACCAGTGGAAGATGGTGGCAACGACACATGTGAGTGCGTTTGGACCGGTTTGTGCCCCAGACCCGGTAGATGGCTCGGTCGGGGCCTCCGGCTTTAAATGTTAGGCTTAGGTGAGAGGTCTGGTTATGTGGCTGGGTTTGCACCCCTTCATCATATGGATAGGAGTAGGGGCAGATGTTGCCAACATGGCGGATTCAGTCATATTGTTGCTCAACTTTGTAAGGTCCTCGAGAATAATCAATAAAATGACCGCATGCATCTCTCAGATGCAGAGGCTGGGGGTCATCCTCCTTTTCTAAAAAAACGTGTGAATAAACCGAACTGCACGTATTTAAATCCTGAAATTAGTAAATATATAAATATAAATTTTGGAAAGTGTAAACACCCATCCACAGTTTTAATTCTAAAAGTTTCACACATTTCAAATGATCGGCTACTAGGCCAACCTAAAGACTCACAATAATATGTAAATAACAAAACAAATCATTAATACCCTTGCAAATATAAATACAAAACATTAGTAGGTCATGTTTTTCAGACCCCAAAGAGTGCAATATAAGTTACGTTTTCCCAAACACTAAATTTTGTATGAATCTCCATGTAACACCTAGTGGTTCACTAACCGGTGTCATTTTTTAGACAATACAATTATTGAGGTTTAGCAAAGTCATTAGTTTACCCAACATAGAATTGTTTCGTAGGATAATTAGTCCACCATGGAATATGGTAGGGGAGGACCTGAATTCACTAACTTGGAGTAGCATGAGAAACTGAGAATGGACCCTAATGGCTGAAAAATTCAAAAACCTCCCGGTGGGCGATATGTGGGTTGATTTATCTCAACCCATCACCTTCTTAATACTAACCAAAATACTCTAGGCCCTTATTTGCAAGTGAATTTGATCAAACAAAGTCTCCCTCTACATTTCTCCCTTGTGTTTCCCAGATGCTTTCCATGTAGATAAAGACAAGTCTGATCACAACACGGTACTTCCCAAAAACACATAGTTGGGCAATAGTATGTTGTCCATACATGTTTCCAGGCTTCTAGTTTACAAATAACACAAAAGCTAGGAAGTTAAGATTATCAATGAAACCAGTCACATGGGATCATGGCTTCATGCATGTACAATTTCATAACCATGGGTGCATATGTCATACAAGTAATGATACACAACTTATTGAGCCCCAGGTGGGTATGGAGTTCATGACACAAATAAAATCTAACCACAAGGAGTGAAGTATGTGTCAAAGAACTTATAATCAAAACTCACACGACCATATAATCTCATAAAAACACATGGATCAAGCAAAGTGCCTTCACATCAACAAGTCTCTAATTGCTTCCCGAGCCTCCTTTTTCTCCTAGTCTCTCTAGTGATCATCAACATATATCATGTATATATCCAAATAGAAGAGATTACACATGTGCTTTGGTTTCCTAGGCTTGGAAGGCATCAAGAATTATTTTGGGGCCCCGACTTAGTGTTGCAAGAGCAATTCGGTCCTTTATGTTTCATGATGAACTTGACCACAAGCTGTTGCCTTCCTTAGACCATACATGATATTCTAGCACTCCTGAAGACGAGAGCATGCACACACGCGGCTATCACTATGTTTTTCTGGTAGATGCAGCCGACCCTTATTCACTTACACAGGCGTCTTCGACGCGCAGGGTGTCCAAACAAGAGGGAAAAGCCCCATTGGTTGTTGCTGAAAGTGTAACGAGGTATTGGTTAGAAGTGCCACGACACCACTTCCGACTGAACCAACTCTTATACACACTTGTCTGCCTCCACCTGATCCTTCTCGCTCCCTAGCCACCAAAGCATTATGAAGCTAGTGAGATTTGGACCGTAAACTTAGCTTTCTCTAAGTTCAGACATACTTCGTAAGACTAAATCATCCCTCATTAAATCAACAGTAAAATGGTATACGTTATGCATCTTCTTGGCAATCTTGGAGATGTTTCAAAAAGAAAAGATCACCATTTTAAAATTTTAAATTGTAGGCCAAATTTTGGGACTACATCTGTTCAATTAGAGTTTAGGGCTAGGCTCACATTCTTAATTTTCCTTCCTCTATCAAACAAGCTCTTCCAAAATATTTCTTCATGGAGATTATGACTTAGTCTCTTTGGAAAACTGGAAATGATTTAATATTCAATGGAATTCAATCAAATCTTTTCATATGTAGGGGAAAATGTAAGAAGAACTAGCCATGGTTATCCATACGGCTAGGAGAAAATAGTATGCTTTCAATCATGGAAAGATAGCTTCAACTTAGCTTAGAGTTTCTTTTTCTTCTCATTTAATCATGTCGACTACAAAAACTATAAATAAATGTAATAGAAAGCTATTGTTTTTGTTAAAAAACACAAAATGAAGCACATTTTGGCGTGAGCTCGAGAAAAAAAGAATGAAATGAAACAAATCAACAAAGTACCTCGCAAATTATTGTTTTGGTTTATTTTGAATATCCAAATCACCATTTTTTCACTTTACTGCCACTCGTAGAGTACTCCTCATATATATTTTTAAGATAGCACTCCCGTTTATCTGTTTGGAGGTACCATTTCCTGTCGTCCTTTAGACCAACAAATTCAAGGTACCCTAAAAGAGCTCTTATCCAATTACCGATGGGTCGTTGTGATGTTCTATCTTGATAGTGAATCCAAGCCATATATTGTACAATTTAAGAAATATGACATGCTGGAATTGAAGTTTCAACACCAGAAGCTATTTTAACAGCTCACATACATAGGTAGATTCACGAGATGGTTGGCTTGGCCTACCACTTCAGCTTTTGTTGTATTTCACTGAATCCTCTTTATCAATCTTCGGCATGCTAAATCTGAATTCGTTGACCAACTGAATCAATTGCATAGAGGAGTAATTTTACAATAACACAAACAAGCGTAATGGTACTGCGTCTAGTTGTCTTTCCATTGTATCAACTCCTGTTTTCCGCATTACCAGATCTGAGATGCCCTTTGGATGTCTTTTCTTCATAAATAAAGTAGTACTAAATGAGAAGGAAAAGATGGTAGAATGACAAGCAAAGCCAATGCCGCGGTTTCTCCAAAGCTGAAGCCAATTGAGAACTCCCATCCCGGAATCAACCGACCAATGGTTTCCTTTGGGGCTCACATAGTGTTGGTTCTCCAATTGAGGTGGCCTCCTCCACCATGGGCAGCATTCAAAGCTAGGGAGCAAAAACCTTCCCAATGGAGGACTCCATGGTCGTATCCATGTCGTTGTAATGCTGCTCCGAGAAATTTTGCCGCCCGACATCGAGGCCGGCCTTCGGCCCGCGCTCACCATGCCGACTCATCATCCTATCGACCACCACACCATTGAGTCCAACAACCTTAGTTCATAGTTTTATTTGCTTGTTGAACCTCTAATTGCATCGCTTGATGAGACTAGGAACGGGGTGGTGGGCTAGCTCGTAAACCCCATGATCAGTTATTTACCGCATCTAACTATGTGGATTTTCTGGAAGAAGAAAAAGAGGCCAACCGAGTGCGAGTCAATGGAAACGCTCGTGTCGGAAGAGAGCACCTCCTTCTTCACTGGTGTGTGCATTGCACACGTAGCAACTTCCACAGTAAATTCAAGAAATATGTAAGCGCAAGTGCAGGCCCAGTGTAAAATTACCCCAATGAGGGACACATGTTACGGTGGAGGGGTCAGCGGTGTGATCAGGGAAAATTGAATATTTGCGCTCGGTCGATGGAATGCTAAATTGGAATAGCATAATGGTAGTGGCTCATGTTTGCAAGTTGATTTGATCAAAAAAAGACTCGCTCTAAATTTCTCCTTTCCTTTCCAGTTGTCTAGCATGTAAATAGATACAAATCCAACCACAACATTGAATATCTCATAAATGTAGAGTCGGGCAGTAGTATGATATTGTGCATACATGGTTCCAGGCTTTTACTCTGCACATAAATACAAAAGGTGGCATATCAAGATTGGACATCAAGCCAATCACATGGGACCATATTTTTCATACATGTACATTTTTCTTAACCATCAGGTGCAGATCTCATATAAATAATGACCGGCGAGTTATTTGGCCAGGTAGGCGTAGAGTTCATGTTACAAATAAAATCTAACCAGAAAGAGCCACATGTGTGTTGAGATATTGATAGTCGCAACCATATAATCTGATAAATAGAATGGGGGCAAAGTGCCTTCACATCAACAATATGTATGTCCTAGCTTTCCAAACCTCGCTCCTCCGTGCTTCTGGTTCCTCTAGTGACCATCAATATAGATCATATATATCCAAAGAGAAGAGATCAAGCATGTGGTTGTGTTGGATAGGCCTAGAAGGTATTGGGAATTATTTTGGGTCCTCAGCCTAGTTTTCCATGTGAAATTTGGTTCCCTCAATTATGGGCGGATACGTGGAAACATCAATGATCTTCGTTTGCTGTTTTATGGTTTCGCCCGAGGTAACTCCAAGGGAAACCTCAGATCCTCTAGGGGATTGGACAATGACTATGCTGTTCAGTGGCTCCTCTCGGGGCATCATTTTAAGAGTGGCAGCCGGCTAGAGGGGCCAGTGGTAGGTGGTGGTCGGTGTTGTTGGTGCTTGGCAGATGCGATCCGAGTTCTTGATTTTGTGGTGGACAGGCCTCACGTTTTCATTTGAAGCCGGGTTAGCGAGTAGTGATCATCCTCAGATTACCTCGTTCCCATATGACACTCGGGTGGTAACCAGATGGCCAATGCTAATGGCGTCCGCCTTGATTGGTCAGATGATGATAGAAGCCGAAGACCTTCTTCCCCTTGTCGAGCCTTCGTGATCCGTGAAGCCAAGATTCTTAGTCACCTAGGGTGTGGGCTTGTTATGGTGTGGTGTGGGCATGTTGTGGTGTGGTGTGGTGTTTGTTGTTGTGCTATTGTGTGTTTGTGAGCTCTATCTGAGCTTTGTAATGTGTTCTTCTTCATCGTCAATGAAATGCAACACATGTTGCCTTTTAGCAAAAGAAAAAGCAATCCTTTATGATGAGAGATTCTATGACCATGCACGCATGTGGCTACCTCTTTTTTCTAGTGGATGTAGATCTCTCTCAATCACGTGCACGTCGCATGAATGTAGTCCAGTCAAGATCACAGAGTCGCACCGGTTCTGCTAGGAACTGCAGCCATGACTTGCTCGAAAGGCCACTGCTTAGCTCCCGCTTGACCTACCTGTAATTATCTATCTGGCCTGCCTCTGCCTAAACCCTCATGCTCCATGTCCACCAAGGCCTGCCGGTGCCGGTGAATTTGGGATCGTGAAATACCCTGTCAATTCGCGCCACCAGTGGATTTGTCTTTTGTAGCGTGCACCGGTAGCGGATTATGGAAATACATGGCTGCAAATATTTTTAGAGAAATGACTGCATATATTTGTTGTTGTAGATTTTTTTAAGGGTTATACCAAGCTTTATTACTCAAATTTCACATGGCGTGCGATACAAAAAGGATCATGGGAATCGCCCAACCAGACGTGACACTTCAGTTCGATTCGGGGCAACTAGGGCACCTGTTAATGAAGTATGCTGGTGCCGACCTACTAAGTGCAAACAACATCAATGAAGCAAAGTAATATTGAATATCATCATATTTAAAAGTATTTCTTATCTTGAAGAAATTTGAAACTGACCATTGTTCCATGTTGAAGATGATGTATTCTACAATTTCTTTAAGGATTCAGTTTTCATGATTTCTATAAGATGATTGGGGCTCATAAATACTCACTCCGTCCCAAAATAAGTGCCTTTGATTTAGTCCAACTTTGTACTAAAGTAGTACTAAACGACACTTATTTTAGGACGAGGGAGTATCAGTACGCCACTAAAGTAGTACTAAACGACACTTATTTTAGGACGAGGGAGTATCAGTACGCCACTAAAGTAGTACTAAACGACACTTATTTTAGGACGAAGGAGTATCAGTACGCCAAACTACCCAATTGCATGCATTCTGACCTATGGGCATGAATATTTTATCTAGAAAAGTCATGGCATGTCTCACTATGCTTCTCTCTTGGACCGTTATGGAATGAAAGGAATGCCTCCGGGTCTTCTAGTACAAGAGGGCGCTACCAACGATAGTCCTCAACATCATCTAGGAGGCAGCGAAGTTATGGGTCACCGCAGGTGCAGAGAAGATATGGGAAATTGTATTGCGAGAGTAATTTTCATGCCGTGTCGTAAGGCATGATCGTAGAACTGTATTCTTCTGTTAAATAATAGATGGGCAAATCTTTTGTCTCCATTTCAAAAAAAAAAATCCTTAGATGTGCATATAGACAGAGATATCTAGGTTCTAAATACAATGTTACACAATTCTGGATCCGCTAGCTAGCGTTTTCAACCCACATGCGTCACTATTGCCAATCGGAGAGCAACACCGAATTATGAGAAGCCTTGGGCCCTGTTCGCCCCAAAAGACTAGCATGATAGGAGGGGACAACCCCGTCCTTATAAGTCGTGTTCTGCCTCCCCCCACAACCAATGTAGGGCTAAACTCAACAATCTCACCCCACCCTTGTAAGAGGTGTTTTGCCTCCCCCACAATCGATGTGGGACTAAACCCAATATTTTCCTCTCAGACATCGATCACCCTGGGCCCGTTAACACTAGTGTTTCCAGCTCACCAACCATGACCAACCACCCGTAGGTTCACCCAAATTTATTCCGGGCATCTAGGCTCCGGTAGCACATGTTATGCAATCCTGCGTCCACTAACCAGCGTTTTCAACCCACATGCGTCAACCAGACCCAACCGGAGAGCAACACCGACTTATGAGAGGCCTTGGACCCTC
>NC_057807.1:634754992-634771941 GCF_018294505.1 Triticum aestivum
AATACTTGCCTGATAGGAGGGTACACCCCGCCCTTATAACTCGTGTTCTGCTCCCCCCCCCAAACAATTGTGGGACTAAATCCAACATACAACATATTTATTTTTATTTTTCTCTTGCTAAGTCGGTAGATAGTCGCTATTTTTTATTTTGTAAATAAGTAATGCTATGATGTTTGTTCAAAGCCAAGATTACTGCCCAAACTGTTAAATATAAATAGATTGCAAGATTGATGCATGCAAGATGACTTAGACCCTATTTTGCTGGCTTATGGCTTCAGCCAAAAGCGGGTGAGCAATTTATTTCAAAGCTTGTATCGTTCAAATTGAAACAATGGAACGTTTCCTCACTGCCATCCGTCTATGGTAATCATGCACCTCCATCTTCAGTTCTTGATTGGCCACATGGATGTATAGTCCTATAGCTTGAGTTCAGGTTCACATACTAGTAGAAAACATGATTTTGGTTCGGCCAGAAAAGAGCATTAATTCTAGTTGCATTACGAACCGGAACTAATATGAGCATTAGTCCCGGTTCGAGCGGCTAGGGCACCGTACAAGCATTAGTCCCGGTTTAAATGGGACCTTTAGTCCCGGTTGGTGCCATGAACCGGGACTAAAGGGTGCGATGCCCATTAGTACCGGTTCGTGGCACCAACCGGTACTAAAGGTTGGACCTTTAGTCCCGGTTCGAGCCACCAACCGATACTAATGGGGTTTGAGGCATTAGTACCGGTTCGTGCCACATAACCATGCAGGTGATTGACTATCTTGTCTTTGCCACTGCAAATTGTTAGTTTTAATCTTGTTACAGGTCATTAGTTCATGTCATGCATGCATATTAGTTAGAGGTTAATTAGTCTGCATGGATCATACACGTGATGGTTGCGTACGTGTGTGTTTTGAGTCATTGTATGTACACCTAAGTTGTAGCCAGAAATGTGCCTGTTCACGTTGCGGCGCGTGGACAATAGGCCATGATTAGCACTTCGTGGGATGGCACGAGATGGGTGGATCGTGTCGTTTGCTTTGGCCGAGTCGTTGTAATCTCTCAGTTAGTTATCGGAGAAAAGAGGTAAGCAGTTGCGCCTCGCAAAAACAACCGGTGTCACTGTGTTCATTCGTCTCCACCGTGTTCGTGTGTGTAGCCTCGCGTTTTGTTCCAACACAAATGGTGAACCGATGATTAGCAATTTGCTGTGCTAGAACTGAAGTGTCATGCTAGCCGTGGCAGACAACTCTCTGTTTCCACATTATTTTCGTTGTCGTTGTCTTGCTTGAAAGTGGATTTTAGGTTGTTTGCACTCAGTAGGTCAGTACCAGACTTGATCAAGCTTGCACTGTCAAATGATTTTGTTATGATGTAGAGGCTGGTTGAGAAATATATCTGAGAAGAAGAATGTATGTTCGCTCTTGAAGAACAAACATAAATAATTTTGTTAAGAACATCTCCAACAGGCACGCTAGTTTTGGTGTGCGCAGGAAAAGATTCCGGTTTTGCGCGTGAGCCCAGTTGGCGCGCTTCAATAGGCGCTCGAAAGTCCGGCGCGCTAAACAAACTTGCGTGCGCGAAAAAGCGGCAACACGCATGGCAGTTTTGGCGCTCAGCAACCAAAGCACTCTATAAAACCCGCGCGCGCGAGCCCGCCAACCTTCGTCTGCGTTGCCTCTCTCTCCCTTCTTCTCCTCGCTTTTGTCGGTGGCCCCCCACCGCCGTGCCCTTCTTCCTCGCCTGCAACGCCCCGCCGCCGCCTCCAGTGCCTTTTCCCTCGCCACCGACATGCCGATGCGCGCCCGGAGCAGCTCCGGCTACCGCGCCCGCTCCTCTAGCGTGTATTACCGGAGCGGAACTCCGAATACATGCCTCGTTCTAGGGACGTGCAAAACCGTCCACGAGGCCGCCCGCACGTACGACGCGACGGCGTGGTGCCTCTCGAGGCCACATTTGCAGATGAATTTTTGGACATGTGGACGTGCAAGCAGGCACAGGACCTCACTTCTCCGCCTCAGCCGATCACCGAGGAGGACTGCCACGTCCAGCGGAGGCTGGAGCGCCGCCTCCTCATTGCCGAGGCGGATGAGCATTCCATGGAGGCGTGGCGTGACCGCTTCCTGCAGGATATCACCGCCTAGAACGAGTTCTGGGCGCAGAGGAGGCCGCAGCGAGCCGCGGATCGGGGAACAGGCGTGAGCGGAAGGCACTGGCGATAGCGCAGTGCGACTCGGTTCTGCATCGACCTTTGACGATAACGATCCTAGGTGGGATGACGTGTTTCTGTCGTCAGACTACACCATTAAGGAGGACGATAACAAGGAGTAGTTAATTATCTAGTTTAATCGTCGACGTAAAATCAATTATATTTGCATCATAGTATCGTTTTTATATATATTTATTTGTATAGTATGAACTAGCTTGTGGTGTTGGGCTTGAACTATGCTATGAGTAGTTCCTTCATATTTATTTGTATATGTTGTTTCATATTTTTCGTATGTGTTGCATCGTAGTACCGGTTGCTTGCGCGCTCTGGATTTTGCAGCGCCTGCTGGAGCTACTGCGCCACGCCTTATTTTGCAGCGCATGCTGGAGCAAGTGTCCGACTGCGCGAAAAAAAGAGAGGCTATTTCGGCACTGTAAATAAATTTAACACGCCGCGCGGTTGCGCGCCTCTTGGAGATGCTCTAAGAATGTATGCTCTCTCTCTCTCCATGCAAAATATTCTGAAATACTAAATTGATATTGCATGTAAAGAAATCAGCATGGAACAATCCAACAGATGTGATTGCATCCAATGAATCTTCTATATAGTAGTCACTTAAGAAGACACGTGGAATCTTGTGAAAGGCATGTGAGTCTATGACACAACAAAATGTGGTTAGGTGTAGAAGAAATAACGGTTTGAATGCGGGTTGGATCGATCTTTATTGACTTATTTAGTTTTCACATTTTTCTTAGTAACCATTAGATGCAGATCTCATATAATTAATGTCACACAACGACTTGAGCCATATGTGGACCTAGTGTTCCTGTATAAAAGCTAGCCAAAACAAAGCGACATATTCCAGAATCGCATAGCCTCGAGACCATGTATAATTTGATAAATACAGTGAGTCGGGCAAAACGTCTTCACATCAACGTGCTAACATGCCCGCGCAGTTCCTAGCTTCCCAAGGCTTCCTTTTCATCCCACTCTCTAATGGCAACCACCATATACACCACGCATCCAGACGGGTTGCCTGGGACTGGAAGGCACCGGGAATTATTTTGGGGCCATAGCATTCCATTGAACGAGCAAAAGGAGGTGGAAATAGTCGCACCACCACCACTACCCGTGCGGCCGTGCCGAAGGGTGTCAGCCAAGAGGAGACCGGCGTGAGAAGCCAAATAGCCATATCGCCCACCCCTCCTCCAATGTCACACCGGTACGAGTACGGGAGAAGGAGGTGGGCCCTCATCAGATCCACCTAACAACTGCCCGCAAGAGACAGGATGTGACCCAGACGCTCCCGACGAGCAAGACGCAAAAGGCATTATGCAGCCGGCCGACTAGATCCCGGCCACCAGTTGTTGCCGGCCAGTGTAGGGCCAAATATGTCGCCGGTGCTACATTACCCCTACAGTCATAACACCACGGTTGCCGCATTGCCATCCGGGCTCCGCCGGAGGGCACACCGTTTAGGGCTGCCGCTGCGCTCGAGCTGAAGGGCTCTCAGCAACGCGGGGATAAGAGCCTGCCGCAGCCGTTAGGGAGAGAGACTTTGCTTGCAAGCTTCCTTCAGTAACGACGAGGTAGGCGGGAGGAGATGAGGCCGGAGCGGCCCGAGCCGGCAGCTTTTTTCTGGTAGTACGTGTCTCATTCATTGTTTGTTTTGAGGAGCGGTAATGTTTTCTTTTGCGGGTAAGGAGCGGTAATGTTAACGTAAAGGGAATCAAGTTACAGGGTGTAACAGCTCCGTATTGAAAAAATCAAATCTTATTTGGTTCGGTTGCGTAATGGAAATAGGTACCTTGCAGCGAACTGTTCGGCGACGAGGGCGAGTTGGGGAGGCAGCAAACGGGGGTGATGACCAGGGACGACAGCGATGGATACCAGACGATGGGGCCACCACCAAAGAGGAGGAGAAGGCGCACGTCCGGGCGGTTACTAGACGACCATCGGAGACGGGCAGAGGTGGCTCGACCATGGTGGCACTGACTTCTTTTGGGAACGATGAGATGCAGGTCGTGCCCGGCGCCTGGCATGGCGCTGATGCAGTGGCCCTTCACGAGGAAGAAAGGATCAAGGGGAGGGAAGGGAGATTTCGAAGGGGATCGGGGAGGCGCCGGAGCTGGACTCGAAGAGGATCGGGACAACGGCGGCATTGATCGAGGGGGAGGGGATCGTGCGGTAACGCAGTTTAGGGGGGGGGGTGATTACAGCGTACACGTACCAAATGTGTGTAACGGTTTTGGTTTCCATTGTAAACTGGTAACGGGGTTTTTTGCCGGAAACAAACACCTCACTGTTACAAGACACGTACATTGGCATAACAAAACTGAAATAACAGCTTTAATCTTTGCAGACCACCAGCCAAGAAATAAAAATACAATCGAGACCCAAAAATCCCCTGAGCTTGACGGTAATGCCCATGACCTGTCTCTAGCACCACCCTAGCAACCACCAAAGAAAAATATGACGAGTCTGAGGGCTAATTCCAATACTACATTGGGCTCCAACACCAACTCCTCATCGGCATGTTCATATATACTACTATACACTGTTTCCAGTATGAAAAATGAGGTGGTGCTTACACTTTGAGGCTCTAGACATGCATGGCTTGGAGTTGTGTTCAGGGGTGCCACATAGAAGCTGAGTGGCTATCTGGTGACCCCGTGGTTAGCATTTTACTGATGTGGAATTCAATTATTAAAGTGTCATGCTAACCGTGGCAGGCAACTACATGTTTCCATCTTATTTTTGTTGTTGCCCTGCTTCACAGTGGATCTCAGGACAGCAAATGTGTCGACCTGTTTCAGAAATAACCAACTAGTTTGGCCCTTTGCTTCACTCGGGCTCTTTGAAGTTTAAAATCAGTAGGCCAGTACCCTAACTTCCTCAATCTTGTATGAAATCACTGAACTGACTTTCACATGTAGGGCGACACCAGCATGAAGCAATCCAACTGATTCGAAACGGATGGACTTCATTGATCACGGCTCTGTATTGTAATCTGGAGTTCTGGACCCCAAAACAAAAAAGCTGGTGACACAATGCCTGAAAGTGCTGCTTATTTCTTCAGGGTGATGTTCACTTTGGAACTACTTTCTCAGACCTCGCCTCACTTTTACCATGCCCTCTCTCCCCTAGAGTTACTCCAAAGATGAAATTCTTTCCCGTTTCTTTTGCCACACAGCATTGTGCCCGAAAATTTTTACCCCCTGAGAGGGAATCTACGTAGTACTTGATGGAGAGCAGCACCCCCAGGTTCAAAAAGAGAACAAGAGAAAAGATAAAGATAGGGAGCAAGTACAGCCTTATAAAAAAATACTTTTTGATGAGTTCTCCAAAAAAATTGAAAATTCATAAATCTATAATATGCTATAGTACAGGCTGCACCAATACATTTTGTGATTCTAAAAAAAAAATGAAAATTCATAAATGTACAATGTGCTATAGTACAAGCCATTCGAACCGGTTCATGAGGGCCATTTGTCCCGGTTTCCGAACCGGGACTAAAGGGTCGTAACTAAAACCCTATATCTTTAGTCCCGGTTCGATCGAAAACCGGGACAGATGGGGCTCCATGTGACCGGAGCGGCTTGCCTAGGCAGGGGGGCCTTTTGTCCCGGTTGGTGCTACCAACCGGGACCAAAAGGCTTTCACGCGTCAGCAGTTCAGGGGCTGGGTTTTTTTCTGAAGGGGGGGGGGTTGGGGGTTTCATATATTGTGTTAGCTCCCTAATAGAGATGAGTGTCCTCTCTTATCTCTGTGCTTGGTCGACGCTACGCATAGACTCGACACGCTAGCTAGCGAGTAAGCAAATGAAGGAAACCATTAAGTACAGAAAATCGTCATGAACATATACACAGAGAGAAGTGATCAACCTCTCCTTCTCCGATAGACTGGCCGAACAACAAGTTTTCACATATTTATCCGACGCTACTAGCAACACACACACACACACACACACACACACACACACACACACACACATATATATATATATATACAATATAAGATCTCTTACGTCCCCTAACATCTGAACTCAACTTCCACATGGTATTCTCCGTGTTTGTCGATGACGTGGTCAAGAAAGAATCCCGCCAGTTCCTCTTGAATTGCTCGTATGCGATCTTGTGGTAGGAGTTCATCCCGCATCTGCCACATCTAATTTCAAGAAGGGGGTCAACACATATATATGAATGAAACTCAACACAAATGATGGTAATAAAATAAAATTGTGAATATCATTGCTTGCGCACTTCATATTGTTGTTTAGAGCGGCCCCGCTCACAGGTGGTGTGGTGGATGAACTCGCAAATGTAGTATCCACACAAATCATTGCCGGGTTCCTGCCACAACCACTTTACAAGAAATAGAGGTCAATCAAACTGATAAGCAAGCATGCTAAGTGGTATTGATGAAATAGAGGTCAATCAAACTGATAAGCAAGCATGCTAAGAGGTCAATCAAACTGATAAGCAAGCATGCTAAGCGGTGATTGGTACATGGACACCGGGGCCACGGCTCACATGTTTGCTCATCCTGGTAATCTTGCCTCCTTCACTCCCGTCACCACCGATCGCCGCATCATTATCAGCAACGGTTCCACACTTCCCATCACACACGTCGGGCACACTTCTTTTCCTTCTAATTCCATGCCTATATCTTTGTCTAACATGCTTGTGTCTCCTCGTCTTATTAAGAATCTTGTTTCCGTTGGTTGTTTAAACTGTGAAAATCCTGTCACTGTTGAATTTGACGAGCTTGATTTTTGTGTTAAGGATGCTCGAATCAGGATGGTACTCCACCGATGTGACAGCCCCGACGAGCTCTATCCGGTGCATTCGTCTTCATCCACCACCACCGCACCAGTTGCTCTCTCCGCTGGCGTCGATCTTTTGCATGCTTGTTTGGATCATCCCAACCCCGTCACAGTTTGCCATATTCTTAGGAGTTTCAGTTTCAGTTGTAATAAGACAAAGGATCACACTTGTCATGCCCGTCGTGTCGGCAAACATGTTCGCCTCCCATTTAATAACTCCACCACCATTGCTTCTTTTCCCTTTCAGTTGATTAATAGCGATGTGTGGGCCTCACCGGTTCCTAGTAATTCGGTCTGTTTATATTATCAGATTATCCTTGATGATTATTCTCATTATGTGTTGACTTTTCCTTTGCGACGAAAGTCGGATGCACTCTCCACTTTGACGGCTTTTTACTCCTATGTCAGCACGCAATTTGGGCGTCTTATTCTTGCTCTTCAGACTGACAATGAAAAAGAGTTCGACAATCTTGCTTTTCGCACTTTTCTGTCGCATCACGACACAGTTTTTCGTCTCACATGCCCATACACTTCGCAGCAAAATGGTCGAGCCGAACGCATCCTTCGCACTCTGAACGACTGCGTTCACACGCTCCTGTTTCATGCTAGCGTGTCGCCTCGCTTCTGGCCTGCTTCACTTCTCCTTAACCTTCGATCTTGTCGCCCATGGTGGAACTACGCACCTCACCATCTTCTCTTTGGTACGCCTCCATCTTATGATGGCTTGCACATTTTTGGGTGCCTTTGCTATCCTAGCACTGCCAACACCGCTCCTCACAAACTTGCATCATGTTCTGTCGCTTGCATCTTCATCGGCTACCCCTCTAACTCCAAGGGGTACCGGTGCTACGATCCAGTCTCCCACCATGTGTTCACTTCCCAACACGTTTACTTTGATGAGCATGTGTTTCCGTTTCAGCAGGTACCCCTAGCTGTTCCTCCCTCCACTGATGACGCGGGATCCTCGACGCCTCTCCCAGGGCGCTCACGCGCTGCTCTTGGCCTGCCCCCTGGATTTGAGGCGCGCCCCCCGCATGCGGTGCCTCCTCTGCCCGCAGTGCTGGTGGCCGCAGTCCCGACCCCAGCTACGCCCCCCGTGGACCCATCGGCGCCCATGGCCCTGTCGGCTCCCGCGGCCCCCGCGGCCTCGGCGCCCGCGCTCCTGGCACCCTCGTCACCGGCCCCTGCGGCTGAGTCTCCCATGGCCGGTTCGGTCACCCGCGCTCGTGCGGGCGTTTTTTGCCCGAGCTCGCGCTATGCCTCGGATGACTACATTCACATAGCGTCCACCTCCACGCCATCGCCATTGCCGTCCTCCGTTCGAGCCGCTCTTCGTGACCCGCTCTTGATGGCTGCGATGCAGGAGGAGTTCGACGCCCTGCGGTGCAATCGGACGTGGCAGCTTATTCCCCATCCCCGGCACGCCAACGTGATTACCGGGAAGTGGGTCTTCAAACACAAGCTCCGTCTTGATGGTGCCCTTGATCGCTATAAAGTGTGCTGGGTTGTTCGTGGCTTCCGCCAGCGCGCTGGCATCGACTTCACCGACACCGTACCTTCGTTCCGGTCGTCAAGCCCGACACGATTCACACGGTTCTCCACCTTGCGGTCTCCCATGCTTGGCCGGTGCACCAGATGGACGTCTCCAACACCTTCCTTCATGGTCACCTCGGGGAGCAAGTCTTCTGCCAGCATCCCACGGGGTTTTTTGATCCCTCCCTTCCTGACCACGTGTGCTTGCTTTTGCGGTCCTTGTACGGACTCGAGCAGGCTCTGCGCGCTTGTTACCAGCGCATCGCGTTGTTTCTACACCAGCTCGGGTTCCGCTCCACCCGCTCGGATGCATCGCTCTTCGTTTATCACCAGTGCTCCGACACGACCTACTTGCTACTCTATTTCGACGACATCATCCTGACGGCATGTACGACTAGTCTTCTCAGTCAGCTCACGGCTCGTCTTCGCGCTGAGTTTGCCATCAAGGACTTGGGTCATTTGCACTACTTCCTCGGTGTAGAGGTGGTGTGTTGTCCGAGTGGCTTCTTTCTTCATCAGCCGAAGTACGCTCATGAGCTCCTGGAGCGCGCTGGCATGCTTAACTGCAAGCCCGCCGCTATGCCTGTTGACACAAAGGCCAAGCTCTCTGCCACGGATGGTTCTCCTGCTTCAGATGCTGCTTTCTACCGGTCTATCGTTGGTGCTATCCAGTACCTCACTTTAACTCGACCAGAGATCCAGTATGCCATGCAGTAGGTGTGTCTTCATATGCATGCTCCTCGGAACGTTCACTGGGCCGCCGTCAAGTGGATTCTCCGCTATGTCTATGGCACTATGGATCTTGGCGTCACGCCTCCGCCGACACCGCCCTCACCGCCTACTCCGATGCAGACTGGGCGGGCTGCCCTGACACTCGTCGCTCCCTCTCGAGCTATTGTGTCTACCTTGGACCCTCACTCATCTCGTGGTCGTCCAAGCGGCAGCCTACGGTCCCTCGTTCCAGTGCTGAGGCTGAGTATCATGTGGTGGCCAACGTCGTCGCTGAGTGTTCGTGGCTTTGCCAGCTACTTTAGGAGCTCTCTTGCCCTGTCGATCGTGCGACGGTGGTCTATTGCGACAACGTCTCGGCAGTCTACCTCTCTACTAACCCGGTACATCATCGACGTTCCAAGCATATTGAGCTAGATATTCATTTTATTTGGGAACAAGTGGCCCTTGGCCATATTCGTGTTCTACACGTTCCTACTTCCCAACAATTTGCAGATAGCATGACCAAGGGCTTGCCTACGGCGTCATTTGAGGAGTTCCGGTCCAGTCTTTGCGTCAGCAGCGGTGTCGCTTCGACTGCGCGAGGGGGGGTGCATATCTGTATATTGGGCCCACCTCCTAGTTGCCTTGTATAGTTGAGGTCATGGCCTCCTGTACATCATATATACGTGGCGTTTGCACCTTAGGAATAAAACACGTAATTCCCACAACATACAGGTCTGTTTCAGAAAAAACCAACTAGTTTGGCCATTTGCTTCACTCAAGCTCTTTGAAGTTTAAAATCAGTAGGCCAGTACCCTGACTTTCTTGGAGGCGTCGGTATGGACTGATCTCCTCACTTCCCCTTCCCCTACGTCTACCGGGCGAAAGCCCTAACTTTGTTGGGCGGCGGCGGCGCTCACGGCGTCGTTACCTTCTTGAAGGTGACGCTTTGGGAACCTTGGGGTTGGGTGGCGCTTGTGGGTGATGGCCGACGGCAGTGGTGCAGACCTATCCTAGCATGGATCTACGTACGTTGCTTGGAGATGGACTCGCGTAGGTGGAGGTGGTCGTTTGGTGTCGCGGTGGCATCGATGGCGGAGGACCTGCTAAGGTTGACACCTCAATCTGCTCTGAAGATGGACCAGTGGAAGGTGGCGGCAACGACACATGTGAGTGCGTCGGACCGGTTTTTGCCCCAGACCCAGTAGATGGCTCGGTCGGTGCCTCCAGCTTTTGATGTTAGGCTTAGGTGAGAGGTCTGGGTATGTGGCCCGGCTTGCACCCCATCATCATATGGATAGGAGTAGCGGCAGATGTTGCCAAGATGGCGGATTCAGGCATATTGTTGTTCTACTTTGTAAGGTCCTCGAGAATAATCAATAAAATGGCATGCATCTCCCAGATGCAGAGGCCGGGGTTCATCCTCCCTTTCTAAAAAAAGTACCCAAATTTCTCATTCTTGCAGTGTCAAAGAATTTTGCTACAACCCAGAGGCCAGTTGAGAAAGAAAGAAATCTCAAAGAAGAGTTTATCTTTGGTCCTGAATAACCAAAAAGATATGATCAGCCACAGTAATGAGCTCCTAAGTTCTCTCTCTCTCTCTCTCTCTCTCTGTGTGTGTGTGTGTGTGTTTGTTTCTCTCCTGTATGAATATCACTGATCTGACTTTCACATGTAGGGCGACACCCGCATGAAACAATCCAACAGATTCGAAATGGATGGAATTTATTGTTCACCGCTCTGTATTGCAATCTGGAGTTCTGGACCCCAAAACAAGAAAGATGATGACACAATGCCTGAAAGTGGTGCTTATTTCTTTAGGGTGATGTTCACTTTGGTAGACCTCACCTCACTTTTACCATGCTCCCTCTCTCCTAGAGTTACTCCAAAGATGAAATTCTTTCCCGTTTCTTTTGCCACACAACATTGTGCCCGAAATTTTTTACCCCCTGAGAAGGAATCTATGAAGTACTTGATGGAGAGAAGCAGCCCGAGTTCAAAAAGAGAACAAGAGAAAACATAAAGATAGGGAGCAAGTACAGCCTTACAAAAAAAATACTTTTTGTTGATTTCTCAAAAAAAATTGAAAATTCATAAATCTACAATATGCTATAGTACATGTTGCACCGATACATTTTGTGATTCTCAAAAAACATGAGAATTCATAAATGTACAATGTTCTATAGTATGAACATTTTACAGAAACACACTTGAAAGATGACATTTTGTGAATCGCTCAAAAGCATACAAATGTAGAGACAGTTTAAGACATCTCAGATGCCCAAATACAGAACTATTATTTTGAAATTATTAATGGAAAATACATGTCGAGATGTTTTACGTTGTATCGAATGATTGTCTCTACTATCTAGACATGGTTGCAGTTAAAGTCATCATTGAAATGGGGGGAGTTACAACAGCGGTTCAGAGGTTGGTGCTAAAGTCATCTTTACCCTATGTAGATATAGGTAAAATCGTGTCTACGAGACAATAAATCCATTTCTCGATGCTGATTTTGCTATGGTGATGCAAAAACTATTTACACTTGCGGTACAAAGTTTTTGCTGAATTAAGTGATATCTGATCTCTAGAGTTATAAAATCCAATATGAACCATTTAGCCTTATGGTTAGATGATGTACAAGTGAATTTACCCAGAAGGAAATTCTAGATGACCTTGGAATATTTCTAGTGATGTCCTAGGCACTACGTAATGTTGATGTGCATATGTAGTAACATGGGAGACTCATACACTATAATATGACACAGATAAAGGTGTTGCTCGGAACTTGTACTTCAGCGACCAAAAGTGAGACTATCAATTAAGCGAGTAAGTAATGTCTTGAAGCCACCCATAAGCAAGGCAATGAATAAACCGCATTCGTATGAACTGGATGCATGTCTGCACCAAACATAAATAGCTGTCCATAAATAACAATCATGACCAACGATTCAACAAATGCATCGATACTAGTTAAGGAGGGGATCAATGAGCCATGTGTGTATCCACACCGGCAAATATAAGTTGCTCAGATGAATAGGGGAGAGGAACCATCGAGCCCTTAGGCACAATGCATCCTAGTTAATTCAACGAGAAATGATACCAGGCCAGTATCAGATCACCTAGAGATGGCATGGAAACTAGCCGGTGAACCACATGGGATTAGGAGGTATTTGGAATTACGTTCACCCATTGCATAAGCTTTGCCTAACAATGTCAGAGAATCGAACACACAATGTTTTCACACTGTTGATTGTGAGTGCAACATGGGTTAGTCTTCATTTCGGAGCCAGTAGCATGGGTTACTTTTTTCCAGCTAGCAGTGCAGATAACTGATGTTGCAGGGAGAGGTTTGTTCGCCGATCAGGAGGAGACAGTAAATTTGCGGGAAAAAGGGGTGGGAGAGGCGACACAGTGGGATCCAACAGATGAGAAGATTGTTTTTTTAGAGAGAGAAGATGAACCCGCTGTTGCATGCATCGTTTACTCGTGTTTTGAAAGACCACAAAGCCCATGTAAGCGCTTTTTTGTGTAGCTCGAGATCAACATCAGATACTCCTTCTTTTTGTTTATTGAGAGACAACCTTTTCTATATACGTCTTAACGTGTCAACCTTCATGAGAACCAACCTGTGCTTGGATGATTAGGAGGATAGTGGTATTCTCATTCGACTAGGGTTCAAGTCTAGACTTGACACTGATGCTCGTATTTTTTTGGATTTATTTCAGGCCCTTGTGTGTTCAATGGAGGAGACGTCCTCATCCACTACTAAGACGTCTATGACAACTTCGTGAATCACAAGATGATGTGTCGGCTTAGTCTCTTGGAGGTGCTCATATGGGTAGGGTGCGTGTACGTGCGTTTATAGGGATGAATGTATGTGTGTATGTATGAGCATTCACATCTGTACTGCGTTAAAAAAAAGTGCCAACCTTCATGTTTACTGCCTTTACACTGTCTTGTCAAGGCGAAGTGGTGACAAGAAATATACGGGGACAAGTTAAGCAAGGGTTTTTCATTGGTCTACTTGCAACATGAGCACGATGAATTTGTGGACACTTCATATTGCTGGATCCGGACGGAGTGTCACATCCCAATTATTTTTCAAATCTAGAATGTTTAAAGACTTTACAGGGAAATAAACTTTCCTAGGAATGCGTATGTTTGTATGCTATTAGAAAAAAATGACTAGGGTTGAGTGTTAGTTTGATTGTTTGATCTTGTTAGTTTGAATTCGAATTCCACAAAGGCCCTAGGTAGTGAAACCCTAAAGATTGAACTTTGGAAAGATAGATGAAACCCTAAAGGCCAACCCGAAAGGGGCAACATTGGAAATGATCAAATTCCAAATAAGATGACAAATATGCAAATTGGGCTCAAAATAAAATCAAATGGAATTCAATCAATCAAGAAAATCAAACTTTGAAATAAGTCAAATAAAATGGCAGATCTATTCAGGAGGTGGAAGAATGAGTTGAAAACAACGTATGTCGACCAAGAAAAGACTCCAGAATTCACTAGCCAATTTGAGAAGATAAGAGATCACTGGCCCGCATTTGTGGCCAACAAGACATCGAAGAGGAGTAAGAAGATGTCAGCGACTAAGAAGATAAATGCTGCAAAGAAGGAGCATTACCATCACATGGGGTCAGGTGACTACCTCAAAGCCCAGCCGTTGTGGGACAAGGCTGAGCAGGACCTGATTGCTAAAGAGGTCGAACCAGAGACATTGCACTGGCCAGACCGTTGTAGGACTTGGTTCTTCGGGGCTGGTGGAACATTGGACCCTGAAACAGGGAAGTGCTGCTGGACGGACGAGCAACATGCAACACCCTTCACGAAGCTTCGGAAAGCAATCAACAAAGTGCGGGAAGGGAAGTTCGTTCCCGACAGAGAGAACGATGAGCTCACAAGGGCCCTCGGGAATCCTGAGCACCCTGGCAAACACGAGGCACACCAGGCTCTGTTGCGTGAAAGGTTGGGTTTCCCGACGCAGGCGGTTAAAAAACCCAAGAGAGGAGGAGGAAAGTGGAGCAGAGCGAACTGCATGAGCTTAAGGCAAGGGTATGAAAGCTAGAGGAACGAGATGTTGAGAACCAGCAGCTGCGAGATCCTGCCCAAGAAGCTACCCCGCCATCTTAGAGGAGAAGCAGCATGGCTTCCACCGAGCTCGTTCAGCAGCCTGACTTGACAAGTCCTAGCTACCCCGTGTATTTTATCACGGATTCACACCAGTGCCACCTTATGACGCAATGGCTTCAGCTCAAAGTCAAGGCGGCTGTCGGCTATGTGTTCCCTCCTCCACCAGGAGCAACTTTTCACTGCAGTCCGATTCCACAAGGCTATGTGGTTGTGATGGTGGATGAAATAATGGAGGAATTTGAGGAGCTCCAGCTTGACCACCCTACAGGTGATGGGGAGATTCAGCTGGGTCTTGCTATGCATACTCCGTGTCTATGGCGGAAGGAGCACATCAAGCTTCTGAACTTAACCACTCCTTCTAGTCAGCTAGGCACTCCGCCTCCTCCGCCTCCTCCGGCAAGTGATCAGGGCACTCCGCCTCCTGCTCTGACGCGTTAGGGCGGCAGTACTCCGCCTGCTCCGACGCGTTCGAGCAGCTCGCCTCCTCCTTCGCCGCCTCGTAAGCGACAATGGAACACAGACGCCGCCGCTCCGACTTCTCCGGCGCGTCGTAGCAGCCCACCTCCGTCCTCTCCGCCTCTTCAACAACGAAAGAAGACAGCCGCAGCAGCTCCGGCTGCTCCGGCGTCTAGCAGTACAGCCAGAGGCGAGAGGCTAGCAGAACGAAGAAAAGGGAAACATATTCCCCAGCTCGGCGAACAAGCGAAGCAATCATGCCCCCCGCCCAATGTGTCTAGTGACATCGTCGCTAGTCTTCCGGGGGTGTTGCCCGGTACCAATCCTGGAGATTACATGACCGATGAGGATGCAATAATCTTTGGAACAATGGAGGTGCACACATTAAGATTCGAGCATGGGAAGCCTCTCATCCGACCTGGTACTTTCCTAACAACGATGATGTGAAGATTCCATGATTGGTACATGGACATCTGCAGGAAGTCTGGGAAAAATACTTTGTTGCTATTGGTTAAAGAGGAGCACGACCTCGTTGGAATTGATCTATTGTTAGTTCCATATGAGGAGTTCTTCTAGTTTTTCAATCAAAAGGCCCTTGATAAAACAATCATCACTTGCTATTGTCTGTAAGTACTACTTCTCTGTAATTAGTTAAGTCTCTATATATAGCTCAACCTTTCATTGCATGTATATATAATTATCCTCACTGTATTATGCAGATTGAAGATCGCCGAATTGAAGAAAAGACAAGTAGGTGATATTGGGTTCATTAACACAAATCACATGGATGAATGGAGTGTTAAACTTGATGCCAGACAAACCGAGGCCAAGTTGCTCGCATCGTTACTTCGAAATCAAAACAAAGCTACAATACTCTTTCCTTACGAATACAAGTGAGTGTTACTGTCTTGTGCATATTCGGTTTCCCTTATTACTCGAGGTTATAGTAATGTAATTGATGAGTTATGCATGCATGCACAGTTTCCACTTTATTTTTGCTAGAGATTAAGCTTGAGCAAGGACTAGTAACCGTCATAGACTCCAAATAAAAAAATCCGGAGGAGTATGCGACCATGACTAAAATTCTCGAGAAGTAAGTTCAATCGATCATTATCGCACCATACCGGCAACTTTGTTCATTTCCTAATATCAAGTAATTATTTTCTTTGTCTGGCAGGGTTTGGAAAAAGTTCACCACACAAGCTCCGATACTGCCGGCGCAACTGCGATTTGACCACCCGAAAGTAAGTACTAACTACTAGCTAGTTCCACGCATCTCCCATTGATTCTAGCTAATTTCATCAATACCACTTAGCATGCTTGCTTATCAGTTTGATTGACCTCTATTTCTTGTAAAGTGGTTGTGGTAGGAACCCGGGAATGATTTGTGTGGATACTACATTTGCGAGTTCATCCACCACACCACCTGTGAGCAGGTCCACTCTAAACAACAATATGAAGTGCGTAAGCAATGATATTCACAATTTTATTTTATTACCATCATTTGTGTTCTGTTTCATTCATATATATGTATTGACCCCCTTCTTGAAATTAGATGTGGCCGATGCGGGATGAACTCCTACCACAAGATCGCATACGAGCAATTCAAGAGGAATTGGCGGGATTCTTTCTTGACCACGTCATCGACAAACACGGAGAATACCATGTGGAAGTTGAGTTCAGATGCTAGGGGATGTAAGAGATCTTATGTTGTATATATATATATGTAGCCAGTAGGGTCAGATAGATATACGAAAATTTGTTGTTCGACCAATCTATCGGAGAAGGAGAGGACGATCACTTCTCTCTGTGTATATGTTCATGACGATCTTCTGTACTTAATGGTTTCCTTCACTTGCTTACTAGCTAGCTAGCGTGTCGAGTCCTCTCTATACGTAGAGTCGACCAAGCACGGAGATAATAGAGGACACTCATCTCTATTAGCGAGCTAACACAATATATGAAACCCCTAAATTAACCCTACAAAACCCCCCAAACCCCCCAACCCCCCCTCCTCCAGAAAAAAAACCCAGCCCCTGAACTGCTGACGTGTGGAAGCCTTTTGGTCCCGGTTGGTGGCACCAAAC
>NC_057807.1:634772217-634775656 GCF_018294505.1 Triticum aestivum
GGTCCCCCTGCCTGGGCAAGCCGCTCCGGCCACGTGGAGGCCCATCTGTCTCGGTTCCCGATCAAACCGAGAATAAAGGTATAGGGCTTTAGTTACGACCCATTAGTCCCAATTCGGGAACCGGGACAAATGACCCTCACGAACCGGTTCGAATGGCCCTTTTTCTACTAGTGCTAGAGGGCCTTTAGTCCCGGTTCTAGAACCGGGACTAAAGGGTCGGTATGGTACTAAAGCCCCCCCCCCCTAGTCCGGTTCTTATACGAACCCGGACTAAACCGCTGTCTAAAGCCCTGGTTTCTACTAGTGCCCGGGCGAAAGCGCTAACTTTGTTGGGTGACGGCGGCGCTTACGGCGCCGTTACCTTCTTGAAGGCGCCGCTTTGGGAACCTTGGGGTTGGGTGGTGCTTGTGGGTGGTGGGCAACAGCGATGGTGCGGACCTATCCTAGCATATATCTACGTCCATTGCTTGGAGATGGACTCACGTAGATGGAGGTCGTCATTTGGCGTCGTGGTGGCGGCCATGGCGGAATATCTGCCAAGGCTCGCGTAGGTGGAGGTCGTCGTTTGGCGTCGTGGTGGCGTCGATGGCGGAGGACCTGCTAAGGTTGACACCTCAATCTGCTCTGAAGATGGACCAGTGGAAGATGGCGGCAACGACACATGTGAGTGCGTTTGGACCGGTTTGTGCCCCAGACCCGGTAGATGGCTCGGTCGGGGCCTCCGGCTTTAGATGTTAGGCTTAGGTGAGAGGTCTGGTTATGTGGCTGGGTCTGCACCCCTTCATCATATGGATAGGAGTAGGGGCAGATGTTGCCAACATGGCGGATTCAGTCATATTGTTGCTCAACTTTGTAAGGTCCTCGAGAATAATCAATAAAATGACCGCATGATCCTCTCAGATGCAGAGGCCGGAGGTCATCCTCCTTTTCTAAAAAAACATGTGAATAAACTGAACTGCGCGTATTTAAATCCTGAAATTAGTAAATATATAAATATAAATTTTGGAAAGTGTAAACACCCATCCACAGTTTTAATTCTAAAAGTTTCACACATTTGAAATGATCGGCTACCAGGCCAACCTAAAGACTCACAATAATATGTAAATAACAAAACAAATCATTAATACCCTTGCAAATATAAATACAAAACATTAGTAGGTCGTGTTTTCAGACCCCAAAGAGTGCAATATAAGTTACGTTTTCCCAAACATTAAATTTTGTATGAATCTCCATGTAACACCTAGTGGTTCACTAACCGGTGTCATTTTTTAGACAATACAATTATTGAGGTTTAGCAAATTCATTAGTTTACCCAACATAGAATTGTTTCGTAGGATAATTAGTCCGCCATGGAATATGGCAGGGGAGGACCTGAATTCACTAACTTGGAGTAGCATGAGAAATTGAGAATGGACCCTAATGGCTGAAAAATTCAAAAACCTCCCGGTGGGCGATATGTGGGTTGATTTATCTCAACCCATCACCTTCTTAATACTAACCAAAATACTCTAGGCTCTTATTTGCAAGTGAATTTGATCAAACAAAGTCTCCCTCTACATTTCTCCCTTGTGTTTCCCAGATGCTTTCCATGTAGATAAAGACAAGTCTGATCACAACACGGTACTTCCCAAAAACACATAGTTGGGCAATAGTATGTTGTCCATACATGTTTCCAGGCTTCTAGTTTACAAATAACACAAAAGCTAGGAAGTTAAGATTATCAATGAAACCAGTCACATGGGAGCATGGCTTCATGCATGTACAATTTCATAACCATGGGTGCATATGTCATACAAGTAATGATACACAACTTATTGAGCCACAGGTGGGTATGGAGTTCATGACACAAATAAAATCTAACCACAAGGAGTGAAGTATGTGTCGAAGAACTTATAATCAAAACTCACACGACCATATAATCTCATAAAAACAAATGGATCAAGCAAAGTGCCTTCACATCAACAAGTCTCTAATTGCTTCCCGAGCCTCCTTTTTCTCCTAGTCTCTCTAGTGATCATCAACATATATCATGTATATATCCAAATAGAAGAGATTACACATGTGCTTTGGTTTCCTAGGCTTGGAAGGCATCAAGAATTATTTTGGGGCCCCGACTTAGTGTTGCAAGAGCAATTCGGTCCTTTATGTTTCATGATGAACTTGACCACAAGTTGTTGCCTTCCTTAGACCATACATGATATTCTAGCACTCCTGAAGATGAGAGCATGCACACACGCGGCTATCACTATGTTTTTCTGGTAGATGCAGCCGACCCTTATTCACTTACACAGGCGTCTTCGACGCGCAGGGTGTCCAAACAAGAGGGAAAAGCCCCATTGGTTGTTGCTGAAAGTGTAACGAGGTATTGGTCAGAAGTGCCACGACACAACTTCCGACTGAACCAACTCTTATACACACTTGTCTGCCTCCACCTGATCCTTCCCGCTCCCTAGCCACCAAAGCATTATGAATCTAGTGAGATTCGGACCGTAAACTTAGCTTTCTCTAAGTTCAGACATACTTCGTAAGACTAAATCATCCCTCATTAAATCAACAGTAAAATGGTATACGTTATGCATCTTCTTGGCAATCTTGGAGATGTTTCGAAAAGAAAAGATCACCATTTTCAAATTTTAAATTGTATGCCAAATTTTGGGACTACATCTGTTCAATTAGAGTTTAGGGCTAGGCTCACATTCTTAATTTTCCTTCCTCTATCAAACAAGATCTTCCAAAATATTTCTTCATGGAGATTATGACTTAGTCTGTTTGGACAACTGGAAATGATTTAATATTCAATGGAATTCAATCAAATCTTTTCATATGTAGGGGAAAATGTAAGAAGAACTAGCCATGGTTATCCATACGGCTAGGAGAAAATAGTATGCTTTCAATCATGGAAAGATAGCTTCAACTTAGCTTAGAGTTTCTTTTTCTTCTCATTTAATCATGTCGACTACAAAAACTATAAATAAATGTAATAGAAAGCTATTGTTTTTGTTAAAAAACACAAAATGAAGCACATTTTGGCGTGAGCTCGAGAAAAAAAGAATGAAATGAAACAAATCAACAAAGTACCTCGCAAATTATTGTTTTGGTTTATTTTGAATATCAAAATCACCATTTTTTCACTTTACCGCCACTCGTAGAGTACTCCTCATATATATTTTTAAGATGGCACTCCCGTTTATCTGTTTGGAGGTACCATTTCCTGTCGTCCTTTAGACCAACAAATTCAAGGTACCCTAAAAGAGCTCTTATCCAATTACCGATGGGTCGTTGTGATGTTCTATCTTGATAGTGAATCCAAGCCATATATTGTACAATTTAAGAAATATGACATGCTGGAATTGAAGTTTCAACACCAGAAGCTATTTTAACAGCTCACATACATAGGTAGATTCACGAGATGGTTGGCTTGGCCTACCACTTCAGCTTT
>NC_057807.1:634775857-634779822 GCF_018294505.1 Triticum aestivum
GTTGTATTTCACTGAATCCTCTTTATCAATCTTCGGCATGCTAAATCTGAATTCGTCGACCAACTGAATCAATTGCATAGAGGAGTAATTTTACAATAACACAAACAAGCGTAATGGTACTGCGTCTAGTTGTCTTTCCATTGTATCAACTCCTGTTTTCCGCATTACCAGATCTGAGATGCCCTTTGGATGTCTTTTCTTCATAAATAAAGTAGTACTGAATGAGAAGGAAAAGATGGTAGAATGACAAGCAAAGCCAATGCCGCGGTTTCTCCAAAGCTGAAGCCAATTGAGAACTCCCATCCCGGAATCAACCGACCAATGGTTTTCTTTGGGGCTCACATAGTGTTGGTTCTCCAATTGAGGTGGCCTCCTCCACCATGGGCAGCATTCAAAGCTAGGGATCAAAAACCTTCCCAATGGAGGACTCCATGGTCGTATCCATGTCGTTGTAATGCTGCTCCGAGAAATTTTGCCGCCCGACACCGAGGCCGGCCTTCGGCCCGCGCTCACCATGCCGACTCATCATCCTATCGACCACCACACCATTGAGTCCAACAACCTTAGTTCATAGTTTTATTTGCTTGTTGAACCTCTAATTGCATCGCTTGATTAGACTAGAAACGGGGAGGTGGGCTAGCTCGTAAACCCCATGATCAGTTATTTACCGCATCTAACTATGTGGATTTTCTGGAAGAAGAAAAAGAGGCCAACCGAGTGCGAGTCAATGGAAACGCTCGTGCCGGAAGAGAGCACCTCCTTCTTCACTGGTGTGTGCATTGCACACGTAGCAACTTCCACAGAAAATTCAAAAAATATGTAAGCGCAAGTGCAGGCCCAGTGTAAAATTACCCCAATGAGGGACACATGTTACGGTGGAGGGGTCAGCGGTGTGATCAGGGAAAATTGAATATTTGCGCTCGGTCGATGGAATGCTAAATTGGAATAGCATAATGGTAGTGGCTCGTGTTCGCAAGTTGATTTGATCAAAAAAAGACTCGCTCTAAATTTCTCCTTTCCTTTCCAGTTGTCTAGCATGTAAATAGATACAAATCCAACCACAACATTGAATATCTCATAAATGTAGAGTCGGGCAGTAGTATGATATTGTGCATACATGGTTCCAGGCTTTTACTCTGCACATAAATACAAAAGGTGGCATATCAAGATTGGACATCAAGCCAATCACATGGGACCATATTTTTCATACATGTACATTTTTCTTAACCATCAGGTGCAGATCTCATATAAATAATGACCGGCGAGTTATTTGGCCAGGTAGGCGTAGAGTTCATGTTACAAATAAAATCTAACCAGAAAGAGCCACATGTGTGTTGAGATATTGATAGTCGCAACCATATAATCTGATAAATAGAATGGGGGCAAAGTGCCTTCACATCAACAATATGTATGTCCTAGCTTTCCAAACCTCGCTCCTCCGTGCTTCTGGTTCCTCTAGTGACCATCAATATAGATCATATATATCCAAAGAGAAGAGATCAAGCATGTGGTTGTGTTGGATAGGCCTAGAAGGTATTGGGAATTATTTTGGGTCCTCAGCCTAGTTTTCCATGTGAAATTTGGTTCCCTCAATTATGGGCGGATACGTGGAAACATCAATGATCTTCGTTTGCTGTTTTATGGTTTCGCCCGAGGTAACTCCAAGGGAAACCTCAGATCCTCTAGGGGATTGGACAATGACTATGCTGTTCAGTGGCTCCTCTCGGGGCATCATTTTAAGAGTGGCAGCCGGCTAGAGGGGCCAGTGGTAGGTGGTGGTCGGTGTTGTTGGTGCTTGGCAGATGCGATCCGAGTTCTTGATTTTGTGGTGGACAGGCCTCACGTTTTCATTTGAAGCCGGGTTAGCGAGTAGTGATCATCCTCAGATTACCTCGTTCCCATATGACACTCGGGTGGTAACCAGATGGCCAATGCTAATGGCGTCCGCCTTGATTGGTCAGATGATGATAGAAGCCGAAGACCTTCTTCCCCTTGTCGAGCCTTCGTGATCCGTGAAGCCAAGATTCTTAGTCACCTAGGGTGTGGGCTTGTTATGGTGTGGTGTGGGCATGTTGTGGTGTGGTGTGGTGTTTGTTGTTGTGCTATTGTGTGTTTGTGAGCTCTATCTGAGCTTTGTAATGTGTTCTTCTTCATCGTCAATGAAATGCAACACATGTTGCCTTTTAGCAAAAGAAAAAGCAATCCTTTATGATGAGAGATTCTATGACCATGCACGCATGTGGCTACCTCTTTTTTCTAGTGGATGTAGATCTCTCTCGATCACGTGCACGTCGCATGAATGTAGTCCAGTCAAGATCACAGAGTCGCACCGGTTCTGCTAGAAACTGCAGCCATGACTTGCTCGAAAGGCCACTGCTTAGCTCCCGCTTGACCTACCTGTAATTATCTATCTGGCCTGCCTCTGCCTAAACCCTCATGCTCCATGTCCACCAAGGCCCGCCGGTGCCGGTGAATTTGGGATCGTGAAATACCCTGTCAATTCGCGCCACCAGTGGATTTGTCTTTTGTAGCGTGCACCGGTAGCGGATTATGGAAATACATGGCTGCAAATATTTTTAGAGAAATGACTGCATGTATTTGTTGTTGTAGATTTTTTTAAGGGTTATACCAAGCTTTATTACTCAAATTTCACATGGCGTGCTATACAAAAAGGATCATGGGAATCGCCCAACCAGACGTGACACTTCAGCTCGATTCGGGGCAACTAGGGCACCTGTTAATGAAGTATGCTGGTGCTGACCTACTAAGTGCAAACAACAACAATGAAGCAAAGTAATATTGAATATCATCATATTTAAAAGTATTTCTTATCTTGAAGAAATTTGAAACTGACCATTGTTCTATGTTGAAGATGATGTATTCTACAATTTCTTTAAGGATTCAGTTTTCATGATTTCTATAAGATGATTGGGGCTCATAAATACTCACTCCGTCCCAAAATAAGTGTCTTTGATTTAGTACAACTTTGTACTAAAGTAGTACTAAACGACACTTATTTTAGGACGAGGGAGTATCAGTACGCCACTAAAGTAGTACTAAACGACACTTATTTTAGGACGAGGGAGTATCAGTATGCCACTAAAGTAGTACTAAACGACACTTATTTTAGGACGAGGGAGTATCAGTACGCCAAACTACCCAATTGCATGCATTCTGACCTATGGGCATGAATATTTTATCTAGAAAAGTCATGGCATGTCTCACTATGCTTCTCTCTTGGACCGTTATGGAATGAAAGGAATGCCTCCGGGTCTTCTAGTACAAGAGGGCGCTACCAACGATAGTCCTCAACATCATCTAGGAGGCAGCGAAGTTATGGGTCACCGCAGGTGCAGAGAAGATATGGGAAATTGTATTGCGAGAGTAATTTTCATGCCGTGTCGTAAGGCATGATCGTAGAACTGTATTCTTCTGTTAAATAATAGATGGGCAAATTTTTTGTCTCCATTTAAAAAAAAACAGATCCTTACATGTGCATATAGACAGAGATATCTAGGTTCTAAATACAATGTTACACAATTCTGGATCCGCTAGCCAGCGTTTTCAACCCACATGCGTCACTATTGCCAATCGGAGAGCAACACCGAATTATGAGAAGCCTTGGGCCCTGTTCGCCCCAAAAGACTAGCATGATAGGAGGGGACAACCCCGTCCTTATAAGTCGTGTTCTGCCTCCCCCCACAACTAATGTAGGGCTAAACTCAACAATCTCACCCCACCCTTGTAAGACGTGTTTTGCCTCCCCCACAATCGATGTGGGACTAAACCCAATATTTTCCTCTCAGACATCGGTCACCCTGGGCCCGTTAACACTAGTGTTTCCAGCTCACCAACCATGACCAACCACCCGTAGGTTCACCCAAATTTATTTCGGGCATCTAGGCTCCGGTAGCACATGTTACGCAATCCTGCGTCCACTAACCAGCGTTTTCAACCCACATGCG
>NC_057807.1:634780091-634789010 GCF_018294505.1 Triticum aestivum
AATACTTGCCTGATAGGAGGGTACACCCCGCCCTTATAACTCGTGTTCTGCTCCCCCCCCCAAACAATTGTGGGACTAAATCCAACATACAACATATTTATTTTTATTTTTCTCTTGCTAAGTCGGTAGATAGTCGCTATTTTTTATTTTGTAAATAAGTAATGCTATGATGTTTGTTCAAAGCCAAGATTACTGCCCAAACTGTTAAATATAAATAGATTGCAAGATTGATGCATGCAAGATGACTTAGACCCTATTTTGCTGGCTTATGGCTTCAGCAAAAAGCGGGTGAGCAATTTATTTCAAAGCTTGTATCGTTCAAATTGAAACAATGGAACGTTTCCTCACTGCCATCCGTCTATGGTAATCATGCACCTCCATCTTCTGTTCTTGATTGGCCACATGGATGTATAGTCCTATAGCTTGAGTTCAGGTTCACACACTAGTAGAAAACATTATTTTGGTTCGGCCAGAAAAGAGCATTAATCCCAGTTGCATTACGAACCGGGACTAATATGAGCATTAGTCCCGGTTCGAGCGGCTAGGGCACCGTACAAGCATTAGTCCCGGTTTAAATGGGACCTTTAGTCCCGGTTGGTGCCATGAACCGGGACTAAAGGGTGCGATGCCCATTAGTACCGGTTCGTGGCACCAACCGGTATTAAAGGTTGGACCTTTAGTCCCGGTTCGAGCCACCAACCGGTACTAATGGGGTTTGAGGCATTAGTACCGATTCGTGCCACATAACCATGCAGGTGATTGACTATCTTGTCTTTGCCACTGCAAATTGTTAGTTTTAATCTTGTTACAGGTCATTAGTTCATGTCATGCATGCATATTAGTTAGAGGTTAATTAGTCTGCATGGATCATACACGTGATGGTTGCGTACGTGTGTGTTTTGAGTCATTGTATGTACACCTAAGTTGTAGCCAGAAATGTGCCTGTTCACGTTGCGGCGCGTGGACAATAGGCCATGATTAGCACTTCGTGGGATGGCACGAGATGGGTGGATCGTGTCGTTTGCTTCGGCCGAGTCGTTGTAATCTCTCAGTTAGTTATCGGAGAAAAGAGGTAAGCAGTTGCGCCTCGCAAAAACTACCGGTGTCACTGTGTTCGTCTTCCTCCCTCATTCATTCGTCTCCACCGTGTTCGTGTGTGTAGCCTCGTGTTTTGTTCCAACACAAATGGTGAACCGATGATTAGCAATTGCTGTGCTAGAACTGAAGTGTCATGCTAGCCGTGGCAGACAACTCTCTGTTTCCACATTATTTTCGTTGTCGTTGTCTTGCTTGATAGTGGATTTTAGGTTGTTTGCACTCAGTAGGTCAGTACCAGACTTGATCAAGCTTGCACTGTCAAATAATTTTGTTATGATGTAGAGGCTGATTGAGAAATATATCTGAGAAGAAGAATGTATGTTCGCTCTTGAAGAACAAACATAAATAATTTTGTTAAGAGCATCTTCAACAGGCACGCTAGTTTTGGTGTGCGCGGGAAAAGATTCTGGTTTTGCGCGTGAGCCCAGTTGGCGCGCTTCAATAGGCGCTCGAAAGTCCGGCGCGCTAAACAAACTTGCGTGCGCGAAAAAGCGGCAACACGCATGGCAGTTTTGGCGCTCAGCAACCAAAGCACTCTATAAAACCCGCGCGCACGAGCCCGCCAACCTCCATCTGCGTTGTCTCTCTCTCCCTTCTTCTCCTCGCTTTTGTCGGTGGCCCCCCACCGCCGTGCCCTTCTTCCTCGCCTGCAACGCCCCGCCGCCGCCTCCAGTGCCTTTTCCCTCGCCGCCGACATGCCGATGCGCGCCCGGAGCAGCTCCGGCTACCGCGCCCGCTCCTCTAGCGTGTATTATCGGAGCGGAACTCCGAATACATGCCTCGTTCTAGGGACGTGCAAAACCGTCCACGAGGCCGCCCGCACGTACGACGCGACGGCGTGGTGCCTCTCGAGGCCACATTTGCAGATGAATTTTTGGACATGTGGACGTGCAAGCAGGCACAGGACCTCACTTCTCTGCCTCAGCCGATCACCGAGGAGGACCGCCACATCCAGCGGAGGCTGGAGCGCCGCCTCCTCATTGCCGAGGCGGATGAGCATTCCATGGAGGCGTGGCGTGACCGCTTCGTGCAGGATATCACCGCCTAGAACGAGTTCTGGGCGCAGAGGAGGCCGCAGCGAGCCGCGGATCGGGCGAACAGGCGTGAGCGGAAGGCACTGGTGATAGCGCAGTGCGACTGGGTTCTGCGTCGACCTTTGACGATAACAATCCTAGGTGGGATGGCGTGTTTCTGTCGTCAGACTACACCACTAAGGAGGACGACAACAAGGAGTAGTTAATTATCTAGTTTAATCGTCGACGTAAAATCAATTATATTTGCATCATAGTATCGTTTTTATATATATTTATCTGTATAGTATGAACTAGCTTGTGGTGTTGGGCTTGAACTATGCTATGAGTAGTTCCTTCATATTTATTTGTATATGTTGTTTCATATTTTTCGTATGTGTTGCATCGTAGTACCGGTTGCTTGCGCGCTCTGGATTTTGCAGCGCCTGCTGGAGCTACTGCGCCACGCCTTATTTTGCAGCGCATGCTGGAGCAAGTGTCCGGCTGTGCGAAAAAAAGAGAGGCTATTTCGGCACAGTAAATAAATTTAACACGCCGCACGGTTGCGCGCCTCTTGGAGATGCTCTAAGAATGTATGCTCTCTCTTTCCATGCAAAACATTCTGAAATACTAAATTGATATGGCATGTAAAGAAATCAGCATGGAACAATCCAACAGATGTGATTGCATCCAATGAATCTTCTATATAGTAGTCACTTAAGAAGACACGTGGAATCTTGTGAAAGGCATGTGAGTCTATGACACAACAAAATGTGGTTAGGTGTAGAAGAAATAACGGTTTAAATGCGGGTTGGATCGATCTTTATTGACTTATTTAGTTTTCACATTTTTCTTAGTAACCATTAGATGCAGATCTCATATAATTAATGTCACACAACGACTTGAGCCATATGTGGACCTAGTGTTCCTGTATAAAAGCTAGCCAAAACAAAGCGACATATTCCAGAATCGCATAGCCTCGAGACCATGTATAATTTGATAAATACAGTGAGTCGGGCAAAACGTCTTCACATCAACGTGCTAACATGCCCGCGCAGTTCCTAGCTTCCCAAGGCTTCCTTTTCATCCCACTCTCTAATGGCAACCACCATATACACCACGCATCCAGACGGGTTGCCTGGGACTGGAAGGCACCGGGAATTATTTTGGGGCCATAGCATTCCATTGAACGAGCAAAAGGAGGTGGAAATAGTCGCACCACCACCACTACCCGTGCGGCCGTGCCGAAGGGTGTCAGCCAAGAGGAGACCGGCGTGAGAAGCCAAATAGCCATATCGCCCACCCCTCCTCCAATGTCACACCGGTACGAGTACGGGAGAAGGAGGTGGGCCCTCATCAGATCCACCTAACAACTGCCCGCAAGAGACAGGATGTGACCCAGACGCTCCCGACGAGCACGACGCAAAAGGCATTATGCAGCCGGCCGACTAGATCCCAGCCACCAGTTGTTGCCGGCCAGTGTAGGGCCAAATATGTCGCCGGTGCTACATTACCCCTACAGTCATAACACCACGGTTGCCGCATTGCCATCCGGGCTCCGCCGGAGCGCACACCGTTTAGGGCTGCCGCTGCGCTCGAGCTGAAGGGCTCTCAGCAACGCGGGGATAAGAGCCTGCCGCAGCCGTTAGGGATAGAGACTTTGCTTGCAAGCTTCCTTCAGTAACGACGAGGTAGGCGGGAGGAGATGAGGCCGGAGCGGCCCGAGCCGGCAGCTTTTTTCTGGTAGTACGTGTCTCATTCATTGTTTGTTTTGAGGAGCGGTAATGTTTTTTTTTGCGGGTAAGGAGCGGTAATGTTAACATAAAGGGAATCAAGTTACAGGGTGTAACATCTCCGTATTGAAAAAATCAAATCTTATTTGGTTCGGTTGCGTAATGGAAATAGGTACCTTGCAGCGAACTGTTCGGCGACGAGGGCGAGTTGGGGAGGCAGCAAACGGGGGTGATGACCAGGGACGACAGCGATGGATACCAGACGATGGGGCCACCACCAAAGAGGAGGAGAAGGCGCACGTCCGGGCGGTTACTAGACGGCCATCGGAGACGGGCAGAGGTGGCTCGACCATGGTGGCACTGACTTCTTTTGGGAACGATGAGATGCAGGTCGTGCCCGGCGCCTGGCATGGCGCGGATGCAGTGGCCCTGCACGAGGAAGAAAGGATCAAGGGGAGGGAAGGGAGATTTCGAAGGGGATCGGGGAGGCGCCGGAGCTGGACTCGAAGAGGATCAGGACAACGGCGGCATTGATCGAGGGGGAGGGGATCGTGCGGTAACGCAGTTTAGGGGGGGGGGGGTGATTACAGCGTACACGTACCAAATGTGTGTAACGGTTTTGGTTTCCATTGTAAACTGGTAACGGAGTTTTTTGCCGGAAACAAACACCTCACTGTTACAAGACACGTACATTGGCATAACAAAACTGAAATAACAGCTTTAATCTTTGCAGACCACCAGCCAAGAAAGAAAAATACAATCGAGACCAAAAAATCCCCTGAGCTTGACGGTAATGCCCATGACCTGTCTCTAGCACCACCCTAGCAACCACCAAAGAAAAATATGACGAGTCTGAGGGCTAATTCCAATACTACATTGGGCTCCAACACCAACTCCTCATCGGCATGTTCATATATACTACTATACACTGTTTCCAGTATGGAAAATGAGGTGGTGCTTACACTTTGAGGCTCTAGACATGCATGGCTTGGAGTTGTGTTCAGGGGTGCCACATAGAAGCTGAGTGGCTATCTGGTGACCCCGTGGTTAGCATTTTACTGATGTGGAATTCAATTATTAAAGTGTCATGCTAACCGTGGCAGGCAACTACATGTTTCCATTTTATTTTTGTTGTTGCCCTGCTTCACAGTGGATCTCAGAACAGCAAATGTGTCGACCTGTTTCAGAAATAACCAACTAGTTTGGCCCTTTGCTTCACTCAGGCTCTTTGAAGTTTAAAATCAGTAGGCCAGTACCCTAACTTTCTCAATCTTGTATGAAATCACTGAACTGACTTTCACATGTAGGGCGACACCAGCATGAAGCAATCCAACTGATTCGAAACGGATGGACTTCATTGATCACGGCTCTGTATTGTAATCTGGAGTTCTGGACCCCAAAACAAAAAAGATGGTGACACAATGCCTGAAAGTGCTGCTTATTTCTTCAGGGTGATGTTCACTTTGGAACTACTTTCTCAGACCTCGCCTCACTTTTACCATGCCCTCTCTCCCCTAGAGTTACTCCAAAGATGAAATTCTTTCCCGTTTCTTTTGCCACACAGCATTGTGCCCGAAAATTTTTACCCCCTGAGAGGGAATCTACGTAGTACTTGATGGAGAGCAGCACCCCCAGGTTCAAAAAGAGAACAAGAGAAAAGATAAAGATAGGGAGCAAGTACAGCCTTATAAAAAAAACTTTTTGATGAGTTCTCCAAAAAAATTGAAAATTCATAAATCTATAATATGCTATAGTACAGGCTGCACCAATACATTTTGTGATTCTCAAAAAAAAAATGAAAATTCATAAATGTACAATGTGCTTGGAAATGATCAAATTCCAAATAAGATGACAAATATGCAAATTGAGCTCAAAATAAAATCAAATGGAATTCAATTAATCAAGAAAATCAAACTTTGAAATAAGTCAAATAAAATGGCAGATCTATTCAGGAGGTGGAAGAATGAGTTGAAAACAACGTATGTCGACCAAGAAAAGACTCCAGAATTCACTGGCCGATTTGAGAAGATAAGAGATCACTGGCCCGCATTTGTGGCCAACAAGACATCGAAGAGGAGTAAGAAGATGTAGCGACTAAGAAGATAAATGGTGCAAAGAAGGAGCATTACCATCACATGGGGTCAGGTGACTACCTCAAAGCCCGGCCATTGTGGGACAAGGCTGAGCAGGACCTGATTGCTAAAGAGGTCGAACCAGATACATTGCACTGGCCAGACCGTTGTAGGACTTGGTTCTTCGGGGCTGGTGGAACATTGGACCCTGAAACAGGGAAGTGCTGCTGGACGGACGAGCAACATGCAACACCCTTCACGAAGCTTCGGAAAGCAATCAACAAAGTGCGGGAAGGGAAGTTCGTTCCCGACAGAGAGAACGACGAGCTCACAAGGGCCCTCGGGAATCCTGAGCACCCTGGCAAACACGAGGCACACCAGGCTCCGTTGCGTGGAAGGTTGGGTTTCCCGACGCAGGCGGTTAAAAAACCCAAGAGAGGAGGAGGAAAGTGGAGCAGAGCGAACTGCATGAGCTTAAGGCTAGGATATGAAAGCTAGAGGAACAAGATGTTGAGAACCAGCAGCTGCGAGATCCTGCCCAAGAAGCTACCCCGCCATCTTAGCGGAGAAGCAGCATGGCTTCCACCGAGCTCGTTCAGCAGCCTGACTTGACAAGTCCTAGCTACCCCGTGTATTTTATCACGGATTCACACCAGTGCCACCTTATGACGCAATGGCTTCAACTCAAAGTCAAGGCGGATGTCGGCTATGTGTTCTCTCCTCCACCAGGAGCAACTTTTCACTGCAGTCCGATTCCACAAGGCTATGTGGTTGTGATGGTGGATGAAATAATGGAGGAATTTGAGGAGCTCCAGCTTGACCACCCTACAGGTGATGGGGAGATTCAGCTGGGTCTTGCTATGCATACTCCGTGTCTATGGCGGAAGGAGCACATCAAGCTTCTGAACTTAACCACTCCTTCTAGTCAGCTGGGCACTCCGCCTCCTCCGCCTCCTCCGGCAAGTGATCAGGGCACTCTACCTCCTGCTCTGACGCGTGAGGGCGGCAGTACTCCGCCTGCTCCGACGCGTTCGAGCAGCTCGCCTCCTCCTTCGCCGCCTCGTAAGCGACGATGGAACACAGACGCCGCCGCTCCAACTTCTTCGGCGCGTCGTAGCAGCCCACCTCCGTCCTCTCCGCCTCTTCAGCAACGAAAGAAGATAGCCGCAGCCGCTCCGGCTGCTCCGGCGTCTAGCAGTACAGCCAGAGGCGAGAGGCTAGCAGAACGAAGAAAAGGGAAACATATTTCCCAGCTCGGTGAACAAGCGAAGCAATCATGCCCCCGCCCAATGTGTCTAGCGACATCGTCGCTAATCTTCCGGGGGTGTTGCCCGGTACCAATCCTGGAGATTACATGACCGATGAGGATGCAATAATTTTTGGAACAATGGAGGTGGACACATTAAGATTCGAGCATGGGAAGCCTCTCATCCGACCTGGTACTTCCCTAACAACGATGATGCGAAGATTCCATGATTGGTACATGGACATCTCCAGGAAGTCTGGGAAAAATACTTTGTTGCTATCGGTTAAAGAGGAGCACGACCTCGTTGGAATTGATCTATTGTTAGTTCCATATGAGGAGTTCTTCCAGTTTTTCGATCAAAAGGCCCTCGATAAAACAATCATCACTTGCTATTGTCTGTAAGTACTACTTCTCTGTAATTAGTTAAGTCTCTATATATAGCTCAACTCTTTCATTGCATGTATATACAATTATCCTCACTATATTATGCAGATTGAAGATCGCCGAATTGAAGAAAAGACAAGTAGGTGATATTGGGTTCATTAACACAAATCACATGGATGAATGGAGTGTTAAACATGATGCCACACAAACCGAGGCCAAGTTGCTCGCATCGTTACTTCGAAATCAAAACAAAGCTACAATACTCTTTCCTTACGAATACAAGTGAGTGTTACTGTCTTGTGCATATTCGGTTTCCCTTATTACTCGAGGTTATAGTAATGTAATTGATGAGTTATGCATGCATGCACAGTTTCCACTTTATTTTTGCTAGAGATTAAGCTTGAGCAAGGACTAGTAACCGTCATAGACTCCAAATAAAAAAATCCGGAGGAGTATGCGACCATGACTAAAATTCTCGAGAAGTAAGTTCAATCGATCATTATCGCACCATACCGGCAACTTTGTTCATTTCCTGATATCAAGTAATTATTTTCTTTGTCTGGCAGGGTTTGGAAAAAGTTCACCACACAAGCTCCGATACTGCCGGCGCAACTGCGATTTGACCACCCGAAAGTAAGTACTAGCTACTAGCTAGTTCCGCGCATCTCCCCTTGATTCTAGCTAATTTCATCAATACCACTTAGCATGCTTGCTTATCAGTTTGATTGACCTCTATTTCTTGTAAAGTGGTTGTGGTAGGAACCCGGGAATGATTTGTGTGGATAGTACATTTGCGAGTTCATCCACCACACCACCTGTGAGCGGGGCCACTCTAAACAACAATATGAAGTGCGTAAGCAATGATATTCACAATTTTATTTTAGTACCATCATTTGTGTTCTGTTTCATTCATATATATGTATTGACCCCCTTCTTGAAATTAGATGTGGCCGATGCGGGATGAACTCCTACCACAAGATCGCATACGAGCAATTCAAGAGGAATTGGCGGGATTCTTTCTTGACCACATCATCGACAAACACGGAGAATACCATGTGGAAGTTGAGTTCAGATGTTAGGGGATGTAAGAGATCTTATGTTGTATATATATATATATATATATATATATATATATATATATATATATATATATATATATATATATATATATATATATATATATATATATATATATGTAGCCAGTAGGGTCAGATAGATATACGAAAATTTGTTGTTCGACCAATCTATCGGAGAAGGAGAGGACGATCACTTCTCTCTGTGTATTTGTTCATGACGATCTTCTGTACTTAATGGTTTCCTTCACTTGCTTACTAGCTAGCTAGCGTGTCGAGTCCTCTCTATACGCAGAGTCGACC
>NC_057807.1:634789191-634796413 GCF_018294505.1 Triticum aestivum
ACCCAGCCCCTGAACTGCTGACGCGTGGAAGCCTTTTGGTCCCGGTTGGTGGCACCAAACGGGACAAAAGGTTCCCCTGCCTGGGCAAGACGCTCCGGCCACGTGGAGGCCCATCTGTCCCGGTTCCCGATCAAACCGGGAATAAAGGTATAGGGCTTTAGTTACGACCCTTTAGTCCCAATTCGGGAACCGGGACAAATGACCCTCACGAACCGCTTCGAATGGCCCTTTTTCTACTAGTGCTAGAGGGCCTTTAGTCCCGGTTCTGGAACCGGGACTAAAGGGTCGGTACGGTACTAAAGGCCCCCCTAGTCCGGTTCTTATACGAACCCGGACTAAAGGCCCTCCATGTGGCCGCTGTTTAAAGCCCTGGTTTCTACTAGTGCCCGGGCGAAAGCGCTAACTTTGTTGGGCGACGGCGGCGCTTACGGCGCCGTTACCTTCTTGAAGGCGCCGCTTTGGGAACCTTGGGGTTGGGTGGTGCTTGTGGGTGGTGGGCAACAGCGGTGGTGCGGACCTATCCTAGCATATATCTACGTCCATTGCTTGGAGATGGACTCACGTAGATGGAGGTCGTCATTTGGCGTCGTGGTGGCGGCCATGGCGGAAGATCTGCCAAGGCTCGCGTAGGTGGAGGTCGTCGTTTGGCGTCGTGGTGGCGTCGATGGCGGAGGACCTGCTAAGATTGACACCTCAATCTGCTCTGAAGATGGACCAGTGGAAGATGGCGGCAACGACACATGTGAGTGCGTTTGGACCGGTTTGTGCCCCAGACCCGGTAGATGGCTCGGTCGGGGCCTCCGGCTTTAGATGTTAGGCTTAGGTGAGAGGTCTGGTTATGTGGCTGGGTTTGCACCCCTTCATCATATGGATATGAGTAGGGGCAGATGTTGCCAACATGGCGGATTCAGTCATATTGTTGCTCAACTTTGTAAGGTCCTCGAGAATAATCAATAAAATGACCGCATGATCCTCTCAGATGCAGAGGCCGGGGGTCATCCTCCTTTTCTAAAAAAACATGTGAATAAACTGAACTGCGCGTATTTAAATCCTGAAATTAGTAAATATATAAATATAAATTTTGGAAAGTGTAAACACCCATCCACAGTTTTAATTCTAAAAGTTTCACACATTTGAAATGATCGGCTACCAGGCCAACCTAAAGACTCACAATAATATGTAAATAACAAAACAAATCATTAATACCCTTGCAAATATAAATACAAAACATTAGTAGGTCGTGTTTTCAGACCCCAAAGAGTGCAATATAAATTACGTTTTCCCAAACATTAAATTTTGTATGAATCTCCATGTAACACCTAGTGGTTCACTAACCGGCGTCATTTTTTAGACAATACAATTATTGAGGTTTAGCAAAGTCATTAGTTTACCCAACATAGAATTGTTTCGTAGGATAATTAGTCCACCATGGAATATGGTAGGGGAGGACCTGAATTCACTAACTTGGAGTAGCATGAGAAACTGAGAATGGACCCTAATGGCTGAAAAATTCAAAAACCTCCCGGTGGGCGATATGTGGGTTGATTTATCTCAACCCATCACCTTCTTAATACTAACCAAAATACTCTAGGCCCTTATTTGCAAGTGAATTTGATCAAACAAAGTCTCCCTCTACATTTCTCCCTTGTGTTTCCCAGATGCTTTCCATGTAGATAAAGACAAGTCTGATCACAACACGGTACTTCCCAAAAACACATAGTTGGGCAATAGTATGTTGTCCATACATGTTTCCAGGCTTCTAGTTTACAAATAACAAAAAAGCTAGGAAGTTAAGATTATCAATGAAACCAGTCACATGGGAGCATGGCTTCATGCATGTACAATTTCGTAACCATGGGTGCATATGTCATACAAGTAATGATACACAACTTATTGAGCCACAGGTGGGTATGGAGTTCATGACACAAATAAAATCTAACCACAAGGAGTGAAGTATGTGTCGAAGAACTTATAATCAAAACTCACACGACCATATAATCTCATAAAAACACAAGGATCAAGCAAAGTGCCTTCACATCAACAAGTCTCTAATTGCTTCCCGAGCCTCCTTTTTCTCCTAGTCTCTCTAGTGATCATCAACATATATCATGTATATATCCAAATAGAAGAGATTACACATGTGCTTTGGTTTCCTAGGCTTGGAAGGCATCAAGAATTATTTTGGGGCCCCGACTTAGTGTTGCAAGAGCAATTCGGTCCTTTATGTTTCATGATGAACTTGACCACAAGTTGTTGCCTTCCTTAGACCATACATGATATTCTAGCACTCCTGAAGACGAGAGCATGCACACACGCGGCTATCACTATGTTTTTCTGGTAGATGCAGCCGACCCTTATTCACTTACACAGGCGTCTTCGACGCGCAGGGTGTCCAAACAAGAGGGAAAAGCCCCATTGGTTGTTGCTGAAAGTGTAACGAGGTATTGGTCAGAAGTGCCACGACACAACTTCCGACTGAACCAACTCTTATACACACTTGTCTGCCTCCACCTGATCCTTCTCGCTCCCTAGCCACCAAAGCATTATGAAGCTAGTGAGATTCGGACCGTAAACTTAGCTTTCTCTAAGTTCAGACATACTTCGTAAGACTAAATCATCCCTCATTAAATCAACAGTAAAATGGTATACATTATGCATCTTCGTGGCAATCTTGGAGATGTTTCGAAAAGAAAAGATCACCATTTTAAAATTTTAAATTGTATGCCAAATTTTGGGACTACATCTGTTCAATTAGAGTTTAGGGCTAGGCTCACATTCTTAATTTTCCTTCCTCTATCAAACAAGATCTTCCAAAATATTTCTTCATGGAGATTATGACTTAGTCTGTTTGGACAACTGGAAATGATTTAATATTCAATGGAATTCAATCAAATCTTTTCATATGTAGGGGAAAATGTAAGAAGAACTAGCCATGGTTATCCATACGGCTAGCAGAAAATAGTATGCTTTCAATCATGGAAAGATAGCTTCAACTTAGCTCAGAGTTTCTTTTTCTTCTCATTTAATCATGTCGACTACAAAAACTATAAATAAATGTAATAGAAAGCTATTGTTTTTGTTAAAAAACACAAAATGAAGCACATTTTGGCGTGAGCTCGAGAAAAAAAGAATGAAATGAAACAAATCAACAAAGTACCTCGCAAATTATTGTTTTGGTTTATTTTGAATATCAAAATCACCATTTTTTCACTTTACCGCCACTCGTAGAGTACTCCTCATATATATTTTTAAGATGGCACTCCCGTTTATCTGTTTGGAGGTACCATTTCCTGTCGTCCTTTAGACCAACAAATTCAAGGTACCCTAAAAGAGCTCTTATCCAATTACCGATGGGTCGTTGTGATGTTCTATCTTGATAGTGAATCCAAGCCATATATTGTACAATTTAAGAAATATGACATGCTGGAATTGAAGTTTCAACACCAGAAGCTATTTTAACAGCTCACATACATAGGTAGATTCACGAGATGGTTGGCTTGGCCTACCACTTCAGCTTTGGTTGTATTTCACTGAATCCTCTTTATCAATCTTCGGCATGCTAAATCTGAATTCGTCGACCAACTGAATCAATTGCATAGAGGAGTAATTTTACAATAACACAAACAAGCGTAATGGTACTGCGTCTAGTTGTCTTTCCATTGTATCAACTCCTGTTTTCCGCATTACCAGATCTGAGATGCCCTTTGGATGTCTTTTCTTCATAAATAAAGTAGTACTGAATGAGAAGGAAAAGATGGTAGAATGACAAGCAAAGCCAATGCCGCGGTTTCTCCAAAGCTGAAGCCAATTGAGAACTCCCATCCCGGAATCAACCGACCAATGGTTTTCTTTGGGGCTCACATAGTGTTGGTTCTCCAATTGAGGTGGCCTCCTCCACCATGGGCAGCATTCAAAGCTAGGGATCAAAAACCTTCCCAATGGAGGACTCCATGGTCGTATCCATGTCGTTGTAATGCTGCTCCGAGAAATTTTGCCGCCCGACACCGAGGCCGGCCTTCGGCCCGCGCTCACCATGCCGACTCATCATCCTATCGACCACCACACCATTGAGTCCAACAACCTTAGTTCATAGTTTTATTTGCTTGTTGAACCTCTAATTGCATCGCTTGATTAGACTAGAAACGGGGAGGTGGGCTAGCTCGTAAACCCCATGATCAGTTATTTACCGCATCTAACTATGTGGATTTTCTGGAAGAAGAAAAAGAGGCCAACCGAGTGCGAGTCAATGGAAACGCTCGTGCCGGAAGAGAGCACCTCCTTCTTCACTGGTGTGTGCATTGCACACGTAGCAACTTCCACAGAAAATTCAAAAAATATGTAAGCGCAAGTGCAGGCCCAGTGTAAAATTACCCCAATGAGGGACACATGTTACGCTGGAGGGGTCAGCGGTGTGATCTGGGCAAATTGAATATTTGCGCTCGGTCGATGGAATGCTAAATTGGAATAGCATAATGGTAGTGGCTCATGTTCGCAAGTTGATTTGATCAAAAAAAGACTCGCTCTAAATTTCTCCTTTCCTTTCCAGTTGTCTAGCATGTAAATAGATACAAATCCAACCACAACATTGAATATCTCATAAATGTAGAGTCGGGCAGTAGTATGATATTGTGCATACATGGTTCCAGGCTTTTACTCTGCACATAAATACAAAAGGTAGCATATCAAGATTGGACATCAAGCCAATCACATGGGACCATATTTTTCATACATGTACATTTTTCTTAACCATTAGGTGCAGATCTCATATAAATAATGACCAGCGACTTATTTGGCCAGGTAGGCGTAGAGTTCATGTTACAAATAAAATCTAACCAGAAAGAGCCACATGTGTGTTGAGATATTGATAGTCACAACCATATAATCTGATAAATAGAATGGGGGCAAAGTGCCTTCACATCAACAATATGTATGTCCTAGCTTTCCAAACCTCGCTCCTCCGTGCTTCTGGTTCCTCTAGTGACCATTAATATAGATCATATATATCCAAAGAGAAGAGATCAAGCATGTGGTTGTGTTGGATAGGCCTAGAAGGTATTGGGAATTATTTTGGGTCCTCAGCCTAGTTTTCCATGTGAAATTTGGTTCCCTCAATTATGGGCGGATACGTGGAAACATCAATGATCTTCGTTTGCTGTTTTATGGTTTCGCCCGAGGTAACTCCAAGGGAAACCTCAGATCCTCTAGGGGATTGGACAATGACTATGCTGTTTAGTGGCTCCTCTCGGGGCATCATTTTAAGAGTGGCAGCCGGCTAGAGGGGCCAGTGGTAGGTGGTGGTCGGTGTTGTTAGTGCTTGGCAGATGCGATCCGAGTTCTTGATTTTGTGGTGGACAGGCCTCACGTTTTCATTTGAAGCCGGGTTAGCGAGTAGTGATCATCCTCAGATTACCTCATTCCCATATGACACTCGGGTGGTAACCAGATGGCCAATGCTAATGGCGTCCGCCTTGATTGGTCAGATGATGATAGAAGCCGAAGACCTTCTTCCCCTTGTCGAGCCTTCGTGATCCGTGAAGCCAAGATTCTTAGTCACCTAGGGTGTGGGCTTGTTATGGTGTGGTGTGGGCATGTTGTGGTGTGGTGTGGTGTTTGTTGTTGTGCTATTGTGTGTTTGTGAGCTCTATCTGAGCTTTGTAATGTGTTCTTCTTCATCATCAATATTTTTAGAGAAATGACTTCTTCACCGGTAGCGGATTATGGAAATACATGGCAGCAAATATTTTTAGAGAAATGACTGCATGTATTTGTTGTTGTAGATTTTTTAAGGGTTACACCAAGCTTTATTACTCAAATTTCACATGGCGTGCGATACAAAAAGGATCATGGGAATCGCCCAACCAGACGTGACACTTCAGCTCGATTCGGGGCAACTAGGGCACCTGTTAATGAAGTATGCTGGTGCTGACCTACTAAGTGCAAACAACATCAATGAAGCAAAGTAATATTGAATATCATCATATTTAAAAGTATTTCTTATCTTGAAGAAATTTGAAACTGACCATTGTTCCATGTTGAAGATGATGTATTCTACAATTTCTTTAAGGATTCAGTTTTCATGATTTCTATAAGATGATTGGGGCTCATAAATACTCACTCCGTCCCAAAATAAGTGCCTTTGATTTAGTACAACTTTGTACTAAAGTAGTACTAAACGACACTTATTTTAGGACGAGGGAGTATCAGTACGCCACTAAAGTAGTACTAAACGACACTTATTTTAGGACGAGGAAGTATCAGTACGCCACTAAAGTAGTACTAAACGACACTTATTTTAGGACGAGGGAGTATCAGTACGCCAAACTACCCAATTGCATGCATTCTGACCTATGGGCATGAATATTTTATCTAGAAAAGTCATGGCATGTCTCACTATGCTTCTCTCTTGGACCGTTATGGAATGAAAGGAATGCCTCCGGGTCTTCTAGTACAAGAGGGCGCTACCAACGATAGTCCTCAACATCATCTAGGAGGCAGCGAAGTTATGGGTCATCGCAGGTGCAGAGAAGATATGGGAAATTGTATTGCGAGAGTAATTTTCATGCCGTGTCGTAAGGCATGATCGTAGAACTGTATTCTTCTGTTAAATAATAGATGGGCAAATCTTTTGTCTCCATTTCAAAAAAAATATCCTTAATTGTGCATATAGACAGAGATATCTTGGTTCTAAATACAATGTTACACAATTCTGGATCCGCTAGCCAGCGTTTTCAACCCACATGCGTCACTATTGCCAATCGGAGAGCAACACCGAATTATGAGAAGCCTTGGGCCCTGTTCGCCCCAAAAAACTAGCATGATAGGAGGGGACAACCCCGTCCTTATAAGTCGTGTTCTGCCTCCCCCCCACAACCAATGTAGGGCTAAACCCAACAATCTCACCCCACCCTTGTAAGACGTGTTTTGCCTCCCCCACAATCGATGTGGGACTAAACCCAATATTTTTCTCTCAGACATCGGTCACCCTGGGCCCGTTAACACTAGTGTTTCCAGCTCACCAACCATGACCAACCACCCGTAGGTTCACCCAAATTTATTCCGGGCATCTAGGCTCCGGTAGCACATGTTACGCAATCCTGCGTCCACTAACCAGCGTTTTCAACCCACATGCGTCAACCAGACCCAACCGGAGAGCAACACCGACTTATGAGAGGCCTTGGACCCTCCCCCCCCCCCCAAACCAATGTGGGACTAAATCCAACAT
>NC_057807.1:634796583-634800994 GCF_018294505.1 Triticum aestivum
AATACTTGCCTGATAGGAGGGTACACCCCGCCCTTATAACTCGTGTTCTGCTCCCCCCCCCAAACAATTGTGGGACTAAATCCAACATACAACATATTTATTTTTATTTTTCTCTTGCTAAGTCGGTAGATAGTCGCTATTTTTTATTTTGTAAATAAGTAATGCTATGATGTTTGTTCAAAGCCAAGATTACTGCCCAAACTGTTAAATATAAATAGATTGCAAGATTGATGCATGCAAGATGACTTAGACCCTATTTTGCTGGCTTATGGCTTCAGCCAAAAGCCGGTGAGCAATTTATTTCAAAGCTTGTATCGTTCAAATTGAAACAATGGAACGTTTCCTCACTGCCATCCGTCTATGGTAATCATGCACCTCCATCTTCTGTTCTTGATTGGCCACATGGATGTATAGTCCTATAGCTTGAGTTCAGGTTCACACACTAGTAGAAAACATGATTTTGATTCGGCCAGAAAAGAGCATTAATCCCACTTGCATTACGAACCGGGACTAATATGAGCATTAGTCCCGGTTAGAGCAGCTAGGGCACCGTACAAGCATTAGTCCCGGTTCAAATAGGACCTTTAGTCCCGGTTGGTGCCATGAACCGGGACTAAAGGGTGCGATGCCCATTAGTACCGGTTCGTGGCACCAACCGGTACTAAAGGTTGGACCTTTTGTCCCGGTTCGAGCCACCAACCGGTACTAATGGGGTTTGAGGCATTAGTACCGGTTCGTGCCACATAACCATGCAGGTGATTGACTATCTTGTCTTTGCCACTGCAAATTGTTAGTTTTAATCTTGTTACAGGTCATTAGTTCATGTCATGCATGCATATTAGTTAGAGGTTAATTAGTCTGCATGGATCATACACGTGATGGTTGCGTACGTGTGTGTTTTGAGTCATTGTATGTACACCTAAGTTGTAGCCAGAAATGTGCCTGTTCACGTTGCGGCGCGTGGACAATAGGCCATGATTAGCACTTCGTGGGATGGCACGAGATGGGTGGATCGTGTCGTTTGCTTCGGCCGAGTCGTTGTAATCTCTCAGTTAGTTATCGGAGAAAAGAGGTAAGCAGTTGCGCCTCGCAAAAACTACCAGTGTCACTGTGTTCGTCTTCCTCCCTCATTCATTCGTCTCCACCGTGTTCGTGTGTGTAGCCTCGTGTTTTGTTCCAACACAAATGGTGAACCGATGATTAGCAATTGCTGTGCTAGAACTGAAGTGTCATGCTAGCCGTGGCAGACAACTCTCTGTTTCCACATTATTTTCGTTGTCGTTGTCTTGCTTGATAGTGGATTTTAGGTTGTTTGCACTCAGTAGGTCAGTACCAGACTTGATCAAGCTTGCACTGTCAAATAATTTTGTTATGATGTAGAGGCTGATTGAGAAATATATCTGAGAAGAAGAATGTATGTTCGCTCTTGAAGAACAAACATAAATAATTTTGTTAAGAGCATCTTCAACAGGCACGCTAGTTTTGGTGTGCGCGGGAAAAGATTCGGGTTTTGCGCGTGAGCCCAGTTGGCGCGCTTCAATAGGCGCTCGAAAGTCCAGCGCGCTAAACAAACTTGCGTGCGCGAAAAAGCGGCAACACGCATGGCAGTTTTGGCGCTCAGCAACCAAAGCACTCTATAAAACCCGCGCGCGCGAGCCCGCCAACCTCCGTCTGCGTTGCCTCTCTCTCCCTTCTTCTCCTCGCTTTTGTCGGTGGCCCCCCACCGCCGTGCCCTTCTTCCTCGCCTGCAACGCCCCGCCGCCGCCTCCAGTGCCTTTTCCCTCGCCGCCGACATGCCGATGCGCGCCCGGAGCAGCTCCGGCTACCGCGCCCGCTCCTCTAGCGTGTATTATCGGAGCGGAGCTCCGAATACATGCCTCGTTCTAGGGACGTGCAAAACCGTCCACGAGGCCGCCCGCACGTACGACGCGACGGCGTGGTGCCTCTCGAGGCCACATTTGCAGATGAATTTTTGGACATGTGGACGTGCAAGCAGGCACATGACCTCACTTCTCCGCCTCAGCCGATCACCGAGGAGGACCGCCACATCCAGCGGAGGCTGGAGCGCCGCCTCCTCATTGCCGAGGCGGATGAGCATTCCATGGAGGCGTGGCGTGACCGCTTCCTGCAGGATATCACCGCCTAGAACGAGTTCTGGGCGCAGAGGAGGCCGCAGCGAGCCGCGGATCGGGCGAACAGGCGTGAGCGGAAGGCACTGGTGATAGCGCAGTGCGACTGGGTTCTGCGTCGACCTTTGACGATAACGATCCTAGGTGGGATGACGTGTTTCTGTCGTCAGACTACACCACTAAGGAGGACGACAACAAGGAGTAGTTAATTATCTAGTTTAATCGTCGACGTAAAATCAATTATATTTGCATCATAGTATCGTTTTTATATATATTTATTTGTATAGTATGAACTAGCTTGTGGTGTTGGGCTTGAACTATGCTACGAGTAGTTCCTTCATATTTATTTGTATATGTTGTTTCATATTTTTCGTATGTGTTGCATCGTAGTACCGGTTGCTTGCGCGCTCTGGATTTTGCAGCGCCTGCTGGAGCTACTGCGCCACGCCTTATTTTGCAGCGCATGCTGGAGCAAGTGTCCGACTGCGCGAAAAAAAGAGAGGCTATTTCGGCACTGTAAATAAATTAACACGCCGCGCGGTTGCGCGCCTCTTGGAGATGCTCTAAGAATGTATGCTCTCTCTCTCTCCATGCAAAATATTCTGAAATACTAAATTGATATTGCATGTAAAGAAATCAGCATGGAACAATCCAACAGATGTGATTGCATCCAATGAATCTTCTATATAGTAGTCACTTAAGAAGACACGTGGAATCTTGTGAAAGGCATGTGAGTCTATGACACAACAAAATGTGGTTAGGTGTAGAAGAAATAACGGTTTAAATGCGGGTTGGATCGATCTTTATTGACTTATTTAGTTTTCACATTTTTCTTAGTAACCATTAGATGCAGATCTCATATAATTAATGTCACACAACGACTTGAGCCATATGTGGACCTAGTGTTCCTGTATAAAAGCTAGCCAAAACAAAGCGACATATTCCAGAATCGCATAGCCTCGAGACCATGTATAATTTGATAAATACAGTGAGTCGGGCAAAACGTCTTCACATCAACGTGCTAACATGCCCGCGCAGTTCCTAGCTTCCCAAGGCTTCCTTTTCATCCCACTCTCTAATGGCAACCACCATATACACCACGCATCCAGACGGGTTGCCTGGGACTGGAAGGCACCGGGAATTATTTTGGGGCCATAGCATTCCATTGAACGAGCAAAAGGAGGTGGAAATAGTCGCACCACCACCACTACCCGTGCGGCCGTGCCGAAGGGTGTCAGCCAAGAGGAGACCGGCGTGAGAAGCCAAATAGCCATATCGCCCACCCCTCCTCCAATGTCACACCGGTACGAGTACGGGAGAAGGAGGTGGGCCCTCATCAGATCCACCTAACAACTGCCCGCAAGAGACAGGATGTGACCCAGACGCTCCCGACGAGCACGACGCAAAAGGCATTATGCAGCCGGCCGACTAGATCCCAGCCACCAGTTGTTGCCGGCCAGTGTAGGGCCAAATATGTCGCCGGTGCTACATTACCCCTACAGTCATAACACCACGGTTGCCGCATTGCCATCCGGGCTCCGCCGGAGCGCACACCGTTTAGGGCTGCCGCTGCGCTCGAGCTGAAGGGCTCTCAGCAACGCGGGGATAAGAGCCTGCCGCAGCCGTTAGGGATAGAGACTTTGCTTGCAAGCTTCCTTCAGTAACGACGAGGTAGGCGGGAGGAGATGAGGCCGGAGCGGCCCGAGCCGGCAGCTTTTTTCTGGTAGTACGTGTCTCATTCATTGTTTGTTTTGAGGAGCGGTAATGTTTTTTTTTGCGGGTAAGGAGCGGTAATGTTAACATAAAGGGAATCAAGTTACAGGGTGTAACATCTCCGTATTGAAAAAATCAAATCTTATTTGGTTCGGTTGCGTAATGGAAATAGGTACCTTGCAGCGAACTGTTCGGCGACGAGGGCGAGTTGGGGAGGCAGCAAACGGGGGTGATGACCAGGGACGACAGCGATGGATACCAGACGATGGGGCCACCACCAAAGAGGAGGAGAAGGCGCACGTCCGGGCGGTTACTAGACGGCCATCGGAGACGGGCAGAGGTGGCTCGACCATGGTGGCACTGACTTCTTTTGGGAACGATGAGATGCAGGTCGTGCCCGGCGCCTGGCATGGCGCGGATGCAGTGGCCCTGCACGAGGAAGAAAGGATCAAGGGGAGGGAAGGGAGATTTCGAAGGGGATCGGGGAGGCGCCGGAGCTGGACTCGAAGAGGATCAGGACAACGGCGGCATTGATCGAGGGGGAGGGGATCGTGCGGTAACGCAGTTTA
>NC_057807.1:634801114-634825237 GCF_018294505.1 Triticum aestivum
GTGTGTAACGGTTTTGGTTTCCATTGTAAACTGGTAACGGAGTTTTTTGCCGGAAACAAACACCTCACTGTTACAAGACACGTACATTGGCATAACAAAACTGAAATAACAGCTTTAATCTTTGCAGACCACCAGCCAAGAAATAAAAATACAATCGAGACCAAAAAATCCCCTGAGCTTGACGGTAATGCCCATGGCCTGTCTCTAGCACCACCCTAGCAACCACCAAAGAAAAATATGACGAGTCTGAGGGCTAATTCCAATACTACATTGGGCTCCAACACCAACTCCTCATCGGCATGTTCATATATACTACTATACACTGTTTCCAGTATGAAAAATGAGGTGGTGCTTACACTTTGAGGCTCTAGACATGCATGGCTTGGAGTTGTGTTCAGGGGTGCCACATAGAAGCTGAGTGGCTATCTGGTGACCCCGTGGTTAGCATTTTACTGATGTGGAATTCAATTATTAAAGTGTCATGCTAACCGTGGCAGGCAACTACATGTTTCCATTTTATTTTTGTTGTTGCCCTGCTTCACAGTGGATCTCAGGACAGCAAATGTGTCGACCTGTTTCAGAAATAACCAACTAGTTTGGCCCTTTGCTTCACTCAGGCTCTTTGAAGTTTAAAATCAGTAGGCTAGTACCCTAACTTTCTCAATCTTGTATGAAATCACTGAACTGACTTTCACATGTAGGGCGACACCAGCATGAAGCAATCCAACTGATTCGAAACGGATGGACTTCATTGATCACGGCTCTGTATTGTAATCTGGAGTTCTGGACCCCAAAACAAAAAAGATGGTGACACAATGCCTGAAAGTGCTGCTTATTTCTTCAGGGTGATGTTCACTTTGGAACTACTTTCTCAGACCTCGCCTCACTTTTACCATGCCCTCTCTCCCCTAGAGTTACTCCAAAGATGAAATTCTTTCCCGTTTCTTTTGCCACACAGCATTGTGCCCGAAATTTTTTACCCCCTGAGAGGGAATCTACGTAGTACTTGATGGAGAGCAGCACCCCCAGGTTCAAAAAGAGAACAAGAGAAAAGATAAAGATAGGGAGCAAGTACAGCCTTATAAAAAAATACTTTTTGATGAGTTCTCCAAAAAGATTGAAAATTCATAAATCTATAATATGCTATAGTACAGGCTGCACCAATACATTTTGTGATTCTCAAAAAAAAAATGAAAATTCATAAATGTACAATGTGCTATAGTACGAGCATTTTACAAAAAACACACTTGAAAGCCGTGAAAATTTGTAAATCGCTAATACAAATAGAAACAGTTTAAGACATCTCAAATGCCTAAATACAGAACAATTATTTTGAAATTATTAATGGAAAATATATGTCGAGATGTTTTACGTTGAATCTAATGACTGTCTCTACTAACTAGACATGGTTGCAGCTAATGTCTCTTCATCATTGAGACGGGGGGTGTTACAACAGCGGGTCAGAGGTTGGTGCTAAAGTCATCTTTACCCTATGTAGATGTAGGTAAAATCGTGTCTAGGACACTAGTAGAAAACAGGCCATTCGAACCGGTTCATGAGGGCCATTTGTCCCGGTTTCCGAACCGGGACTAAAGGGTCGTAACTAAAACCCTATATCTTTAGTCCCGGTTCGATCGAAAACCGGGACAGATGGGGCTCCATGTGACCGGAGCGGCTTGCCCAGGCAGAGGGGCCTTTTGTCCCGGTTGGTGCCACCAACCGGGACCAAAAGGCTTCCACGCGTCAGCAGTTCAGGGGCTGGGTTTTTTTCTGAAGGGGGGGGGGTTGGGGGTTTCATATATTGTGTTAGCTCCCTAATAGAGATGAGTGTCCTCTCTTATCTCTGTGCTTGGTCGACGCTACGCATAGACTCGACAGGCTAGCTAGCTAGTAAGCAAATAAAGGAAATCATTAAGTACAGAAGATCGTCATGAACTTATACACAGAGAGAGGTGATCGACCTCTCCTTCTCCGATAGATTGGCCGAACAACAAGTTTTCATATATTTATCCGACGCTACTAGCTACACACACATATATATATATACAATATAGGATCTCTTACGTCCCCTAACATCTGAACTCAACTTCCACATGGTATTCTCCGTGTTTGTCGATGACGTGGTCAAGAAAGAATCCCACCAATTCCTCTTGAATTGCTCGTATGCGATCTTGTGGTAGGAGTTCATCCCGCATCTGCCACATCTAATTTCAAGAAGGGGGTCAACACATATATATGAATGAAACTCAACACAAATGATGGTAATAAAATAAAATTGTGAATATCATTGCTTACGCACTTCATATTGTTGTTTAGAGTGGCCCTGCTCACAGGTGGTGTGGTGGATGAACTCGCAAATGTAGTATCCACACAAATCATTCCCGGGTTCCTGCCACAACCACTTTACAAGAAATAGAGGTCAATCAAACTGATAAGCAAGCATTCTAAGTGGTATTGATGAAATAGAGGTCAATCAAACTGATAAGCAAGCATGCTAAGAGGTCAATCAAACTGATAAGCAAGCATGCTAAGCGGTGATTGGTACATGGACACCGGGGCCACGGCTCACATGTTTGCTCATCCTGGTAATCTTGCCTCCTTCACTCCCGTCACCACCGATCGCCGCATCATTATCAGCAACGGTTCCACACTTCCCATCACACACGTCGGGCACACTTCTTTTCCTTCTAATTCCATGCCTATATCTTTGTCTAACATGCTTGTGTCTCCTCGTCTTATTAAGAATCTTGTTTCCGTTGGTTGTTTAAACTGTGAAAATCCTGTCACTGTTGAATTTGACGAGCTTGATTTTTGTGTTAAGGATGCTTGAATCAGGATGGTACTCCACCGATGTGACAGCCCCGATGAGCTCTATCCGGTGCATTCGTCTTCATCCACCACCACCGCACCAGTTGCTCTCTCCGCTGGCGTCGATCTTTTGCACGCTTGTTTGGTTCATCCCAACCCCGTCACACTTCGCTATATTCTTAGGAGTTTCAGTTTCAGTTGTAATAAGACAAAGGATCACACTTTTCATGCCTGTCGTGTCGGCAAACATGTTCGCCTCCCGTTTAATAACTCCACCACCATTGCTTCTTTTCCCTTTCAGTTGATTAATAGCGATGTGTGGGCCTCACCGGTTCCTAGTAATTCGGTCTGTTTATATTATCTGGTTATCCTTGATGATTATTCTCATTATATGTTGACTTTTCCTTTGCGACGAAAGTTGGATGCACTCTCCACTTTGACGGCTTTTTACTCCTATGTCAGCACGCAGTTTGGGCGTCTTATTGTTGCTCTTCAGACTGACAATGAAAAAGAGTTCGACAATCTTGCTTTTCGCACTTTTCTGTCGCACCACGACACAGTTTTTCGTCTCACATGTCCGTACACTTCACAGCAAAACGGTCGAGCCGAACACATCCTTCGCACTCTGAACGACTGTGTTCACACGCTCCTGTTTCATGCTAGCGTGTCGCCTCGCTTCTGGCCTGCTTCACTTCTCCTTAACCTTCGACCTTGTCGCCCATGGTGGAACTACGCACCTCACCATCTTCTCTTTGGTACGCCTCCATCTTATGATGGCTTGCACCTTTTTGGGTGCCTTTGCTATCCTAGCACTGCCAACACCGCTCCTCACAAACTTGCACCATGCTCAGTCGCTTGCATCTTCATCGGCTACCCCTCTAACTCCAAGGGGTACCGGTGCTACGATCTAGTCTCCCACCGTGTGTTCACTTCCCAGCACGTTTACTTTGATGAGCATGTGTTTCTGTTTCAGCAGGTACCCCTGGTTGTTCCTCCCACCACTGATGACGCGGGATCCTCGACGCCTCTCCCAGGGCGCTCACGCGCTGCTCTTGGCCCGCCCCCTGGATTTGAGGCGCTCCCCCCGCATGCGGTGCCTCCTCTGCCCGCAGTGCTGGTGGCCGCAGTCTCGACCCCAGCTGTGGCCCCCGCGGACCAATCGGCGCCCATGGCCCTGTCGGCTCCCGCGGCCCCCGCTGCCTCGGCGCCCGTGGTCCTGGCACCCTCGTCACCGGCCCCTGCGGCCGAGTCTCCCGTGGCCGGTTCGGTCACCCGCGCTCGTGCGGGCGTTTTTTGCCCGAGCTCGCGCTATGCCTCGGATGACTACATTCACATAGCGTCCACCTCCACGCCATCGCCATTGTCGTCCTCCGTTCGAGCCGCTCTTCGTGACCCGCTCTTGATGGCTGCGATGCAGGAGGAGTTCGACGCCCTGCGGTGCAATCGGACGTGGCAGCTTGTTCCCCATCCCCGGCACGCCAACGTGATTACCGGGAAGTGGGTCTTCAAACACAAGCTCCGTCTTGATGGTGCCCTTGATCGCTATAAAGCGTGCTGGGTTGTTCGTGGCTTCCGACAGCGCGCTGGCATCGACTTCACCGACACCGTACCTTCGTTCCGGTCGTCAAGCCCGACACGATTCACACGGTTCTCCACCTTGCGGTCTCCCATGCTTGGCCGGTGCACCAGATGGACGTCTCCAACACCTTCCTTCATGGTCACCTCGGGGAGCAGGTCTTCTGCCAGCAGCCCACGGGGTTTTTTGATCCCGCCCTTCCTGACCACGTGTGCTTGCTTTTGTGGTCCTTGTACGGACTCGAGCAGGCTCTGCGCGCTTGTTACCAGCGCATCGCGGTGTTTCTACACCATCTCGGGTTCCGCTCCACCCGCTCGGATGCATCGCTCTTCGTTTATCACCAGTGCTCCGACACGACCTACTTGCTACTCTATTTCGACGACATCATCCTGACGGCATGTACGACTGGTCTTCTCAGTCAGCTCACGGCTCGTCTTCGCGCTGAGTTTGCCATCAAGGACTTGGGTCATTTGCACTACTTCCTCGGTGTTGAGGTGGTGCGTTGTCCGAGTGGCTTCTTTCTTCATCAGCCGAAGTACGCTCATGAGCTCCTGGAGCGCGCTGGCATGCTTAACTGCAAGCCCGCCGCTATGCCTGTTGACACAAAGGCCAAGCTCTCTGCCACAGATGGTTCTCCTGCTTCGGATGCTGCTTTCTACCGGTCTATCGTTGGTGCTCTCTAGTACCTCACTTTAACTCGACCAGAGATCCAGTATGCCATGCAGTAGGTGTGTCTTCATATGCATGCTCCTCGGAATGTTCACTGGGCCGCCGTCAAGTGGATTCTCCGCTATGTCTGTGGCACTATGGATCTTGGCATCACGCCTCCGCCGACACCGCCCTCACCGCCTACTCCGATGCAGACTGGGCGGGCTGCCCTGACACTCGTCGCTCCATCTCGAGCTATTGTGTCTACCTTGGACCCTCACTCATCTCGTGGTCGTCCAAGCGGCAGCCTACGGTCCCTCGTTCCAGTGCTGAGGCTGAGTATCGTGTGGTGGCCAACGTCGTCGCTGAGTGTTCGTGGCTTTGCCAGCTACTTTAGGAGCTCTCTTGCCCTGTCGACCGTGCGATGGTGGTCTACTGCGACAACGTCTCGGCGGTCTACCTCTCTACTAACCCGGTACATCATCGACGTTCCAAGCATATTGAGCTAGATATTCATTTTGTTCGGGAACAAGTGGCCCTTGGCCATATTCGTGTTCTACACGTTCCTACTTCCCAACAATTTGCAGATAGCATGACCAAGGGCTTGCCTACGGCGTCATTTGAGGAGTTCTGGTCCAGTCTTTGCGTCAGCAGCGGTGTCGCTTCGACTGCGGGGGCGGGGGGGGGGTGCATATCTATATATTGGACCCACCTCCTAGTTGCCTTGTATAGTTGAGGTTGTGGCCTCCTGTACATCATATATACATGGCGTTTGCACCTAAGGAATAAAACACGTAATTCCCACAACATACAGGTCTGTTTCAGAAAAAACCAACTAGTTTGGCTCTTTGCTTCACTCAATCTCTTTGAAGTTTAAAATCAGTAGGCCAGTACCCTGACTTTCTTGGAGGCGTCGGTATGGACTGATCTCCTCACTTCCCCTTCCCCTACGTCTACCGGGCGAAAGCCCTAACTTTATTGGGCGGCGGCGGCGCTCACAGCGTCGTTACCTTCTTGAAGGTGACGCTTTGGGAACCTTGGGGTTGGGTGGCGCTTTTGGGTGATGGCCAACGGCAGTGGTGCAGACCTATCCTAGCATGGATCTACGTACGTTGCTTGGAGATGGACTCGCGTAGGTGGAGGTGGTCGTTTGGTGTCGCGGTGGCATCAATGGCGGAGGACCTGCTAAGGTTGACACCTCAATCTGCTCTGAAGATGGACTAGTGGAAGGTGGCGGCAACGACACATGTGAGTGCGTCGGACCGGATTTTGCCCCAGACCCGGTAGATGGCTCGGTCGGTGCCTCCGGCTTTTGATGTTAGGCTTAGGTGAGAGGTCTGGGTATGTGGCCCGGCTTGCACCCCATCATCATATGGATAGGAGTAGCGGCAGATGTTGCCAAGATGGCGGATTCAGGCATATTGTTGTTCTACTTTGTAAGGTCCTCGAGAATAATCAATAAAATGGCATGCATCTCCCAGATGCAGAGGCCGGGGTTCATCCTCCCTTTCTAAAAAAAGTACCCTAACTTTCTCATTCTTGCAGTGTCAAAGAATTTTGCTACAACCCAGAGGCCAGTTGAGAAAGAAAGAAATCTAAAAGAAGAGTTTATCCTTGGTCCTGAATAACAAAACAGATATGATCAGCCACAGTAATGAGCTCCTAAATTCTCTCTCTCTCTATGTGTGTGTGTGTGTGTGTGTGTGTTTCTGTCCTGTATGAATATCACTGAACTGACTTTCACATGTAGGGCGACACCCGCATGAAACAATCCAACAGATTCGAAATGGATGGAATTTATTGATCACCGCTCTGTATTGCAATCTGGAGTTCTGGACCCCAAAACAAGAAAGATGATGACACAATGCCTGAAAGTGGTGCTTATTTCTTTAGGGTGATGTTCACTTTGGTAGACCTCACCTCACTTTTACCATGCTCCCTCTCTCCTAGAGTTACTCCAAAGATGAAATTCTTTCCCGTTTCTTTTGCCACACAACATTGTGCCCGAAATTTTTTACCCCCTGAGAAGGAATCTATGAAGTACTTGATGGAGAGAAGCAGCCCAAGTTCAAAAAGAGAACAAGAGAAAACATAAAGATAGGGAGCAAGTACAGCCTTACAAAAAAATACTTTTTGTTGATTTCTCAAAAAAATTTGAAAATTCATAAATCTACAATATGCTATAGTACATGTTGCGCCGATACGTTTTGTGATTCTCAAAAAATATGAGAATTCATAAATTTACAATGTGCTATAGTATGAGCATTTTACAGAAACACACTTGAAAGTGTGACGTTTTGTGAATCGCTCAAAAGCATACAAATGTAGAGACAGTTTAAGACATCTCAGATGCCCAAATACAGAACTATTATTTTGAAATTATTAATGGAAAATACATGTCGAGATGTTTTACGTTGTATCTAACGACTGTCTCTACTATCTAGACATGGTTGCAGTTAAAGTCATCATTGAGACGGGGGGAGTTACAACAGCGGTTCAGAGGTTGGTGCTAAAGTCATCTTTACCCTATGTAGATATAGGTAAAATCGTGTCTACGAGACAATAAATCCATTTCTCGGTGCTGATTTTGCTATGGTGATGCAAAAACTATTTACACTTGCGGTACAAAGTTTTTACTGAATTAAGTGATATCTGATCTCTAGAGTTATAAAACCCAATATGAACCATTTAGCCTTATGGTTAGATGATGTACAAGTGAATTTACCCAGAAGGAAATTCTAGATGACTTTGGAATATTTCTAGTGATGTCCTAGGCACTACGTAATGTTGATGTGCATATGTAGTAACATGGGAGACTGATACACTATAATATGACACAGATAAAGGTGTTGCTCAGAACTTGTACTTCAGCGACCAAAAGTGGGACTATCAATTAAGCGAGTAAGTAATGTCTTGAAGCCACCCATAAGCAAGGCAATGAATAAACCGCATTCGTATGAACTGGATGCATGTCTGCACCAAACATAAATAGCTGTCCATAAATAACAATCATGACCAACGATTCAACAAATGCATCGATACTAGTTAAGGAGGGGATCAATGAGCCATGTGTGTATCCACACCGGCAAATATAAGTTTCTCAGATGAATAGGGGAGAGGAACCATCGAGCCCTTAGGCACAATGCATCCTAGTTAATTCAACGAGAAATGATACCAGGCCAGTATCAGATCACCTAGAGATGGCATGGAAACTAGTCGGTGAACCACATGGGATCAGGAGGTATTTGGAATTACGTTCACCCATTGCATAAGCTTTGCCTAACAATGTCAGAGAATCGAACACACAACGTTTTCACACTGTTGATTGTGAGTGCAACATGGGTTAGTCTTCATTTCGGAGCCAGTAGCATGGGTTACTTTTTTTGAAACACCACAAAGCCCATGTAAGCGCTTTTTTGTGTAGCCCGAGATCAACATCAGATACTCCTTCTTTTTGTTTATTGAGAGACAACCTTTTCTATATACGTCTTAACGTGTCAACCTTCATGCGAACCAACCCGTGCTTGGATGATTAGGAGGATACTGGTATTCTCATTCGACTAGGGTTCAAGTCTAGACTTGACACTGATGCTCGTATTTTTTTGGATTTATTTCAGGCCCTTGTGTGTTCAATGGAGGGAGACGTCCTCATCCACTACTAAGACGTCTATGACAACTTCGTGAATCACAAGATGATGTGTCAGCTTAGTCTCTTGGAGGTGCTCATATGGGTAGGGTGCGTGTACGTGCGTTTATAGGGATGAATGTATGTGTGTATGTATGAGCATTCACATCTGTACTGCGTTAAAAAAAGTGCCAACCTTCATGTTTACTGCCTTTACACTGTCTTGTCAAGGCGAAGTGGTGACAAGAAATATACGGGGACAAGTTAAGCAAGGGTTTTTCATTGGTCTACTTGCAACATGAGCACGATGAATTTGTGGACACTTCATATTGCTGGATCCGGACGGAGTGTCACATCCCAATTATTTTTCAAATCTAGAATGTTTAAAGAATTTACAGGGAAATAAACTTTCCTAGGAATGCGTATGTTTGTATGCTATTAGAAAAAAATGACTAGGGTTGAGTGTTAGTTTGATTGTTTGATCTTGTTAGTTTGAATTTGAATTCCAAAAAGGCCCTAGGTAGTGAAACCCTAAAGATTGAACTTTGGAAAGATAGAGGAAACCCTAAAGGCCAACCCTAAAGGGGCAACCTTGGAAATGATCAAATTCCAAATAAGATGACAAATATGCAAATTGGGGTCAAAATAAAATCAAATGGAATTCAATTAATCAAGAAATCAAACTTTGAAATAAGTCAAATAAAATGGCAGATCTATTCAGGAGGTGGAAGAATGAGTTGAAAACAACGTATGTCGACCAAGAAAAGACTCCAGAATTCACTGGACGATTTGAGAAGATAAGAGATCACTGGCCCGCATTTGTGGCCAACAAGACATCGAAGAGGAGTAAGAAGATGTAGCGACTAAGAAGATAAATGGTGCAAAGAAGGAGCATTACCATCACTTGGGGTCAGGTGACTACCTCAAAGCCCGGCCGTTGTGGGACAAGGCTGAGCAGGACCTGATTGCTCAAGAGGTCGAACCAGATACATTGCACTGGCCAGACCATTGTAGGACTTGGTTCTTCGGGGCTGGTGGAACATTGGACCCTGAAATATGGAAGTGCTGCTGGACAGACGAGCAACATGCAACACCCTTCACGAAGCTTCGGAAAGCAATCAACAAAGTGCGGGAAGGGAAGTTCATTCCCGACAGAGAGAACGACGAGCTCACAAGGGCCCTCGGGAATCCTGAGCACCCTGGCAAACACGAGGCACACCAGGCTCCGTTGCGTGGAAGGTTGGGTTTCCCGACGCAGGCGATTAAAAAACCAAAGAGAGGAGGAGAAAAGTGGAGCAGAGCAAACTGCATGAGCTTAAGGCAAGGGTATGAAAGCTAGAGGAACGAGATGTTGAGAACCAGCAGCTGCGAGATCCTGCCCAAGAAGCTACCCCGCCATCTTAGCAGAGAAGCAGCATGGCTTCCACCGAGCTCGTTCAGCAGCCTGACTTGACATGTCCTAGCTACCCCATGGATTTTATCACGGATTCACACCAGTGCCACCTTATGACGCAATGGCTTCAGCTCAAAGTCAAGGCGGCTGTCGGCTATGTGTTCCCTCCTCCACCCGGAGCAACTTTTCACTGCAGTCCGATTCCACAAGGCTATGTGGTTGTGATGATGGATGAAATAATGGAGGAATTTGAGGAGCTACAGTTTGACCACCCTACAGGTGATGGGGAGACTCAGCTGGGTCTTGCTATGCATACTCCGTGTCTATGGCGGAAGGAGCACATCAAGCTTCTGAACTTAACCACTCCTTCTAGTCAGCCGGGCACTCCGCCTCCTCCGCCTCCTCCGGCAAGTGATCAGGGCACTCCGCCTCCTGCTCTGACGCGTGAGGGCGGCAGTACTCCGCCTGCTCCGACGCGTTCGAGCAGCTCGCCTCCTCCTTCGCCGCCTCGTAAGCAACGACGGAACACAGACGCCGCCGCTCCGACTTCTCTGGCGCGTCATAGCAGTCCACCTCCGTCCGCTCCGCCTCTTCGGCAATGAAAGAAGACAGCCGCAGCCGCTCCGGCTGCTCCGGCGTCTAGCAGTATAGCCAGAGGCGAGAGGCTAGTAGAACGAAGAAAAGGGAAACATATTCCCCAGCTTGGCGAACAAGCGAAGCAATCATGCCCCCCGCCCAATGTGTCTAGCGACATCGTCGCTAATCTTCCGGGGGTGTTGCCCGGTACCAATCCTGGAGATTACATGACCGACGAGGATGCAATAATTTTTGGAACAATGGAGGAGGATACATTAAGATTCGAGCATGGGAAGCCTCTCATCCGACCTGGTACTTCCCTAACAACGATGATGCGAAGATTCCATGATTGGTACATGGACATCTGCAGGAAGTCTGGGAAAAATACTTTGTTGCTATCGGTTAAAGAGGAGCACGACCTCGTTGGAATTGATCTATTGTTAGTTCCATATGAGGAGTTCTTCCAGTTTTTCAATCAAAAGGCCCTCGATAAAACAATCATCACTTGCCATTTTCTGTAAGTACTACTTCTCTGTAAATAGTTAAGTCTCTATATATAGCTCAACTCTTTCATTGCATGTATATATAATTATCCTCACTATATTATGCAGATTGAAGATCGCCGAATTGAAGAAAAGACAAGTAGGTGATATTGGGTTCATTAACACAAATCACATGGATGAATGGAGTGTTAAACATGATGCCAGACAAACCGAGGCCAAGTTGCTCGCATCGTTACTTCGAAATCAAAACAAAGCTACAATACTCTTTCCTTACGAATACAAGTGAGTGTTACTGTCTTGTGCATATTCGGTTTCCCTTATTACTCGAGGTTATAGTAATGTAATTGATGAGTTATGCATGCATGCACAGTTTCCACTTTATTTTTGCTAGAGATTAAGCTTGAGCAAGGACTAGTAACCGTCATAGACTCCAAATAAAAAAATCCGGAGGAGTATGCGACCATGACTAAAATTCTTGAGAAGTAAGTTCAATCGATCATTATCGCACCATATCGGCAACTTTGTTCATTTCCTGATATCAAATAATTGTTTTCTTTGTCTGGCAGGGTTTGGAAAAAGTTCACCACACAAGCTCCGATACTGCCGGCGCAACTGCGATTTGACCACCCGAAAGTAAGTACTAGCTACTAGCTAGTTCCGCGCATCTCCCATTGATTCTAGCTAATTTCATCAATACCACTTAGCATCCTTGCTTATCAGCTTGATTGACCTCTATTTCTTGTAAAGTGGTTGTGGCAGGAACCCGGGAATGATTTGTGTGGATACTACATTTGCGAGTTCATCCACCATGCCACCTATGAGCGGGGCCACTCTAAACAACAATATGAAGTGCGTAAGCAATGATATTCACAATTTTATTTTATTACCATCATTTGTGTTCTGTTTCATTCATATATATGTATTGACCCCCTTCTTGAAATTAGATGTGGCCAATGCGGGATGAACTCCTACCACAAGATCGCATACGAGCAATTCAAGAGGAATTGGCGGGATTCTTTCTTGACCACGTCATCGACAAACACGGAGAATACCATGTGGAAGTTGAGTTCAGATGTTAGGGGATGTAAGAGATCTTATATTGTATATATATATATATATATGTAGCCAGTAGGGTCAGATAGATATACGAAAATTTGTTGTTCGACCAATCTATCGGAGAAGTAGAGGACGATCACTTCTCTCTGTGTATATGTTCATGACGATCTTCTGTACTTAATGGTTGACTTCACTTGCTTACTAGCTAGCTAGCGTGTCGAGTCCTCTCTATACGTAGAGTCGACCAAGCACGGAGATAATAGAGGACACTCATCTCTATTAGCGAGCTAACACAATATATGAAACCCCTAAATTAACCCTACAAAACCCCTAAAACCCCCCAACCCCCCCCCTCTAGAAAAAAAACCCAGCCCCTGAACTGCTGACGCGTGGAAGCCTTTTGGTCCCGGTTGGTGGCACCAAACGGGACAAAAGGTCCCCCTGCCTGGGCAAGCCGTTCCGGCCACGTGGAGGCCCATCTGTCCCGGTTCCCGATCAAACCGGGAATAAAGGTATAGGGCTTTAGTTACGACCCTTTAGTCCCAATTCGGGAACCGGGACAAATGACCCTCACGAACCGCTTCGAATGGCCCTTTTTCTACTAGTGCTAGAGGGCCTTTAGTCCCGGTTCTGGAACCGGGACTAAAGGGTTGGTACGGTACTAAAGCCCCCCCCCCTAGTACGGTTCTTATACGAACCCGGACTAAAGGCCCTCCATGTGGCCGCTGTCTAAAGCCCTGGTTTCTACTAGTGCCAGGGCGAAAGCGCTAACTTTGTTGGGCGACGGCGGCGCTTACGGCGCCGTTACCTTCTTGAAGGCGCCGCTTTGGGAACCTTGGGGTTGGGTGGTTCTTGTGGGTGGTGGGCAACAGCGGTGGTGCGGACCTATCCTAGCATATATCTACGTCCATTGCTTGGAGATGGACTCACGTAGATGGAGGTCGTCATTTGGCGTCGTGGTGGCGGCCATGGCGGAAGATCTGCCAAGGCTCGCGTAGGTGGAGGTCGTCGTTTGGCGTCGTGGTGGCGTCGATGGCGGAGGACCTGCTAAGGTTGACACCTCTATCTGCTCTGAAGATGGACCAGTGGAAGATGGCACCAACGACACATGTGAGTGCGTTTGGACCGGTTTGTGCCCCAGACCCGGTAGATGGCTCGGTCGGGGCCTCCGGCTTTATATGTTAGGCTTAGGTGAGAGGTCTGGTTATGTGGCTGGGTTTGCACCCCTTCATCATATGGATAGGAGTAGGGGCAGATGTTGCCAAAATGGCGGATTCAGTCATATTGTTGCTCAACTTTGTAAGGTCCTCGAGTGTTAGACTATGTATAGCTTCTGTACCTATGTACGTATATTGTACATATTGTAACACAACCATTATATATAATGAGATAAGCCACCCCTAGAGGGTTGTGCTGGTTCCCCAAAACTTATTGTCTTACATGGTATCACGCTAGGTTACGATCGCTTCAGCTTCTAAACCCTAATACCCGCCTTCACCGCCGCCGCCGCGCCACCGATCGCGCCGCCGCCATGTCGAGCGCCGCCACCACCGGTTCCACTGCTGCGGGCTTCCTCCCGGCCTCTCTTGCGGCTCTGCTCAACCTCCCGCTCGATGCGGTCTCTGTTCCGGCTCCGATCGGGACAAGGAGCATCGGCTCCGTCTTCTCCACGCTGCCGGTGCCCTCGCTTGGGCGTGACCTCGTGGTCCACACCGCGGCACCGCCGTCCACTGCGGACTCCGCAGGCGTCGTCCCGCCGCTCCTGCCGCAAGCGGATCACACTGCCCCGCTGGCGGGGTTGGCGGCGTCCGCCCCGGCCGCGGGCCTTGCGGCGTCCGCACCGGCCGCGAGCTTTGCGGCGCCCGCCCTGGCTGCGGCCCCGCCTCCTCCCGCATCGGCTTCGGTGCCTCCGGCTGCCTCCATGGTGTTAGCACCCCAGGCAGCCTCCTCGATGGGATCGTCTTCGCCGCCGCCGTTTCACTTCGGTCATCTCATCACCATCAAGCTCTCCGCCGACAACTACATCTTCTGGCGTGCGCAGGTTCTCACGCTCTTGGGGAGTCACTACCTGCTAGGCTACGTCGACGGATCGCTTCCCTGCCCACCCGCGCTGGTAGACACCATGCACGGTCCGGTCTAATTTGCATCGTCATGAGCTTCCTAGTTTGTCTAGTAATAAAGATGTAGCAGTGTGTGATGCTTGTCAGCAGGGGAAGAGTCATCAACTTCCTTTTTCGGAGTCCAGTCGTGAGGTGAAACATCCTTTAGAACTTGTGTTTTCAGATGTATGGGGTCCTGCTCAGACTTCTGTCAGCGGTCATAATTACTATATCAGTTTCGTTGATGCTTATAGTCGCTTTACCTGGCTTTACCTTATTAAACGCAAATCTGATGTGTTTGATATTTTTGTTCAGTTTCAAAAACATGTTGAACGTCTTCTCAAGCACAAAATTGTTCATGTCCAGTCAGACTGGGGGGGCGAGTATCGCAACCTCAACTCTTTCTTTCATTTGCTTGGGATAGCTCATCATTTAGCATGTCCACATACACATCAGCAGAATGGTTCAGTCGAACGTAAGCATCGTCATATTGTTGAAGCTGGTCTTACTCTTTTGGCCCATGCATCTGTTCCGTTTCGGTTTTGGAGTGATGCTTTCACCACTGCATGCTTTCTCATCAACCGTACTCCTACTCGTGTTCTAAACATGAAGACTCCCATTGAGGTTCTCCTTAATGAACAACCTGATTATACCTTTCTCAAGGTATTTGGGTGTGCTTGCTGGCCGCATCTTCGTCCATATAACAAGCGCAAACTTGAGTTTCGTTCTAAGAAGTGTGTTTTTCTTGGCTATAGCTCTCTTCATAAAGGTTACAAATGTCTTCATGTTCCCACTAATCGTGTCTATATATCTCGGGACGTCGTGTTTGATGAGCATGTTTTTCCCTTTGCCAACCTTCCTGTGTCCACTGTCGAACCACCATCCCTGCATTCATCCTCTGTTGCTTCTGACCAATTTGATGATGTTGGATACTCTCCTTTGCTGTTACCTAACCATGGTGCAGGAACCGGACGTGGAGCTCATTTGGAGCTGTTGGAGGATTCACCATCATCATCGTCGTCTTCTGGTGGGCACGTTGATCGCCCTATGTTGCATGGCATCGATTCGCGTGCCCATGCATGGTCACCCGACGAGCCCGTCGCGCCGAGCATCTCCACTGCTCGGTCCGTTTCGCCAGCGGCCGCCGAGTCGCCCGCGGCTCGGCCCGTCACGCCGTCTTCGCCTGCGGCTCGGCCCGTCACGCCGTCTTCGCCCGCGGCTCGGGTCCTCACGTCGCCTTCATCAGCGGAACGACCCGCGACACCGGCCGCGCCACGGCCCACTATGCCGAGCTCGCCATCAGCCCGGTCTGTGATGCCGGAGTCGCCAGCTGCTTCGTCTGCTCTGCCAGTTTCGCCGGTGGGTCGGCCTTCTTCGCCAACCGAGTCCGAGGCTACCGTGACCGGCTGACTCGTCAACGTCGCCGTCCTCCAGCCCGTTGCAGGCTGCTCCGTCGACCTTAGTGGTTCCTGTGTCCCGACCACATACACGCAGTCGCAGTGGCATTTTCAAACCTAAGGAACGTAAGGATGGTACGGTTGCTTGGTTGGCTGCTTGTTTGGCTGCTGCTGTTGCGGATCCATCTTCTGAGCCTCGCTCATATCAGGCTGCCCTGCGCATTCCACATTGGCGAGAGGCTATGGAGCAGGAGTTTCATGCTCTTCTTCGTAACAAGACATGGACTCTCGTTCCTCCACCACCACGGGTAAATGTTATTGACTCAAAATGGGTATTCAAAGTGAAGAAGCATTCGGATGGATCTATTGAGCGTTACAAAGCGCGACTTGTTGCTCGCAGTTTTCGGGAGCGTCATGGTCTTGACTATGAGGACACCTTCAGTCCTGTCGTCAAGCCTACCACTATTCGGATTCTTCTCTCCATTGCTGTTTCTCGTGGTTGGTCACTTCGTCAACTTGATGTGCATAATGCTTTTCTACATGGATTTTTGGAGGAAGAGGTTTATATGAAACAGCCGCCTGGTTTCTCTGATCCTGATCGTCCTGACTATATCTGTCGTCTTTCCAAAGCACTATATGGTTTGAAGCAAGCTCCTCGTGCCTGGCATGCCCGCCTTGCCTCTGCCCTTCGTGCTCATGGGTTTGTGCCGTCTACTGCTGACACTTCATTATTTCTTCTACAGAAGCCAGAAGTCACTATGTATCTTTTGGTATATGTCGATGATATTATCCTTGTCAGCTCTTCTCAGTATGCTGCTGATGCTCTTGTCTGCTCTCTTGGTGCTGATTTTGCGGTCAAAGATCTTGGGAAGCTTCACTACTTTCTTGGAGTTGAGGTCACTTCTCGTGCTACTGGTCTTGTCCTTACGCAGAAGAAGTACTCCTTGGAGTTGTTACAAAGAGCTGGCATGCTGAAGTGCAAACCGACCACCACACCCATGTCGTCTACCGACAAGATAACAACTGTTGATGGTGAGCTTTTGTCTCCTGCGGATGCCACAGAGTACAGGAGCATTGTTGGTGGACTTCAGTACTTGACGATCACGAGAACAGATATCTCTTATGCTGTTAACAGGGTTTGTCAGTATCTTCAGGCTCCCAGAGATACTCATTGGGCTGCTGTTAAATGCATTCTTCGTTATGTTCAGTTCACCCTGACATTTGGTATGCATATTCGGCCGACTTCCTCTCGGGTCCTTTCGGCCTTCTCTGATGCAGATTGGGCTGGTAGCCCAGATGACAGGCGATCCACGGGGGGTTATGCAGTATTCTTTGGCTCTAATTTGATCGCCTGGAGTGCTCGGAAACAGGCTACTGTGTCACGTAGCAGTACTGAAGCTGAGTACAAGGCTGTGGCTAATGCTACTGCAGAGATTATTTGGGTGCAGTCTTTGCTTCAGGAGTTGGGTTTGTCTCAACCACAGCCTCCTATTCTTTGGTGTGATAACATCGGTGCTACATACCTTTCTGCAAATCCAGTATTTCATGCCCGAATGAAACACATTGAAGTTGACTATCACTTTGTACGGGAACGTGTATCACAGAAGCAACTCCAGATCAAGTTTATCTCATCTAAGGATCAACTTGCAGACATCTTCACTAAGCCTTTACCTCTGCCACAGTTTGAGGCTTGTAGGCGCAATCTTACCCTTCTCAGTTCTTTAGAAAGTGGCTAAGATTGAGGGAGGGTGTTAGACTATGTATAGCTTCTGTACCTATGTACGTATATTGTACATATTGTAACACAACCATTATATATAATGAGATAAGCCACCCCTAGAGGGTTGTGCTGGTTCCCCAAAACTTATTGTCTTACATCGAGAATAATCAATAAAATGACCGCATGCATCTCTCAGATGCAGAGGCCGGGGGTCATCCTCCTTTTCTAAAAATATGTGTGAATAAACCGAACTACGTGTATTTAAATCCTGAAATTAGTAAATATATAAATATAAATTTTGGAAAGTGTAAACACCCATCCACAGTTTTAATTCTAAAAGTTTCACACGTTTCAAATGATCGGCTACCAGGCCAACCTAAAGACTCACAATAATATGTAAATAACAAAACAAATCATTAATACCCTTGCAAATATAAATACAAAACATTAGTAGGTCATGTTTTTAGACCCCAAAGAGTGCAATATAAGTTACGTTTTCCCAAACATTAAATTTTGTATGAATCTCCATGTAACACCTAGTGGTTCACTAACCGGTGTCATTTTTTAGACAATACAATTATTGAGGTTTAGCAAAGTCATTAGTTTACCCAACATAGAATTGTTTCGTAGGATAATTAGTCCACCATGGAATATGGTAGGGGAGGACCTGAATTCACTAACTTGGAGTAGCATGAGAAACTGAGAATGGACCCTAATGGCTGAAAAATTCAAAAACCTCCCGGTGGGCGATATGTGGGTTGATTTATCTCAACCCATCACCTTCTTAATACTAACCAAAATACTCTAGGCCCTTATTTGCAAGTGAATTTGATCAAACAAAGTCTCCCTCTACATTTCTCCCTTGTGTTTCCCAGATGCTTTCCATGTAGATAAAGACAAGTCTGATCACAACACGGTACTTCCCAAAAACACATAGTTGGGCAATAGTATGTTGTCCATACATGTTTCCAGGCTTCTAGTTTACAAATAACACAAAAGCTAGGAAGTTAAGATTATCAATGAAACCAGTCACATGGGAGCATGGCTTCATGCATGTACAATTTCGTAACCATGGGTGCATATGTCATACAAGTAATGATACACAACTTATTGAGCCACAGGTGGGTATGGAGTTCATGACACAAATAAAATCTAACCACAAGGAGTGAAGTATGTGTCGAAGAACTTATAATCAAAACTCACACGACCATATAATCTCATAAAAACACATGGATCAAGCAAAGTGCCTTCACATCGACAAGTCTCTAATTGCTTCCCGAGCCTCCTTTTTCTCCTAGTCTCTCTAGTGATCATCAACATATATCATGTATATATCCAAATAGAAGAGATTACACATGTGCTTTGGTTTCCTAGGCTTGGAAGGCATCAAGAATTATTTTGGGGCCCCGACTTAGTGTTGCAAGAGCAATTCGGTCCTTTATGTTTCATGATGAACTTGACCACAAGCTGTTGCCTTCCTTAGACCATACATGATATTCTAGCACTCCTGAAGATGAGAGCATGCACACACGCGGCTATCACTATGTTTTTCTGGTAGATGCAGCCGACCCTTATTCACTTACACAGGCGTCTTCGACACGCAGGGTGTCCAAACAAGAGGGAAAAGCCCCATTGGTTGTTGCTGAAAGTGTAACGAGGTATTGGTCAGAAGTGCCACGACACCACTTCCGACTGAACCAACTCTTATACACACTTGTCTGCCTCCACCTGATCCTTCTCGCTCCCTAGCCACCAAAGCATTATGAAGCTAGTGAGATTTGGACCGTAAACTTAGCTTTCTCTAAATTCAGACATACTTCGTAACACTAAATCATCACTCATTAAATCAATAGTAAAATGGTATACGTTATGCATCTTCTTGGCAATCTTGGAGATGTTTCGAAAAGAAAAGATCACCATTTTAAAATTTTAAATTGTATGCCAAATTTTGGGACTACATCTGTTCAATTAGAGTTTAGGGCTAGGCTCACATTCTTAATTTTCCTTCCTCTATCAAACAAGCTCTTCCAAAATATTTCTTCATGGAGATTATGACTTAGTCTGTTTGGACAACTGGAAATGATTTAATATTCAATGGAATTCAATCAAATCTTTTCATATGTAGGGGAAAATGTAAGAAGAACTAGCCATGGTTATCCATACGGCTAGGAGAAAATAGTATGCTTTCAATCATGGAAAGATAGCTTCAACTTAGCTTAGAGTTTCTTTTTCTTCTCATTTAATCATGTCGACTACAAAAACTATAAATAAATGTAATAGAAAGCTATTGTTTTGTTAAAAAACACAAAATGAAGCACATTTTGGCGTGAGCTCGAGAAAAAAAGAATGAAATGAAACAAATCAACAAAGTACCTTGCAAATTATTGTTTTGGTTTATTTTGAATATCAAAATCACCATTTTTTCACTTTACCGCCACTCGTAGAGTACTCCTCATATATATTTTTAAGATGGCACTCCCGTTTATCTGTTTGGAGGTACCATTTCCTGTCGTCCTTTAGACCAACAAATTCAAGGTACCCTAAAAGAGCTCTTATCCAATTACCGATGGGTCGTTGTGATGTTCTATCTTGATAGTGAATCCAAGCCATATATTGTACAATTTAAGAAATATGACATGATGGAATTGAAGTTTCAACACCAGAAGCTATTTTAACAGCTCACATACATAGGTAGATTCACGAGATGGTTGGCTTGGCCTACCACTTCAGCTTTTGTTGTATTTCACTGAATCCTCTTTATCAATCTTCGGCATGCTAAATCTGAATTCGTCGACCAACTGAATCAATTGCATAGAGGAGTAATTTTACAATAACACAAACAAGCGTAATGGTACTGCGTCTAGTTGTCTTTCCATTGTATCAACTCCTGTTTTCCGCATTACCAGATCTGAGATGCCCTTTGGATGTCTTTTCTTCATAAATAAAGTAGTACTGAATGAGAAGGAAAAGATGGTAGAATGACAAGCAAAGCCAATGCCGCGGTTTCTCCAAAGCTGAAGCCAATTGAGAACTCCCATCCCGGAATCAACCGACCAATGGTTTCCTTTGGGGCTCACATAGTGTTGGTTCTCCAATTGAGGTGGCCTCCTCCACCATGGGCAGCATTCAAAGCTAGGGATCAAAAACCTTCCCAATGGAGGACTCCATGGTCGTATCCATGTCGTTGTAATGCTGCTCCGAGAAATTTTGCCGCCCAACACCGAGGCCGGCCTTCGGCCCGTGCTCACCATGCCGACTCATCATCCTATCGACCACCACACCATTGAGTCCAACAACCTTAGTTCATAGTTTTATTTGCTTGTTGAACCTCTAATTGCATCGCTTGATTAGACTAGAAACGGGGAGGTGGGCTAGCTCGTAAACCCCATGATCAGTTATTTACCGCATCTAACTATGTGGATTTTCTGGAAGAAGAAAAAGAGGCCAACCGAGTGCGAGTCAATGGAAACGCTCGTGCCGGAAGAGAGCACCTCCTTCTTCACTGGTGTGTGCATTGCACACGTAGCAACTTCCACAGAAAATTCAAAAAATATGTAAGCGCAAGTGCAGGCCCAGTGTAAAATTACCCCAATGAGGGACACATGTTACGGTGGAGGGGTCAGCGGTGTGATCAGGGCAAATTGAATATTTGCGCTCGGTCGATGGAATGCTAAATTGGAATAGCATAATGGTAGTGGCTCATGTTCGCAAGTTGATTTGATCAAAAAAAGACTCGCTCTAAATTTCTCCTTTCCTTTCCAGTTGTCTAGCATGTAAATAGATACAAATCCAACCACAACATTGAATATCTCATAAATGTAGAGTCGGGCAGTAGTATGATATTGTGCATACATGGTTCCAGGCTTTTACTCTGCACATAAATACAAAAGGTGGCATATCAAGATTGGACATCAAGCCAATCACATGGGACCATATTTTTCATACATGTACATTTTTCTTAACCATCAGGTGCAGATCTCATATAAATAATGACCGGCGACTTATTTGGCCAGGTAGGCGTAGAGTTCATGTTACAAATAAAATCTAACCAGAAAGAGCCACATGTGTGTTGAGATATTGATAGTCGCAACCATATAATCTGATAATTAGAATGGGGGCAAAGTGCCTTCACATCAACAATATGTATGTCCTAGCTTTCCAAACCTCGCTCCTCCGTGCTTCTGGTTCCTCTAGTGACCATCAATATAGATCATATATATCCAAAGAGAAGAGATCAAGCATGTGGTTGTGTTGGATAGGCCTAGAAGGTATTGGGAATTATTTTGGGTCCTCAACCTAGTTTTCCATGTGAAATTTGGTTCCCTCAATTATGGGCGGATACGTGGAAACATCAATGATCTTCGTTTGCTGTTTTATGGTTTCGCCCGAGGTAACTCCAAGGGAAACCTCAGATCCTCTAGGGGATTGGACAATGACTATGCTGTTCAGTGGCTCCTCTCGGGGCATCATTTTAAGAGTGGCAGCCGGCTAGAGGGGCCAGTGGTAGGTGGTTGTCGGTGTTGTTGGTGCTTGGCAGATGCGATCCGAGTTCTTGATTTTGTGGTGGACAGGCCTCACGTTTTCATTTGAAGCCGGGTTAGCGAGTAGTGATCATCCTCAGATTACCTCGTTCCCATATGACACTCGGGTGGTAACCAGATGGCCAATGCTAATGGCGTCCGCCTTGATTGGTCAGATGATGATAGAAGCCGAAGACCTTCTTCCCCTTGTCGAGCCTTCGTGATCCATGAAGCCAAGATTCTTAGTCACCTAGGGTGTGGGCTTGTTATGGTGTGGTGTGGGCATGTTGTGGTGTGGTGTGGTGTTTGTTGTTGTGCTATTGTGTGTTTGTGAGCTCTATCTGAGCTTTGTAATGTGTTCTTCTTCATCGTCAATGAAATGCAACACATGTTGCCTTTTAGCAAAAGAAAAAGCAATCCTTTATGATGAGAGATTCTATGACCATGCACGCATGTGGCTACCTCTTTTTTCTAGTTGATGTAGATCTCTCTCGATCACGTGCACGTCGCATGAATGTAGTCCAGTCAAGATCACCGACTCGCACCGGTTCTGCTAGGAACTGCAGCCATGACTTGCTCGAAAGGCCACTGCTTAGCTCCCGCTTGACCTACCTGTAATTATCTATCTGGCCTGCCTCTGCCTAAACCCTCATGCTCCATGTCCACCAAGGCCCGCCGGTGCCGGTGAATTTGGGATCGTGAAATACCCTGTCAATTCGCGCCACCAGTGGATTTGTCTTTTGTAGCGTGCACCGGTAGCGGATTATGGAAATACATGGCTGCAAATATTTTTAGAGAAATGACTGCATGTATTTGTTGTTGTAGATTTTTTTAAGGGTTATACCAAGCTTTATTACTCAAATTTCACATGGCGTGCAATACAAAAAGGATCATGGGAATCGCCCAACCAGACGTGACACTTCAGTTCGATTCGGGGCAACTAGGGCACCTGTTAATGAAATATGCTGGTGCTGACCTACTAAGTGCAAACAACATCAATGAAGCAAAGTAATATTGAATATCATCATATTTAAAAGTATTTCTTATCTTGAAGAAATTTGAAACTGACCATTGTTCCATGTTGAAGATGATGTATTCTACAATTTCTTTAAGGATTCAGTTTTCATGATTTCTATAAGATGATTGGGGCTCATAAATACTCACTCCGTCCCAAAATAAGTGCCTTTGATTTAGTACAACTTTGTACTAAAGTAGTACTAAACGACACTTATTTTAGGACGAGGAAGTATCAATACGCCACTAAAGTAGTACTAAACGACACTTATTTTAGGACGAGGGAGTATTAGTACGCCAAACTACCCAATTGTATGCATTCTGACCTATGGGCATGAATATTTTATCTAGAAAAGTCATGGCATGTCTCACTATGCTTCTCTCTTGGACCGTTATGGAATGAAAGGAATACCTCCGGGTCTTCTAGTACAAGAGGGCGCTACCAACGATAGTCCTCAACATCATCTAGGAGGCAGCGAAGTTATGGGTCACCGCAGGTGCAGAGAAGATATGGGAAATTGTATTGCGAGAGTAATTTTCATGCCGTGTCGTAAGGCATGATCGTAGAACTGTATTCTTCTGTTAAATAATAGATGGGCAAATCTTTTGTCTCCATTTAAAAAAAAATCCTTACATGTGCATATAGACAGAGATATCTAGGTTCTAAATACAATGTTACACAATTCTGGATCCGCTAGCCAGCGTTTTCAACCCACATGCGTCACTATTATCAATCGGAGAGCAACACCGAATTATGAGAAGCCTTGGGCCCTGTTCGCCCCAAAAGACTAGCATGATAGGAGGGGACAACCCCGTCCTTATAAGTGGTGTTCTGCCTCCCCCCACAACCAATGTAGGGCTAAACTCAACAATCTCACCCCACCCTTGTAAGACGTGTTTTGCCTACCCCACAATCGATGTGGGACTAAACCCAATATTTTCCTCTCAGACATCGGTCACCCTGGGCCCGTTAACACTAGTGTTTCCAGCTCACCAACCATGACCAACCACCCGTAGGTTCACCCAAATTTATTCCGGGCATCTAGGCTCCGGTAGCACATGTTACGCAATCCTGCGTCCACTAACCAGCGTTTTCAACCCACATGCGTCAACCAGACCCAACCGGAGAGCAACACCGACTTATGAGAGGCCTTGGACCCTCTCCCCCCCCCCCAAAAAAAATACTTG
>NC_057807.1:634825517-634835210 GCF_018294505.1 Triticum aestivum
TACACCCCACCTTTATAACTCGTGTTCTGCTCCCCCCCCCAAACCAATGTGGGACTAAATCCAACATACAACATATTTATTTTTATTTTTCTCTTGCTAAGTCGGTAGATAGTCGCTATTTTTTATTTTGTAAATAAGTAATGCTATGATGTTTGTTCAAAGCCAAGATTACTGCCCAAACTGTCATGCAAGATGACTTAGACCCTATTTTGCTGGCTTATGGCTTCAGCCAAAAGCGGGTGAGCAATTTATTTCAAAGCTTGTATCGTTCAAATTGAAACAATGGAACGTTTCCTCACTGCCATCTGTCTATGGTAATCATGCACCTCCATCTTCTGTTCTTGATTGGCCACATGGATGTATAGTCCTATAGCTTGAGTTCAGGTTCACACACTAGTAGAAAACATGATTTTGGTTCGGCCAGAAAAGAGCATTAATCCCAGTTGCATTACGAACCGGGACTAATATGAGCATTAGTCCCGGTTCGAGCGGCTATGGCACCGTACAAGCATTAGTCCCGGTTTAAATGGGACCTTTAGTCCCGGTTGGTGCCATGAACCGGGACTAAAGGGTGCGATGCCCATTAGTACCGGTTCGTGGCACCAACCGGTACTAAAGGTTGGACCTTTAGTCCCGGTTCGAGCCACCAACCGGTACTAATGGGGTTTGAGGCATTAGTACCGGTTCGTGCCACATAACCATGCAGGTGATTGACTATCTTGTCTTTGCCACTGCAAATTGTTAGTTTTAATCTTGTTACAGGTCATTAGTTCATGTCATGCATGCATATTAGTTAGAGGTTAATTAGTCTGCATGGATCATACACGTGATGGTTGTGTACGTGTGTGTTTTGAGTCATTGTATGTACACCTAAGTTGTAGCCAGAAATGTGCCTGTTCACGTTGCGGCGCGTGGACAATAGGCCATGATTAGCACTTCGTGGGATGGCACGAGATGGGTGGATCGTGTCGTTTGCTTCGGCCAAGTCGTTGTAATCTCTCAGTTAGTTATCGGAGAAAAGAGGTAAGCAGTTGCGCCTCGCAAAAACTACCGGTGTCACTGTGTTCGTCTTCCTCCCTCATTCATTCGTCTCCACCGTGTTCGTGTGTGTAGCCTCGCGTTTTGTTCCAACACAAATGGTGAACCGATGATTAGCAATTTGCTGTGCTAGAACTGAAGTGTCATGCTAGCCGTGGCAGACAACTCTCTGTTTCCACATTATTTTCGTTGTCGTTGTCTTGCTTGATAGTGGATTTTAGGTTGTTTGCACTCAGTAGGTCAGTACCAGACTTGATCAAGCTTGCACTGTCAAATAATTTTGTTATGCTGTAGAGGCTGGTTGAGAAATATATCTGAGAAGAAGAATGTATGTTCGCTCTTGAAGAACAAACATAAATAATTTTGTTAAGAGCATCTCCAACAGGCACGCTAGTTTTGGTGTGCGCGGGAAAAGATTCCGGTTTTGCGCGTGAGCCCAGTTGGCGCGCTTCAATAGGCGCTCGAAAGTCCGGCGCGCTAAACAAACTTGCGTGCGCGAAAAAGCGGCAACACGCATGGCAGTTTTGGCGCTCAGCAACCAAAGCACTCTATAAAACCCCCGCGCGCGAGCCCGCCAACCTCCGTCTGCGTTGCCTCTCTCTCCCTTCTTCTCCTCGCTTTTGTCGGTGGCCCCCCACCGCCGTGCCCTTCTTCCTTGCCTGCAACGCCCCGCCGCCGCCTCCAGTGCCTTTTCCCTCGCCGCCGACATGCCGATGCACGCCCGGAGCAGCTCCGGCTACCGCGCCCGCTCCTCTAGCGTGTATTACCGGAGCGGAACTCCGAATACATGCCTCTTTCTAGGGACGTGCAAAACCGTCCACGAGGCCACCCGCACGTACGACGCGATGGCGTGGTGCCTCTCGAGGCCACATTTGCAGATGAATTTTTGGACATGTGGACGTGCAAGCAGGCACAGGACCTCACTTCTCCGCCTCAGCCGATCACCGAGGAGGACCGCCACATCCAGCGGAGGCTGGAGCGCCGCCTCCTCATTGCCGAGGCGGATGAGCATTCCATGGAGGCGTGGCGTGACCGCTTCCTGCAGGATATCACCGCGTAGAACGAGTTCGGGGCGCAGAGGAGGCCGTAGCGAGCTGCGGATCAGGCGAACAGGCGTGAGCGGAAGGCACTGGCGATAGCGCAGTGCGACTGGGTTCTGCGTCGACCTTTGACGATAACGATCCTAGGTGGGATGACGTGTTTCTGTCGTCAGACTACACCACTAAGGAGGACGACAACAAGGAGTAGTTAATTATCTAGTTTAATCGTCGACATAAAATCAATTATATTTGCATCATAGTATCGTTTTTATATATATTTATTTGTATAGTATGAACTAGCTTGTGGTGTTGGGCTTGAACTATGCTATGAGTAGTTCCTTCATATTTATTTGTATATGTTGTTTCATATTTTTCGTATGTGTTGCATCGTAGTACCGGTTGCTTGCGCGCTCTGGATTTTGCAGCGCCTGCTGGAGCTACTGCGCCACGCCTTATTTTGCAGCGCATGCTGGAGCAAGTGTCCGGCTGCGCGAAAAAAAGAGAGCTATTTTGGCACTATAAATAAATTTAACACGCCGCGCGGTTGCGCGCCTCTTGGAGATGCTCTAAGAATGTATGCTCTCTCTCTCCATGCAAAATATTCTGAAATACTAAATTGATATTACATGTAAAGAAATCAGCATGGAACAATCCAACAGATGTGATTGCATCCAATGAATCTTCTATATAGTAGTCACTTAAGAAGACACGTGGAATCTTGTGAAAGGCATGTGAGTCTATGACACAACAAAATGTGGTTAGGTGTAGAAGAAATAACGGTTTAAATGCGGGTTGGATCGATCTTTATTGACTTATTTAGTTTTCACATTTTTCTTAGTAACCATTAGATGCAGATCCCATATAATTAATGTCACACAACGACTTGAGCCATATGTGGACCTAGTGTTCTTGTATAAAAGCTAGCCAAAACAAAGCGACATATTCAGAATCGCATAGCCTCGAGACCATGTATAATTTGATAAATACAGTGAGTCGGGCAAAACGTCTTCACATCAACGTGCTAACATGCCCGCGCAGTTCCTAGCTTCCCAAGGCTTCCTTTGCATCCCACTCTCTAATGGCAACCACCATATACACCACGCATCCAGACGGGTTGCCTGGGTCTGGAAGGCACCGGGAATTATTTTGGGGCCATAGCATTCCATTGAACGAGCAAAAGGAGGTGGAAATAGTCGCACCACCACCACTACCCGTGCGGCCGTGCCGAAGGGTGTCAGCCAAGAGGAGACCGGCGTGAGAAGCCAAATGGCCATATCGCCCACCCCTCCTCCAATATCACACCGATACGAGTACGGGAGAAGGAGGTGGGCCCTCATCAGATCCACCTAACAACTGCCCGCAAGAGACAGGATGTGACCCAGACGCTCCCGACGAGCAAGACGCAAAAGGCATTATGCAGCTGGCCGACTAGATCCCGGCCACCAGTTGTTGCCGGCCAGTGTAGGGCCAAATATGTCACCCGTGCTACATTACCCCTACAGTCACAACACCACGGTTGCCGCATTGCCATCCGGGCTCCGCCGGAGCGCACACCGTTTAGGGCTGCTGCTGCGCTCGAGCTGAAGGGCTCTCAGCAACGCGGGGATAAGAGCCTGCCGCAGCCGTTAGGGAGAGAGACTTTGCTTGAAAGCTTCCTTCCGTAACGACGAGCTAGGCGGGAGGAGATGAGGCCGGAGCGGCCCGAGACGGCAGCTTTTTTCTGACAGTACGTGTCTCATTCATTGTTTGTTTTGAGGAGCGGTAATGTTTTTTTTGCGGGTAAGGAGCGGTAATGTTAACGTAAAGGGAATCAAGTTACAGGGTGTAACAGCTCCGTATTGAAAAAATCAAATCTTATTTGGTTCGGTTGCGTAATGGAAATAGGTACCTTGCAGTGAACTGTTCGGTGACGAGGGCGAGTTGGGGAGGCAGCAAATGGGGGTGATGACCAGGGACGACAGCGATGGATACCAGGCGATGGGGCCACCAGCAAAGAGGAGGAGAAGGCGCATGTCCGGGCGGTTACTAGACGACCATCCACTAGTAGAAAAGGGGGCAATGGCCCAGGCCAGTTCAGCCCATTAGTCCCGGTTCAATCCAGAAGCGGGACCAATGGAGCTATTTGCCCCGGTTCGTGAGCCCAGGGGGGCGGCCGGGCCACGTGGGCCATTGGTCCCGGTTCGTCCGGACCTTTTGGTCCCGGTTGGTGGGACGAACCGGGACCAATGGTCCTGGCTCCTGGCCCACCACTATTGGTCCCGGTTGGTGGCATGAACCGGGACTAAAGGGTTACCTTTAGTCCCGGTTCATGCCACCAACCGGGACCAATGGTGCTGCCTATATATAGCCCCTCGCACAAGAGCAGAGCACACTGCTCTGTTTTTCTGGCCGAGGGGGAGAGGGCTTGGTGGTGCTCTAGCTCACCTCCTATGCACACAAGGTGTTCGATGGAATGCCCGAGCCACACTACTTAAGGTTTCTCCTCTCCAAGCTCGACCGCCAAGCTCCATTTTCCTCAATATTTATCTAGGTTTAGCGGTCCGTCACGCCCCGTCCCCGTCTTCATCGCCGTCGATCACCCGCGCCGATCTCATCGCCGGCACCACCGTGGTGAGCCTCTTGTTCTTATCTTCTTTCCGAAAGGAAAAATATTATTACTTGTTTGTTTAGATAGATACTTGTATTATTTTCTTACTTTTATTATTGCATCTTATATAGTGCGATGGGTTTGGTATCCACCCCCGTCGGCCCTCGTCCTGTCTATGATTCGGATGTGGTATATATTATCTTTTCATAACTATTGGTTCATTTATTCTTTATGAAAATTATGCCGACCAACATGACATAGATTTTATTTATCTAGGAGGTTGTTGAACCGGAAATTCCAACCGACCCTATTGTCGAGAGGTTAAATTTAGTTGAAGAAGAAAACAATTTCTTGAAGGAAAAAATAAAAAAACTTGAGGAGGAGAAGATGATATTAGAGTTGCATGTTGCGGATGTCGTCGATGATCACAAGATCAAGATGGATGCAATGCGCTTGAAGATGAGAAAGATTAGAAAATATGCCATTCATACCGAGGATTGGTATCATTATGCCGTTGGATCAGTTGTTACCTTGGTTGCGATTATGATCGCATTTGTTTTCCCATTGAAATGTTTACATTGTTTCAATGTATGGTTTAATTAATTTAGATGCTCTGCAGAGCTTTATGTTGTTAGATGAGAACTATGTATGTACTTTGGTTTTTATGTGATGATGAACTTCTATTAATTTGGTCACTTAATTATCTATTCATGATGTTCTGTAATGATTTTTGACACACTTAATTATATATAATGCACGCAGATGAACCGGCAATGGATGTACGGTGACAGACACACCTCCGAGTACATTAAGGGCGTGCATGATTTTCTCGAAGTGGCTGAGGCAAACAAGCAGAATGGTTTTATGTGTTGTCCATGCCCTATATGTGGGAATACGAAGTCTTACTCTGACCGAAAAATCCTTCACACCCACCTGCTTTACAAGGGTTTCATGCCACACTATAATGTTTGGACGAGGCACGGAGAAATAGGGGTTATGATGGAAGACGGCGAGGAAGAAGAGTACGATGACAACTATGTGCCCCCTGAATACGGTGATGCTACTGAACATCAAGATGCACCACACGATGTGCACGATGGTGCTGCAATGGGCGAAGCTGCTGAAGATCAAGAGGAACCAGACGATGTGCCCGATGATGATGATCTCCGCCGGGTCATTGTCGATGCAAGGACACAATGCGAAAGTCAAAAGGAGAAGCTGAAGTTTGATCGCATGTTAGAGGATCACAAAAAGGGGTTGTACCCCAATTGCGAAGATGGCAACACAAAGCTTGGTACCATACTCGAATTGCTGCAGTGGAAGGCAGAGAATGCTGTGCCTGACAAAGGATTTGAGAAGCTACTGAAAATAATGAAGAAGAAGCTTCCAAAGGATAACGAATTGCCCGACAGTACATACACAACAAAGAAGGTCGTATGCCCTCTAGGATTGGAGGTGGAGAAGATACATGCATGCCCTAATGACTGCATCCTCTACCGCGGTGCCTACAAGGATCTGAACGCATGCCCGGTATGCGGTGCATTGCGGTATAAGATCAGACGAGATGACCCTGGTGATGTTGACGGCGAGCCTCCCAGGAAGAGGGTTCCTGCGAAGGTGATGTGGTATGCTCCTATAATACCATGGTTGAAACGTATGTTCAGAAACGGAGAGCATGCCAAGTTGATGCGATGGCACAGTGAGGACCGTAAGAAAGACGGGAAGTTGAGAGCACCCGCTGACGGGTCGCAGTGGAGAAAAATTGAGAGAAAGTACTGGGATGAGTTTGCAAAGGACCCAAGGAACGTATGGTTTGCTTTAAGCGCGGATGGCATTAATCCTTTCGGGGAGCAGAGCAGCAATCACAGCACCTGGCCCGTGACTCTATGTATGTATAACCTTCCTCCTTGGATGTGCATGAAGCGAAAGTTCATTATGATGCCAGTTCTCATCCAAGGCCCTAAGCAACCCGGCAACGACATTGATGTGTACCTAAGGCCATTAGTTGAAGAACTTTTACAGCTGTGGAATGGAAACGGTGTACGTACGTGGGATGAGCACAAAAAGGAGGAATTTGACCTAAAGGCGTTGCTGTTCGTGACCATCAACGATTGGCCCGCTCTCAGTAACCTTTCAGGACAGACAAACAAGGGATACCACGCATGCACGCACTGTTTACTTGACACCGATAGTATATACCTGGGAAGCTGCAGGAAGAATGTGTACCTGGGCCATTGTCGATTTCTTCCGACCAACCATCAATGTCGAAAGAAAGGCAAGCATTTCAAAGGCAAGGCAGATAATCGGAAGAAGCCCGCCATGCGTACCGGTGATCACGTACTTGCTATGGTCAATGATTTACACGTAATCTTTGGAAACGGTCCCGGCGGACTAGTTGTTCCGAATGACGCTGAGAATCACGCACCCATGTGGAAGAAGAAATCTATATTTTGGACCTACCCTACTGGAAAGACCTAGAGGTCCGCTCTTCGATCGACGTGATGCACGTGACGAAGAACCTTTGCGTGAACCTGCTAGGCTTCTTGGGCATGTATGGGAAGACAAAAGATACACCTGAGGCACGAGAGGACCTGCAACGCTTGCACGAAAAGGAGGGCATGCCTTCGAAGCAGTATGAAGGTCCTGCCAGCTACGCTCTTACGAAAGAAGAGAAAGAAATATTCTTTCAATGCCTGCTCAGTATGAAGGTCCCGACTGGCTTCTCGTCGAATATAAAGGGAATAATAAATATGCCAGAGAAAAAGTTCTAGAACCTAAAGTCTCATGACTGCCACATGATTATGACGCAACTGCTTCCGGTTGCATTGAGGGGGCTTCTACCGGAAAACGTCCGATTAGCCATTGTGAAGCTATGTGCATTCCTCAATGCAATATCTCAAAAGGTGATCGATCCAGAAATCATACCAACGCTAAGGAGTGATGTGGCGCAATGTCTTGTCAGTTTCGAGCTGGTGTTCCCACCATCCTTCTTCAATATCATGACGCACGTCCTAGTTCATCTAGTCGACGAGATTGTCATTCTGGGGCCCGTATTTCTACACAATATGTACCCCTTTGAGAGGTTCATGGGAGTCCTAAAGAAATATGTTCGTAACCGTGCTAGGCCAGAAGGAAGCATCTCCATGGACAATCAAACAGAGGATGTCATCGGGTTTTGTGTTGACTTCATTCCTGGCCTTAAGAAGATAGGTCTCCCTAAATCGCGGTATGAGGGGAGACTGACTGGAAAAGGCACGCTTGGAAGGGACTCAATAATATGCAGGGACGGATATTCTTGGTCTCAAGCACACTACACAGTTCTACAAAACTCTACCTTGGTGACCCCGTATGTCGATGAACACAAGAACAGTCTGCGCTCCAAACACCCGGAGCAGTGCGACGACTGGATTACATGTGAACACATCAGGACTTTCAGCAGTTGGTTGGAAACATGTCTCAGAGGTGACAACACTGTTTGTGATGAGTTGTACTTGTTGTCCAGGGGACCATCTTCGACTGTAATGATTTGGAAAGGATACGAGATAAATGGGAATACATTTTACACGATTGACCAAGATGAAAAGAGCACCAACCAAAACAGCGGTGTCCGCTTTGATGCAGCAACCGACAATGGAAATGACACATATTATGGTTACATAGTAGACATATGGGAACTTGACTACGGAGTAGATTTTAAGGTCCCTTTGTTTAAGTGCAAGTGGGTCAATCTGTCAGGAGGCGGGGTACAGGTAGACCCACAGTACGGAATCACAACAGTGGATCTAAAAAATCTTGGGTACACCGACGAACCGTTCGTCCTAGCCAATGACGTGGCACAGGTTATCTATGTGAAGGACATGTCTACCAGACCGAGGAAAAGAAAAGATAAGGAAGCGAATACATCATACAATGAGCCAAAGCGCCACATAGTTATTTCAGGAAAAAGGGACATCCTGGGAGTGGAGGGCAAGACAGACATGTCTGAAGAGTATGAAAAGTTTCATGAAATTCCCCCCTTCAAAGTCAAGGCTGACCCAAGCATCCTGATAAACGATGAAGATTATCCATGGTTACGGCGCAATAAGCAAATGACACAAGCGAAGAAAAAGTGAAGACTTTCTCCCGCAACTATTATATATGATGATACCATGCCAACTTTGTAACAGACGAGTATGACACCATTGTCCGTTTTGTACATGCACATGCTTTGCCAACTTTTTCAGAGTTCATTTGAAAACTATGAATTTGAAAACCTCGCCAACCAAAGGGCGCTCACACCGGTTTATAAGCCCGTCCCTCTACACGCCTTGTTGAGCTCACAAACTTGTGATTCACACAAATTTCAAAGAAAACTAATGGCACAAACAGAAAGTTTATAATTTTGCTGACCTAAAAGCAAAAATAATTAAAAAATAAAGCAAAAAAAAAGAAAATAATTAATGCAGAACACAAAACAAAAAACTGGAAAAAAATAAAAATAGCAACAATAAGTATTTTATTGTAAGTAGAAACAAAATAAAATGAATAAAGCAACAAAGAAAACAAAAAAAGTGTTTTCAAATTTGAAAACTAATGGCACTAACAGAAAGTTTATAATTTTTCTAAAACTAAAAGCAAAAAGAATTAAAAAATAAAGAAAAAACAAAAGAAAATAAATAATGCAGAAAACAAAACAAAAAACTGGAAAAAAATAAATATAGCAACAATAAGTATTTTGTTGTAAATAGAAACAAAATAAACTAAATAAAGCAACACATAAAACAAAAAAACAAAAAAAGTGCCACCTACTGGGCCCCCACGGCCTGAATACGACTAGAAACCCTACCATGGGCCAGGATTCAGGCCCGCAGGAGGCCCAGTAGGCCCACAGGCACAGATTGCAGGGTTAGGCCCGAAAGCCTGCTTAAGAGAGGAGCTCGAGAGGGAAGGCGCACCGCACCTTATAAACAGGTGCGCCTCCCTCTCAACTAGCGAGGTGGGACTAAATATTAGGTTCGGGGCAGCACAGGCCTTTGGTCCCGGTTGGTG
>NC_057807.1:634835220-634835839 GCF_018294505.1 Triticum aestivum
GGAAAAAAATAAATATAGCAACAAGAAGTATTTTGTTGTAAATAGAAACAAAATAAACTAAATAAAGCAACACATAAAACAAAAAAAACAAAAAAAAGTGCCACCTACTGGGCCCCCATGGCCTGAATACGACTAGAAACCCTACCATGGGCCAGGATTCAGGCCCGCAGGAGGCCCAGTAGGCCCACAGGCACAGATTGCAGGGTTAGGCCCAAAAGCCTGCTTAAGAGAGGAGCACGAGAGGGAAGGTGCACCGCACCTTATAAATAGGTCCGCCTCCCTCTCAACTAGCGAGGTGGGACTAAATATTAGGTTCGGGGCAGCACAGGCCTTTGGTCCCGGTTGGTGGCACCAACCGGGGCTAAAGGGGTGCATTAGTCCCGGTTGGTGCTACGATCCGGGACTAATGCCCCCCTTTAGTCCCGGTTGGTGCCACCAACCGAGACCAAAGGCTGCCGCTTCCCGCCCTTTGGGCTACTGAAAATTGGCCTTTGGTCCCAGTTGGTGGCACCAACCGGGACTAAAGGTGGGCATTAGTCCTGGTTGGTTCCACGAACCGGGAATAATGCCCTTGCTATATAAGAAAACACTTAGAGTTTTTCACTTCATCTCTGCAGTT
>NC_057807.1:634836610-634841299 GCF_018294505.1 Triticum aestivum
AATAGAAAATATTCTATTTTTTCTTCTTCTCCTCTATTCCTTTCTTCTTCTCCTCTTTTTTTTCTTCTTTTTTTCTTCGATCTTCTCCTCTGTCATCGTCGATATACCCCTCCCAATAACTTCAACACGAGGGGGGGGTCCATATACCCCCTCCCGATAACTTCAATACGTGGGGGGGGGGGTCGTCGATATACCCCCTCCCCGATAACATTAATTTCCCATGTATCCATATCTGTCATGTTTGAATAATAATTGCCATGTTGTAAATATTTGTAGAAACTATGGACACCCCCCAAGACGAAGCATAAGAAGCGTTGTTGAGGGACATAATCGCACAAGGAAGTGATGCCGTCTCCTCGTTGATGTTTCTCAACGACAACGATGGTCTGGAAGGAGAGGGTGAAGAAGCAGCTGGCTATGATTTACATGGCTCCGATGAGCCAATGCCGGTGCAAGGAGAGGGTGAAGAAGTAGACCGTGAGGACGGCTCCGGTGATCACCAAACCGAGTCCGGCCAGGTATATATATTAGTTAAGCCTGTGCTGACTAGCTAATTGATGCATTCATTGTTTTGGTATGTACACATATTAATTAACTCTCGTCTTTGTTCTTTTTTCTAGCCCTCCGAATCGAGCACAACTTCGGTAAAGAGACGAGGCCTGAAGAAAAAGTTGAGCTCGAATGAAAAGTTTGAGATCATACAAATCGCGCGCGACGGCCAACCGATTGAACCCTACCGGACAAAGAAGGCATTTGTTGCTCAGTGCGGGGTTCTGGTTAGGGACAAGATCCCGATCAGCATCCAGCAATGGTATAAGAAGAAGAACGAAGACCCTGAGGTGTCTATGTTAATGAGATGCAGAAAAAGAATCTTTGGACTGAGCTGAAGTCAAATTTCACCCTACCGCCGGAGGATGATCCAGAGAAGCCAGTTATAGAGCCATTAATCAAGTCTTTTGCTCTGAGGAAGATGGCAGACCTATTCAGGAATTGGAAGAAAGACCTCAATAGGTATGTCGAAAAAAATGAGACACCAGAATTCATGGGCAAATATGAGAAGATCAGAGATGACTGGACCGCATTTGTGGCCCACAAGACATCGGAAAAGAGTAAAAAGATGTCGGCGACAAACAAGAGAAATGCTGAGAAGAAGAAGCTTCACCATCGCACGGGGTCAGGTGGCTACCTCGTAGCCCGGCCTAAGTGGGCCAAGGCTGAGAATGATCTGCTTGATAAAGGGATCGAACCAGAGACAATGAACTGGCCAGAACGTTGCCGGACTTGGTTGTTTGGGGCCGGCGGATCCTTGGACCCTATAACAGGGAAGTGCATTTGGACGAACGAACAATTGGACATACCAGTCAATGGGCTTCAGCAATATGTCGAAGCAGCGCAGCAAGGGACGTTCGTTCCAGACAGGGAGAAGGACGAGCTCACAATGGCCCTCGGCAATCTTGAGAAGGACACGAGGCACGCCAGGCTCCGTTTCATGGAAGGCTGGATTTCCGGACGCAGGGGGTTACAAAACCCAGGAGAGGAGGAAGAAACTGGAGCAGAGCCAACTGCAGGCGCTGCACGAAAGGGTAATGGGGCTAGAGGAACGAGAAGCAGATCGCAGCAAACGACCTGCCGAAGCTTCCCCCGAAGCTACCCTGCCGTCTCAGCGGAGAAGCAGCGTGGCTTCCACCGAGCTGCTTCAGCTAGAGCATGCCTTGACGGCTCCTGCCAGCTATCCCGTGGATGCTATAACGGATGCTGAAAATTGCCACCTTATGGCGCAATGGAGCAATTTGAAGGTCAAGGCGGCTGTTGGCTCTGTTTATCCTACTAAACCCGACTCAACTTTTCACTGCCGGCCGATTCCAGAAGGATATGCTAAGGTGATGGTCAATGAAATAACGGAGGGATTTGAGGACCTCCGGCTTGACCACCCTACCGGTGAAGGGGACTATCGGCTGGGTTCTGCTCTGAAGACTCCATGCCTATGGCCGAAGGATCTCATCAACCTTCCGAACTGGATGCCTCCGCCTCCTCCTCCTCCTCCGGCGAGTCAGGGCACTCCGCCTCCTCCACCGCCTCCTCCTCCGGTGAGTGACGATCAGGGCACTCGGCCGGCTCCTTCTCCGGCACGTGGCGGCACTCCGCCTCCTTCTCCGCCTGCGCCGGCGCGCCCGAGCAGCCAGCCTCCTCCTTCTCCGCCTCGTCAGCAAGGGCAGAAGAGACCCGCCGCTGCTCCGGCTGCTCCGGCGCATCGCAGTCCTTCTCCTCCGCCTCATAAGCAAGGAAAGAAGACATCCACTCCGTCTACTCTGCCGGCGTCTAGCAGTACAGCCAAAGGCGGGAGGAGATACAGATTCGGTCCTTCTCTGAAGACTCCAGAGAAGTTACCGTACGAGAGGAGCGAGGAGGAAAACGCGAAGATCGCGCAGACCGAAGTGGATGACTGGTTTCAAGGGTTGAAAGCAAAGAGACATCCACCTCCGGAGGAGAAGGTAGATCCGGTGAAAGCGAAGCGCACTCTGGCTTCCCTGACAAAACCACCCAAGTCTCCGCCAAAAGGCAACTATGAGCGCATTATTGGAAAGGCATTTGCCGAAGCGGAGAGGTCGGGAAGTACTAAAAGTGATCAAAGGATGAAAGAACGACGAGCTGGGAAACAAATTGCCCAGCTCGGCGAACAAGCGAAGCAATCGTGCCCCCCGCTCAAGGTGCCTGCTAGCGACATCGTCGATCCGAGGATGATGCCCGGTTATGGCAATCCTGTAGATTACCTGCCCGGCGATGTACATTATGATATCTTGGAGGTGCAGATACAAAGATACGAGTACGGGAAGCCTCTCGTCAAAGATGAAAGTTCTCTATCAACGATGATGCGAAGATTGCATGATTGGTACATGAAATCCTGCAAAGAGTCTGAGGGGAGGAGTACTTTGTATGTGAGAGTTAAAAAGGAGCATGACCTCCTTGGAATTGAACTGTTGCCTATTCCATTTGAGGAGTTCTATCAGTTTTTCAATCAATTGGCCATCGATAAAGCAACGGTCACCTCCTACTGTCTGTAAGTAGTACTACTTCCATCATTAAGTCTCTCTATATAACTCAGCCCTTTCATTGCATGTATTTATAATTATCCTCACTATATTATGCAGATTGAAGATCGCCGAATTGAAGAAAAGACAAGTGGGAGATATTGGGTTCATTAACACGTATCTCATAGATGCAACTGAGGTTCAATATCGTGTCCAAGAAACGGAGGCCAACTTGCTACGATCGTTGGAAATAAATGAACACAAAGATATAATACTCTTTCCTTACAACTTCAAGTGAGTGTTACTATCTTGTGGCATATTCTGTTTCTTTATTAGTCCAGGTTATAGTAATGTAATATTGATGAGTTATGCATGTGTGTGCAGCTACCACTATATTCTCCTAGAGATTAAGCTTGAGAAGGCAGTACTAAGTTAAATCGATCATGACTGAAATGCTGACGAGAAGGGAGTAGTAAGTTAAATCTCCTAGAGATCTTAGACTCCAAGCGAAAAGATCCCAAGGAGTATGCGGACATGACTGAAATGCTCGAGAAGTAAGTTAAATCGATCATTATCCACCATATCAGCAACTTTGTTCATTTCTGATATCAAGTAATTGTTTTCTTTGTATGGCAGGGCTTGGAGAAAATTCACCAAAAAAGCTCCGGGACTACCGAAGAAGCTGCAATTTAGGCACCCGAAAGTAAGTACTATATAGTAGCATATTCCAGGCATATCCTAGTGATTCAAGCGCTAGTTTCATCAATACCATTTAGCATGCTTGATAATTATCAGTTTGATTGACCTCTATTTCTTGTAAAGTGGTTGTGGCAGGAACAAGGGAATGATTTCTGTGGATACTACATTTGCGAGTCCATCCGCCACACGACCTGTGAGCGGGGCTACTCCGACAAACAATATGAAGTGCGTAAATAACAATATTCACAATTTTATTTTATTACCATCATTTGTGTTGAGTTTCATTCATTCATATATATATATATGTATTGACCCCCTTCTTAAAATTAGATGTTTCGGATGCGGGATGAACTCCTAGCACCAGATCGCATGCGAGCAATTCAAGAGGAATTGGCGGCATTCTTTCTTGACCACGTGATTGCTGAAGACGGAGAATACTATGTGGACCACGCGTCTGTATTTTAGGAGATTATATATTTGTAAAAGATAATTATTGTATATATGTAGCTGGTAGTGTCGGATAGATATACGAGAACTTGTTGTTCGACCAATCTCTCGGAGAAGGAGAGGTGGTCGATATCACTTCTCTCTGTATGCATATATGTTCATGACGATCTTCTGTTTGCTTACTAGCTAGCTAGCGTGTCTAGCTAGTCCTCTCTATACGTATGTATGGTACGTAGCGTCGACCAAGCACGGACAAAAGAGAGGACACTTCTCTCTATTAATTAGCTAGCTATAGCACAATATATGAAACACCTAAATTAACCCCCCAAAACCCCCCAACCCCCCCCCCTTTTTAAAAAAAAAACAAAAACCCCAGCCACAGAAATGCTGACGCGTGGATGCCTATTGGTCCCGGTTGGTGCCACCAACCGGGACCAAAGGCCCTCCTGCCTGGGCTCAGCGGACAGGCCACGTGGAGGCCCATCTGTCCCGGTTCTGGATTGAACCGGGACTA
>NC_057807.1:634841855-634843759 GCF_018294505.1 Triticum aestivum
GGAAGGGAGATTTCGAAGGGGATCGGGGAGGCGCCGGAGCTGGACTCGAAGAGGATCGGGACAACGACGGCATTGATCGAGGGGGAGGGGATCGTGCGGTAACGCAGTTTAGGGGGGGGGGGGTGATTACAGCGTACACGTACCAAATGTGTGTAACGGTTTTGGTTTCCATTGTAACCTGGTAACGGAGTTTTTTGCCGGAAACAAACACCTCACTGTTACAAGACACGTACATTGGCATAACAAAACTGAAATAACAGCTTTAATCTTTGCAGACCACCAGCCAAGAAATAAAAATACAATCGAGACCAAAAAATCCCCTGAGCTTGACGGTAATGCCCATGACCTGTCTCTAGCACCACCCTAGCAACCACCAAAGAAAAATATGACGAGTCTGAGGGCTAATTCCAATACTACATTGGGCTCCAACACCAACTCCTCATCGGCATGTTCATATATACTACTATACACTGTTTCCAGTATGAAAAATGAGGTGGTGCTTACACTTTGAGGCTCTAGACATGCATGGCTGGGAGTTGTGTTTAGGGGTGCCACATAGAAGCTGAGTGGCTATCTGGTGACCCCGTGGTTAGCATTTTACTGATGTGCAATTCAATTATTAAAGTGTCATGCTAACCGTGGCAGGCAACTACATGTTTCCACTTTATTTTTGTTGTTACCCTGCTTCACAGTGGATCTCAGGACAACAAATGTGTCGACCTGTTTCAGAAATAACCAACTAGTTTGGCCCTTTGCTTCACTCAGGCTCTTTGAAGTTTAAAATCAGTAGGCCAGTACCCTAACTTTCTCAATCTTGTATGAAATCACTGAACTGACTTTCACATGTAGGGTGACACCAGCATGAAGCAATCCAACTGATTCGAAACGGATGGACTTCATTGATCACGGCTCTGTATTGTAATCTGGAGTTCTGGACCCGAAAACAAAAAAGATGGTGACACAATGCCTGAAAGTGCTGCTTATTTCTTCAGGGTGATGTTCACTTTGGAACTACTTTCTCAGACCTCGCCTCACTTTTACCATGCCCTCTCTCCCCTAGAGTTACTCCAAAGATGAAATTCTTTCCCGTTTCTTTTGCCACATAGCATTGTGCCCGAAATTTTTTACCCCCTGAGAGGGAATCTACGTAGTACTTGAAGGAGAGCAGCACCCCCAGGTTCAAAAAGAGAACAAGAGAAAAGATAAAGATAGGGAGCAAGAACAGCCTTATAAAAAAATACTTTTTGATGAGTTCTCCAAAAAAATTGAAAATTCATAAATCTATAATATGCTATAGTACAGGCTGCACCAATACATTTTGATTCTCAAAAAAAAAATGAAAATTCATAAATGTACAATGTGCTATAGTACGAGCATTTTACAAAAAACACACTTGAAAGCCGTGATAATTTGTAAATCGCTAATACAGATAAAGACAGTTTAAGACATCTCAAATGCCTAAATACAGAACAATTATTTTGAAATTATTAATGGAAAATATATGTCGAGTTGTTTTACGTTGAATCTAATGACTGTCTCTACTAACTAGACATGGTTGCAGCTAAAGTCTCTTCATCATCGACACGGGGGGTGTTACAACAGCGGGTCAGAGGTTGGTGCTAAAGTCACCTTTACCCTATGTAGATGTAGGTAAAATCGTGTCTAGGACACTAGTAGAAAACAGGCCATTCGGACCGGTTCATGAGGGCCATTTGTCCCGGTTTCCGCACCGGGACTAAAGGGTCGTAACTAAAACCCTATATCTTTAGTCCTGGTCCGATCGAAAACCGGGACAGATGGGGCTCCATGTGACCGGAGCGGCTTGCCCAGGCAGGGGGGCCTTTTGTCCCGGTTGGTGCCACCAACCGGGACCAAAAGGCTTCCACACGTCAGCAGTTCAGGGG
>NC_057807.1:634843891-634897120 GCF_018294505.1 Triticum aestivum
AGCCCTAGAGTTTGTTTGCAAGTAGTTGCATAATCATCCATGCATCATGTCTAAATTTATTGGAAACTTGAAATGGGGATACTTAAACCCTAGCACCAAATGATTTCAACTAGGGTCAAAATAAAATCTTTTTCATTGAACTTAAAATGCCCTCTAAAAATGTTCAACATTTCTGGTTTGAAGTGAAAGCATCTACCAAAAATGGTTTATATTTTTGCAGGACATATTGGGCTCTGAATTAAGTCATACCCTATTTGCATTTGGGCATTTAAATGCTATAAAATATTTTAAATGCTCAAATAATCATAAACAAAAATGTTTACTGTTGGATATATTCTAAACAGTAGCCATGATTAGTTTCATGATTTTTGGATCTGTTTAAGTATTTTTAATAAAGCCACACAGTTACAAAAAAAATAGAAAACAGTAATTAAAATAGAAAATAGAGAGAGAGAGAAGGACTACCTGGCGCTTACCTACAGACCAGATGCCCACTACTGTGCGGCCCAGCCCACCAGGCGCCCCCCCTGTCGCCTTCCTCCTCATGCCAGTAGGCAGAGGAGGGACACCGCGACACTGCCGAGCTCGCCACGCCACCAGGCTGCCTGCCTGCGTCGCCTGGCCACCGCGACGCCTCGTGTCATCTCCTCGGCGCTGCCCCGACCCCTTGGACCCCCTCGCTCTCTCCCTCTCCCTCGTTCCCCTCCTCTGTCTCGCTCTCACACGCACGGCCGAACGCCGCCGCCGCCGTTCGCCATAGCCGTAGCCGCAGCCATCCCCGAGCCTCTCCGACACGCCCACGAGCTCTGCCTCGTCCCTCTCTTCCTCCTCACCGAGCCGCCCGATGCCGAAGCCCCTGGACGTCTCAAGCACCGCCGTTCCCCTCGTCGGCCACCGGAGATCGTCGCCGTTGATTTGCTGCCTCCGGTGCTTCCCCGATGCTTGCTGGCCCTCCCGTTTAACTCACCGTGAGCCCCTTTTCCTCTCCCCTCTTCTCTCAAGCTCGCGCTCGTCCCCTAGCTTCATTTTGCACTGCGGCCGAGAGCATCTCGCCGCCGGGCATGGCATACACGTGGCCACAGCCGCGCAAGCTCGCAACCGAGCGCGCCACCGTGATCAGCACGTTCCCAGGAGTCGACCGCGACCACCCGCGGCTCCTGCCGTTCCCTGCATCGCCTAACCCACCGTGGGCCGAGCTCCGGCCATTGCAGCCGAGCTCCTCGCCGTCGCTACCGGCCACCCCAGCCGCTGACTTCAGTCCCGTCGGATGCGGAAGAGCGCCAGCTACGCGTAGAGCCTCTCCGCCGCTCGTTTGGCCGCCGGAGACGCAAACCCGAGCCGTTCCGCCGTGTCTGGCCTCGCCGGCGTCGAGTCGCCGGCATGTTTGACTCGTTTGACCGCGGTTGACCACTGGTTTGACCTTCCCTGACATGTGGACCCCGCCCTGCTAACAGCCTAGTTAGGGTTAGTTTAGCACTAACTAACTCAGTTAGTCGACCGAGTCACTGACCGGTGGGTCCCCAGGTCAGGTTTGACCTGGACAGTGCCTTTGACCTGCTGACGTCACCCCGACGTCAGGCTGACGCAGTAATTTATTTTCTGGATTTATTTTTATACAGGAAATTCTAAAAAATGACCAAAAACTTCTAAAATTCATAGAAATTTAACCGTAACTCCAAATGAAATAAATTATATATGAAAAATGATCAGAAAAATCCAATCTTTCCATCTGTACTATTTTTATGCATGTTAGAACAACTTATGGCTGCTGTTTAGCACAATTCATATAAATGGCATTTGAATAATCACATATGGAGTTTGAATTTGAATCTTGTATTCAAACCAACTTCATTTAACCTGCTGATAGTTGCATTAGCTCAACCCACAGAATATTGCCATGTCATGATCATGCATCATATTGTGCATTGCATTGATTGTGTTTCTTCTTTGTTTGTCGGTGTTTGTCCCCTCTCGGTAGACGATGTTCCGACGTTGTGATCGTTGACACTGATGAAGACTCAATGCTATCTTCAGAAGTGCCAGGCAAGCAAAACCCCCTTGTTCATTCCGATATAATCCCACTCTCTCGCTCCTGCTCTCTTTTAATGCATTAGGACAACAACGAGTCATTTGTTACTTGCTGCGGTAGCTGAACCCCTTTATCCTCTGCATGACCTGTCATTGCCAAAGTATATAGATGAAACCCACTAGTATGAGTAGGAGTTGTTTGAGCCCTGCTGTGCCTACTCATTCATGCCTGTTTGTCATGCCTGCTACTGCTTAGAGTTGAGTCAGGTCTGATTCATCGGGGGGAATCAGAGGTGTGTGAACATGTCCTACTGTGTGTGAGCTAAGTGTGTGAACACGATTTGGTAAAGGTAGCGGTGAGAGGCCATGTAGGAGTACATGGTGGGTTGTCTCATTGCAGCCGTCCTCAGGAACTGAGTTCTGTGTTTGTGATCCATGATTCAGCTACTACCACGCATAGGGCCCGAAACCAATGGACCCTCTCGGCTTCTTATTCACCCTAGTCCTCTGTCCAGGAGTTGCAAGTAGTTTCTGGTGTTTGTAGCCTACTGGAGTCCGTGGACAGCGCTGACCGTAGGGGTGGGCTGTCATGCGGTAGGTACGTGGCCGGGAATACCGGGCACCCGTTAGGTGTCACGGAACCCTGCACACATCGTTCGGGGCCGTATGGGAAACCTCGGCTGGACTCCCTGCGGATGGAACCTGGATAGGAGATAAACCTGGACTAGAGACTTAGGTGTTTAGGTAGGTCGTGGCCGACACCCACGTTGGGCTTCCGCTTGAAGGTTGCCGAGTACATGTCGTGTAAACGGCGGTAAGTGGTGAGAGCGTCTGTGAAGAAGTACACCCCTGCAGGGTTAACATCATCTATTCGAATAGCCGTGTCCGCGGAAAAGGACTTCTGGGTTGCCTGTACAGTTCATAGACAAGTGAAAGTGGATACTTTAAAATGCGCAAGATAAGCGTCAGTGCTATGGATGGCGCTCTCGTAGGGAGACGGGAGTGGATCCATAGTGTTGTATTGGTTGGTGAATATGTGGACTCGTGTGCGCCACCTCAAAAGAGTTACTTGTAGCCGTAGTTCAGGATAGCCACCGAGTCAAAGCTGGCTTGCTGCAGTTAAACCCCACCATCCCCTTGTTGATAATGATGCATATGTAGTTAGTTCTGATGTAAGTCTTGCTGGGTACATTTGTACTCACGTTTGCCTATTTTATGTTTTTGCAGAGAGACTTCAGTCTCACTAGTAATTCCGCGTGGACTTCGACGTTTAGATTGTTACCTCAGTTACGATCTTGTGCCCTCGGCAGGATCTGGTAGATAGTCAGGCTTCTCAGCCTTTTTCATTTATAGATGTCTGTACTCAGACATGATAGCTTCCGCTTGTGTTTTGACTTGTATGCTCTGAATGTTGGGTCATGAGACCTATGTTTATTATATCTCGCTCCTCGGAGCCTAATGAATAAATACTTGAGTCGTAGAGTCATGTTGTGATGCCATGTTGTATTTGCACATATCGAGCATATTGTGTGTATGTTATTGAAATGCTTTGTATGTGTGGGATCTGACTATCTAGTTGTTTATCCTTAGTAGCCCCTCTTACCGGGAAATGTCTCCTAGTGTTTCCACCGAGCCATGGTAGCTTGTTACTGCTCCGGAACACTTAGGCTGGCCGGCATGTGTCCTTCTTCGTTCCTGTGTTTGTCCCTTCGGGGAAATGTCACGCGATGAATACCGGAGTCCTGTTAGCCCGCTACAGCCCGGTTCACCGGAGTCCTTCTAGCCCAGTGCTACAGCCTGGATTCACTCGCTGATGACCGATACGTTCGATGCTAGGTCATGGATGCCTGTCCCTGTAGGTTTGTGCCACTTTGGGTTTACGACTAGCCATGTCAGCCCGGGCTCCTTATCATATGGATGCTAGTGACACTATCATATACGTGTACCAAAAGGCGCAAACGGTCCCGGGAAAAGGTAAGGCGACACCCATGGGAATACCGTGCGTGAGGCCGCAAAGTGATATGAGGTGTTACATGCTAGATCGATGTGGCATCGAGTCGGGGTCCTGACAGCGTTGGTATCAGAGCCTGACTGCCTGTAGGATTACCAAGCCAAACTGGTCGAAGTTGTGTCTAGAAATGCTTTAGTTATGAAAGGGAATTGATTGTGGGATGGAACGTAAGGCTCTTTTTACTCCTTATACCTCATGGCCCTCTGATCTGAGTCATCCTCTTCTCTTCTACGGGGTTAAGAACTAGGCTTCTCATCTTTCTATTAGGATCACGTGTTACTAATCCGTAGACTTATAGGATTGATGGATTTAAGCCTCAGTTCAGTTCCTACTATCTCCGTGTATTCATAGTTGATTTCAGAACCTTGTTATTGTGCTTCTGAGTAGCTATGCCACCATTTTTGTAGTATGCCTCCAATCTTTTGAGCATTTACAGCCGTTATGCTGTCCGAGTCATCCTAGGTTTCTATAATATTCCGATGCATTTGCAAATCCCTTCCTCCTGTTTTTGATGTCTCTTTGGGCCAGTTTGACCACACTAATCAGTGATTTGAGGTACTTTACTGCCTCGACATATATGTTGGAATTCTTATTATGACCCTAGGTGTCTTAGGGGATCATCTAGTAATCTAGCCATGATTGTGCCCCAGTGTGATGATTCTGGCCATTATTCTCGAAAACATCCCGTGATGCCACTTAGTAGTAGGTATTCTACTTCTGGGTTTTTGAACCCGAGATTCACTCTACTTACTTTATGTTGATAGTGTTTGCTAGTTCCTTTAGGTTATTAGTAACCTTGCGATAGTCCTCGAGGTCCATGGTATTTCCTTCTTCCAAATACCATGAACCATTCAGGCAGAAGTTATTTGAACCAAAAGATCACAATCAGAGTACTCTTGAGGAGTTCTCCATTCATAAATCGTGACTCTGCCAGTCCTACCTCTCTGCATGGGTTATCCGGAAGAAATGTTGAGCTTGTTTGACATACCAACCTATGCGTCCACAACTCAGAAAATCGTATGTTCATTTGGGTTGTCCCTCTTTAGTTGTATTTTGACCCCCGTCTATCATTTGATAGTCAAAAGTATGCATGCATTCGTTCATCGATGCTTATTACTCTTGTGGTCCGTCAAGCCATTCTATTCTGGAATGACTAGGAGAAACAAACTCCAGAACCTCATCCATATCCAGGATTGGGTCAAAGAAGTTGTGCTCCGCAGATCAAATTGCTAATCTAGCTTTTGTTCTGCTCTTCCTTGGAGTATTACCATCTTATATATCGGGATTGTTATAGGAATTGCACACCATCCTATGAACTCTTGGTACAGTGATACTTCTTGCCATCATTGTTCATTCCTTGGTTCCTGTGTTATTGTAACCGGAATGCCGACAAATGAATCATGGTGTGTGAAATCAACACTGCTAGCAACTCCGTCGCTTGGTAGTTAAATGGACGATAACCTCATTCTTAGCATGTTGATTATTGAATCGTCACCCTAAGATTGATTGTGCTACCTAGTCCCTATTTCCGGTGCACTATTCGGTCGTTGAGTTAGGATTTTGTCAATCCCTCGCTCATTTGATCATATCGTCTTGCCCTGAAAAGCAAGATTGTCTCAAGCTTAGTAACATACCGGTGGTTCGTGATTTTCTGAATATCTTCTCGGAAGTATCACCAGGTCATCAACTGACCGCTATGTTGAGTTCGTGAACAAGTTGGTTTATTCCTGTAAACCACCCTTTCTCCAAGAATCCATGTTGGATACCCCTGAGCTAGTTGGTTAAGCCAAACAACAACTTGGAGAGTTGGAAGATAAAAGATTGCCTGGCTTAGTCATTTTCAGGGATATCTTTTTGTGTGTGTGTTGAAGAAAGATGATATCTTCATCGATGGATCCTCGAGACCAGCTGTTGGAGCTATTGTCTTGCCAAAACTTTGATTTGAGTATGGGCTATCCTCAAATTAAATCAGAACCAACGATGTTCGTAATGTTGTCTTACTCATGGATTTTCCTCGAGCATACACCATTATGTCTTTTGGGTCTGACCAATACTATCACCTTGTTCACATAGTTATGGAATTCCATCTCCATGGGAATCTGGATGAATTGTTGTTGATCCCATCGACAATATCCTTATCTTCTCCATGACTTGTGTTGAACATCCAGCTAGTATTGGAAACTTTTATAAGCATTATCTTCATGACCGCCCATGAAGCATATCCTCGGATGTAAGGAGTGACTTCTTCTAATTCATGTGCATTTGGTGCAAGTTGTCGCCGTGAGTTCGAGAAAGATTGTTTTTGTTTTCTTTGGAATCATCCCAAGTCAGTCATGCATGTGTGAAGTATTCTATGGTCTGATAGACTGATCATCTTCATTCTATACGTATCCCTAGTACACCAAGCCACTGATTGATTTGTTCAAGGAGAAGAAGCTCCTTCTTAAGAGTATACCCTATGCAAGGAGTTCGATATCCTCGATGATGGTTCCCCACCGGAACTCGGTAGTGTTTTATTGTAAGACTACCATGTGATCATGTTTATCTAGAACAACGTGTTCACATGTGTGTAGTAGAACCAGCTCATGTTTTGGAGCTTGCTATCGTAGTTCACTCCCCGAGAATCTCGCAATGTCATCTCGTCGATTTGTGTTGCAAACTTTAATTTTCTTTCTAGACTTGATGAGTCTGGAATATTCTGACACCAACCAGATCTGAATCTCAGGCAGATATGATGGTTGGAATGTTTCCCAAGAACTATAATATTGGTCTCTCCTTAACCGGTAAAGTGCATGTCGTGGCCAACACACCTAGCCGGAAGACCTATTATGGTAGTATCTTGATTAAGGAAGTTGGCCACCTCCCCCTAAGGACTTCGTAGGATTTACTCCCTAGTTGTGCCTTATGGATTTTTGGTGTTCCCGAAGTCCGACCTTCTACTTGATGTTCTAGTTACGAAATCATTTCAATGAATGGGATACGCTAGCACATCAAGGAGGACATTAGAAGCGGAGTGCTAAATGTCTCTCGGTCGATTATCCAGATCTTGTCCCCTTGGTCTCGCTAAGGTGAAATCTGAGAAGGTGTTATCTTCCTTTGCATCTGCATCATCCATCACTATTCCTCGTGGTAGTATGTTGTGTTGCCAGGATCTTTGACACGGATGTGGTAAAACCTTGATGAATATGGAAATGCTCAAGTTCTTGAGAGCACGCGCAAGCTCTAGGTTTTGTTGTTAGCATTAATTGCATAGTGCTCTCAGTTTGCTCGGTTATGCTATAACCTTTTCAACAGTGGACTCACTCTCTACTGTTGAGCTTCTCCCCAGTTACTAAAATCATCCCATGTGTTGTTTTCAACAAGGTAATCCACATCATCCATTCTGGTCCGAGTATACCATTCTACCCAACCCCTCCAAACGATCCCTCGAGAATTGCCTTAGACTGGTATAAAGAGTTTCAATGATCTTTGAATCAAAGGTAATTCTTTTTGCCACTTAACGGGATATTTCTACAAGTCACCTTCCCTAAAGTGCATCGTTATGGTATCATGGCAACTCAACTGCTCGCTATGTTGACAACCGTTCACCACCCTCTTAAATGCGGAATTGTTGTCTACCTAGTGGACCTTCACCATCCGTTCCACTCCATCCCTTCGGATGAATGCTTTGTATCTTAGCTCGAGAGATGTTCTTACCTCTCACTCCATGAGTTGATCTTGAATACTCAATCTTCAAGGAGATCGTCTTCTGTAGAGTCTCCTTCTGTCGTCATCGTGTTGGATGAAGACCTTGCAAGCAAAGACGTCAAGATTGTTTTGAGTCAACAGATCAACACCTCGAGAAGATAGTTGGATCTTGGAGCTCATGCTATTAGTTTGTGTCCCCTTTGTCTTCTTACCTCACGCCTTGAATCTCGGGGCGAGATTCTTGTTTAGTGGGGGTGAGTTGTCACAGCCCTAGAGTTTGTTTGCAAGTAGTTGCATAATCATCCATGCATCATGTATAAATTTATTGGAAACTCGAAATGGGGATGCTTAAACCCTAGCACCAAATGATTTAAACTAGGGTCAAAATAAAATCTTTTTCATTGAACTCAAAATGCCCTCTAAAAATGTTCAACATTTCTGGTTTGAGGTGAAAGCATCTACCAAAAATGGTTTATATTTTTACAGGACATATTGGGCTCTGGATTAAGTCATACCCTATTTGCATTTGGGCATTTAAATGCTATAAAATATTTTAAATGCTCAAATAATCATAAACAAAAATGTTTACTGTTGGATATATTCTAAACAGTAGCCATGATTAGTTTCATGATTTTTGGATCTGTTTAAGTATTTTTAATAAAGCCACACAGTTACAGAAAAATAGAAAACAGTAATTAAAATAGAAAATAGAGAGAGAGAGAAGGACTACCTGGCGCTTACATACAGCCCAGATGCCCACTACTGTGCAACCCAGCCCACCAGGCGCCCCCCCTGTCGCCTTCCTCCTCATGCCAGTAGGCAGAGGAGGGACACCGCCGAACTCGCCACGCCACCAGGCTTCCTGCCTGCGTCGCCTGGCCACCGCGACGCCTCGCGTCATCTCTTCGGCGCCGCCCCGACCCCCTGGACCCCCTCGCTCTCTCCCTCTCCCTCGTTCCCCTCCTCTGTCTCGCTCTCACACGCACGACCGAACGCCGCCGCCGCCGTTCGCCATAGCCGTAGCCGCATCCATCCCCGAGCCTCTCCGACGCTGTCAGGACCCCGACTCGATGTCACATCGATCTAGCTGGTAACACCTCATATCACTTTGCGGCCTCACGCACGGTATCCCCACGGGTGTCGTCTTACCTTTTTCCCGGGACCGTTTGCGCCTTTTGGCTCACGTATATGATAGCGTCGCTAGCATCCATATGATAAAGAGCCCGGGCTGACATGACTAGTCGTAAACCCAAAGTGGCACAGACTTACAGGGACAGGCATCCATGACCCAGCTTCGAACGTGTCGGTCATCAGCAAGTGGGTCCGGGCTGTAGCACTGGGCTAGCAGGACTCCGGTAAACCGGGCTGTAGCGGGCTAACAGGACTCCGGTACTCAAAGCGTGACATTTCCCCGAAGGGACAGACACAGGAACGAAGAAGGACACATGCCGGCCAGCCTAAGTGTTCCAGAGCAGTAGCAAGCTACCATGGCTCAGAGGTAACACTAGGAGACATTTCCCGGTAAGAGAGGCTACTAAAGATAAACAACTAGATAGTCAGATCCCACACATACCAAGCATTTCAATCATACACACAATATGCTCGATATGTGCAAATACAACGAAGCATCACAACATGACTCTACGACACAAGTACTTTATTTAAGGCTCAGTGAGCCATACATAACATACACACAAAGGTACGGGTCTCACGACCCAACATACAAGTCATACAATCATACAAGCCAACAGCGGAAGTAACTTGTCTGAGTACAGACAACTAGTAAAATAAAAGAGGCTTGGAAAGCCTGGCTATACTATGTGGTCCTTCACAAGCTCAGGGTCACCACCTGGGTCTTTAGCCTACTCGTTGATGTCAACGTCTACATAGAACCCATCAGAAGGGGTTGCAGCGTCTTCTGTAAAATGTAGATTATAGCAACATGAGTACAAAGGTACTCAGCAAGACTTACATCAGATCCTACATACATGCATAGTATCAAGAGGGTTGGTGGAGTTATTGCAGCAAGCCAGCTTTGACTCTTGGCTAGACTATCCTACGATACTCCATTTGAAACAGTTTTGCGCACACGAGTCCACTAATCACCACGTCAATACACTACCGAGGATCCGCCTCCGTCTTCCTACGGAAGAGCCATCCTCGACACTCACACTTATCTTGAGGGTTTTAGTAGTTTCCATTTCCTTGTCTATGAACTGTATAGGCAACCAAGTAGTCCTTTACCGCGGACGCGACTATTCGAATAGATCATGTTAACCCTGCAGGGGTGTACTTCTTCATACATGTTTCCACCACTTAGCGTCTGCACACGACATGTGCTCGGCAGACTTCAAGCGAAAGCCGACGTGGGTGTAGACCACGACCTACCTAAACACTTAAGCCTCTAGTCCAGGTTTATCGCCTATTCAGGTTCCATCCGCAGGGAGTCCGGCCGAGGTTTCCCATACGGCCCCGAACGATGTGAACAGGGTTCCCGAGATACCTAACGGGTATTCGGTACACCGTGTCACGTACCTACGCATCACAGCCCACCCCTACGGTCAGCGCTGTCCACGGCCTCCAGTAGGCTACAAACACCAGAAACTACTTGCAACTCCTGGACAGAGAGCTAGGGTGAATAAGAAGTCGAGCGGGGTCATATTTCAGGGCCCAATGTATGGTAGTAGCTGATTCTTAAATCACACATACAGATCTCAGTGCTTAAGGTCGGCTTCAATGAAACAACCCACCATGTACTCCTACATGGCCTCTCATCGATACCTTTACCAAATCGTGTTCACCACACCACTCTCATTACTGACATAATCATTTCACTCTAGCCCATCACCCAGATGAACCAGACCTGACACAACTCTAAGCATAGCAGGCATAGCAAGGTAGGATCAACACATACATATGGCTCAATCAACTCCTACACATGCTAGTGGGTTTCATCTAGTTACTGTGGCAATGACAGGTCATGCAGAGGAAATGGGTTCAACTACCGTAGCACACAGCAGTTTGAATCGCGTTGTCTTAATGCAGTAAAAGAGAGCAGGAGCGAGAACATGGGATTGTATCGATATGATCAAATGGTTGGTTTGGTTTTGGTCGTTTCGGCCACCAAATGAACCGCGGAGGCCACCGGAGTGAAGCTGAGGACGACCCGCGGTTCTTGGCGGAGTCCGTTGGGGTCGGGGTGGCCGGAGTCGACGGCGGCGAGCTCGGCTGCGGCCGCCGGGGTTCGGTCGTGCACGGGAACGGTGCTGGAGCTCGAAGTCGAGCAAAACGAGGTGCTAGGGATGCTCTACGGGGTTCTGTGAACTTGTTGGACTCGCCGGGGTGACCAAATGGTCACCGGAGCTGCGTCGACCGCGAGCTCGGCGACGGCGGAGGTTCGGCCGTGGTGGAAAGGAAGCTACGGTGAGGGAACGAGGGGAAGGAGAGGGGGGAAACGACTCGGGGGCTCACCGCGGTTGCAGTGGGCGTCGAAGCGGGCTCGGGGACGCGTCGGAGACGGCGAATTTGACGGCGACGGTGGTCGGAGTCCGAAGAGGGGAACGGCGACGTGGCGGCGATGCAGGGCTTCCGGGGACCCGTGGAGCGGTGGGGAGGAAGAGGAAGTCGAGGCGGAGCTTCTGAGCTGGTCGGGGGAGCGAGGGGTGGTCGGAGGCAGTGGCTAGGGCGAACGGCGGCGACGGTGAGCTTCGGCCGTGAGAGGGAGAGAGCGAGGGAGAACCGGGGGAGAGTGAGAGAGAGAGCAGGGGGGATCGGGACGGCTGCGGGCGTCGTCCACGCGGCCAGGAGGGCGTCGGCAAGCAGGAGGTGGCCGCGCGGCCGCGCGCGCGCGAGCACGCAGCAGCTTCGGGGCGTGGGGAGGAAGACGACGGGGAGCTACAGTGCTGGGCTGGGTCGGTTGCTGGCTGGGCCGGCCGGCTGGCTGGGCCGCACAGGTAAGTCTTCCCTTTTCTTTTCTGTTTTCTGTTTTTTTTAATATATCTGCAACTTTGTTGAATTAAATAAAATACCTAGGCAACTCCAAAAATCACCAAACTACTCCTGGTCCATAGTTGGATTATTTCCAACATGAAACATTTTAGTTTGGAGATATTTGAGCATTTAAATATTTTATATTATTATAAATGCCCAAATTCAAATAGTTATGATTTAATTCAAAAACCCTAGGATGGCCTAGAAAAATGTGCACCACTTTTGGCAGAGGTTCTGAACCAAGGCAAAAATGATGGGCATTTTAGAAGGGCATTTCAGGTTCATTGAAAATTATTTTAGTAAACCCTAGTTGGTTTCAGAGGGGACTGGGGGTTCTGTCATCCCCATTTCAAGTTTCTGATGAAAGAGTAAACATGATGCAACACTCTAATGCATGACTAGCTAGGGTGTGACAACTCACCCCCACTCAAAAGAATCTCGTCCCGAGATTTGGGTTCCTCCGAGAAGAAGGCGGGGTATTCAAGTCGAAGACGATCCTCCCTTTCCCAAGTTGCTTCATCTTCAGAATGGTGCGACCATTGAACCTTGAGAAACTTGATATTATGACGTCGCGTGGTACGTTCGGCTTGATCGAGGATACGAATGGGGTACTCTCGATATGTAAGATCATCTTGGAGATCAAGCGTTTCGTGGTCCACTTCACGGATAGGATCCGAGAAGCAACGCCTGAGTTGAGAAACGTGGAAGACATCGTGAACTCTGGAGAGGTGCGGAGGTAGTTCCAATTGGTAGGCAACTTCTCCTCGTTTGGCAAGAATGCGAAAAGGTCCAATGTAACGAGGAGCCAATTTGCCTTTGATACCGAAACGATGGGTTCCCTTCAGAGGGGTGACCCGAAGATAAGCCTTCTCGTCAACCTCGAAAGTCATAGCCTTATGTTTTCGGTCATATTGACTCTTTTGACGAGATTGGGCTGTTTTCAACTTTTCACGAACGATACGAACTTGTTCTTCTGCTTCCTGAATCATATCCGGGCCAAAGAATTGTCTCTCCCCGGTCTCTGACCAGTTAAGGGGTGTTCGACACCGTCGTCCATAGAGAACTTCAAAAGGGGCTTTACCCAAGCTAGATTGATAGCTGTTGTTGTACGCGAATTCGGCAAATGGAAGGCACTTCTCCCAGTCCATTCCGAAAGAGATAACGGAGGCTCGAAGCATGTCTTCTAGAATCTGATTGACGCGTTCCACTTGACCACTTGACTGAGGGTGGAAAGCGGTGCTAAAGGAGAGACGAGTTCCCATAGCATTTTGGAAACTTTCCCAAAATCGAGAGGTGAAAAGACTTCCTCGATCCGAATTGATTTCCAAAGGAACACCATGGAGGGACACTATTCGGGAGATGTATAAGTCTGCCAGCTGACTAGCGGTTATACTCTCACGAACAGGTAAGAAATGAGCTACTTTGGAAAGACGATCGACCACGACGAAAATAGCATTATTCCCTCTTTTGGTTCTGGGAAAACCGGTAATGAAATCCATACCAATTTTATCCCATTTCCATTCAGGAATAGCTAAGGGTTGAAGGGTGCCAGCAGGTCGTTGATGCTCTGCTTTTACACGACGACAGACGTCGCAATTTGCAATATACTGAGCAATTTCTCTCTTCATCCTAGTCCACCAGAACCTCTGGCGTAGATCCTGATACATCTTAGTACTACCGGGATGAATAGTGAGAGGAGATTCATGAGCTTCCTTAAGGATCAACTGCCGCAGATGCTGGTTCTTGGGAACCACTAGACGATTCTCAAAGTACACAACACCATGATCATTTGTGGAGAAACAACTAGCACCTCCGCTAGCAATGTTCTCTTTGATTTTAGAGATTCCCTTATCTCGCTTTTGGGCAGCGATGATTTGATCCGTAAGAGTAGGTTTTGCCACCAAGGTGGAAAGAAAACCTTGAGGTACAATGTGAAGGTTAAGCTTCCGAAATTCCTCATGGAGAAGCGGTTGACTTTGTTGTAACATCAGGTTGTTACAATAAGATTTACGACTTAGCGCATCAGCCATGATGTTGGCTTTCCCTGGGGTATAGGTTATTCCTAAGTCGAAGTCTGTGATCAATTCAACCCAACGTCTTTGTCTAAGATTCAAATCCGGTTGGGTGAAGATGTACTTCAGGCTTTGGTGATCAGTGAAAATTTCGCAACGATTACCGAGGAGGTAATGTCGCCAGGTCTTAAGTGCATAGACTACGGCTGCAAGTTCTAAATCATGAGTAGGATAATTCTCCTCATGTGGGTGCAATTGCCGTGAAGCGTAAGCAATTACGTGTCGATCCTACATGAGAATGCAACCTAGTCCTTGTCGCGAGGCGTCGCAGTAGATAACAAAGTCCTTGGAGAAGTCTGGCGGTACCAGCACGGGAGCAGAAGTCAGGCGTCTTTTCAGTTCCTGAAAGCTGTGCTCACATTGTGGAGTCCATTCGAACTTCTTATCTTTCTTGAGGAGTTCGGTTAGAGGTTTAGCAACTTTGGAGAAGTTCTCGACAAAGCGACGGCAATAGCTCGCTAAGCCTAGAAAACTCCGAACTTGCTTGACCGATTCGGGTGGAGTCCAATCAAGGACGGCTTGAACTCGCTCAGGGTTAACAGCAATACCTTTACCAGATATTACATGACCCAGATAGGTCACTTCTGACAACCAGAATTCACATTTAGAAAATTTGGCATAAAGGCGATGCTCTCGAAGTTTCTTCAACACTAGCCTTAGATGTTCGGCATGTTCTTCCTCGTTCTTGGAGTAGATGAGTATATCATCGAGATAAACCACGACGAATTTATCCAAATACTCCATGAAGATTGAGTTCATTAACCGAGAAAAGGTGGCTGGAGCGTTGGTTAATCCGAAGGACATGACGGTGTACTCGTATTGGCCATAACGAGTAACAAAGGCCGTTTTAGGAATGTCCCCGTTTCTGATTTTGATTTGATGGTAGCCCAACCTCAAATCCATCTTGGAGAAGACTGAGGATCCAGCGAGCTGATCATACAGATCGTTGATCCTGGGAAGTGGATATTTGTTTTTGATTGTGACCAAATTGACAGGTCGGTAATCAACAACCATCCGGTCCGTACCATCCTTCTTCTTGACGAATAGGACGGGGCAAGCCCACGGTGATGAACTAGGGCGGATGAAACCCTTTTTCAAGGACTCATCGAGTTGTTTCTTAAGCTCGGCTAGTTAAGGAGGTTGAGGCAGATGTTCATTTCTGGCTTCACTGCCTTCGGCCTGCTCTTGGGAAGCAGGGTTAGCGCGCGTGTTGACCATCCTAGGTAAACAAGACAATGATTTAGTCAGAATGATAAAATTCCGACATAGGATACATAATGTAAGGAATAATTCGGAATGCAAGATGATCATCCGTATGACATGGTAGATACAGAAACTGCTTCTTTATTCCATCGTCATACACACCATACAGGTTTAGTACAAGACCAAGCAAAGTACTAATACGGTGAAAAGAGGATTACATCTCATCGGAGGCATCCCAAGCTCCTATACATTATTTTTCTACATCTCCGGAAAGAGTACAAACTAGGTCATATCCCACGAGACACGCAGGACAATAGACGACACAGCTAGTGCGAACTAGTGATACTACTACTAACTCAGACCGATCCGTAGTAGTCCTCGTAGAAGTCACCTCCATAGCCTGGAAGTTCAACATGATCATCCGGAAACAGACGGTCTCGCGGAGCTTGTGGACCATAGGGGCTAGGATGAGGTCGTGGACCAACAAACGGTGGCCTGCGGGGACCGCGAGGTGGGGTGATGCCTCCTACATCACGCCAAACCATCACGTCTGGCAGAGCAGATCTCACAGGATAGAGATCGCGCATATCTGAATATCCAGCTTGCACCGCCGGTGCGAACCGAGTCAAAGTGGCCCAGTGGTCGGCACGGGTATTAAAGAGCTCTAACCTTAAGGCCCGATTTTCACGGTCCTTATCCTCGAGCATCTCAGCGGTGGTGCGAGTCCGTGAATCCTCCTGAGTGGAGTCAGCATAGATAGCCTGGAGATACCCTTGTGCTCCCGGAAGTGATCCTGGCATATACCAGAAATCAGAGTCCCGAAATAGACCAGATCTGACTCGCATAATGGTCATCATAGAGTAGGCGGCATCCTGCACAGCCATCTCGATAGTAACCCCGAGTCCATAGGAGCAGTGAAGAGGCTCAGTGGATCCAGGATAAGATGGAAATATCCTGACAGTGCAGAGATACTGGCTTTGATTAAAGTCTCGGAATTGCTCTTCGACCGTGTACTCAGGATACCAGCGGTATCCAGCCTCAGTCATTACCCTGACCAACTTAGCAGTATGGCCGGGTACATCTAGGCATCGAGTCAGGCGAACCACTTGATTGAGGTCACGAGTGGCCATCTGAAAGCATAATCATAATGCAAAGGCATTAGAATTTCAAGCAAAATTTCGGCAGCATAACAGCTGTAAATGCTCAAAAAGGATATTGAGACATTTGACAAAGGATTTCGTACACACTCAACATCATCATATCAAGTTCTGGAACCATTCCATCAACATAATGTGGTAGTAGAACTGAACTAGGCTGATAACCATCAAACTTATAAGGTACTACTGATCAGTAACACGTGATCCTGATAGAGAGAACAGATCCTAATTCCTTAACCCCCGGTGGAAGAATGGACTGACTCAGATCAGAAAGTCATAAGGTATAAGGAGTAAAAGAGCCTTACGTTCCAACCCACAAACAATTCCCCTACATATAACTAAAGAATTTCTAGACTCAACATCGACCAGTTTGGCTTGGAGAACCTACAGGCAGTCCGGCTCTGATGCCAACGCTGTCAGGACCCCGACTCGATGTCACATCGATCTAGCTGGTAACACCTCATATCACTTTGCGGCCTCACGCACGGTATCCCCACGGGTGTCGTCTTACCTTTTTCCCGGGACCGTTTGCGCCTTTTGGCTCACGTATATGTAGCGTCGCTAGCATCCATATGATAAAGAGCCCAGGCTGACATGACTAGTCGTAAACCCAAAGTGGCACAGACTTACAGGGACAGGCATCCATGACCCAGCTTCGAACGTGTCGGTCATCAGCAAGTGGGTCCGGGCTGTAGCACTAGGCTAGCAGGACTCCGGTAAACCGGGCTGTAGCGGGCTAACAGGACTCCGGTACTCAAAGCGTGACATTTCCCCGAAGGGACAGACACAGGAACGAAGAAGGACACATGCCGGCCAGCCTAAGTGTTCCAGAGCAGTAGCAAGCTACCATGGCTCAGCGGTAACACTAGGAGACATTTCCCGGTAAGAGAGGCTACTAAAGATAAACAACTAGATAGTCAGATCCCACACATACCAAGCATTTCAATCATACACACAATATGCTCGATATGTGCAAATACAACGAAGCATCACAACATGACTCTACGACACAAGTACTTTATTTAAGGCTCAGTGAGCCATACATAACATACACACAAAGGTACGGGTCTCACGACCCAACATACAAGTCATACAATCATACAAGCCAACAGCGGAAGTAACTTGTCTGAGTACAGACAACTAGTAAAATAAAAGAGGCTTGGAAAGCCTGGCTATACTATGTGGTCCTTCACAAGCTCAGGGTCACCACCTGGGTCTTTAGCCTACTCGTTGATGTCAACGTCTACATAGAACCCATCAGAAGGGGTTGCAGCGTCTTCTGTAAAATGTAGATTATAGCAACATGAGTACAAAGGTACTCAGCAAGACTTACATCAGATCCTACATACATGCATAGTATCAAGAGGGTTGGTGGAGTTATTGCAGCAAGCCAGCTTTGACTCTTGGCTAGACTATCCTACGATACTCCATTTGAAACAGTTTTGCGCACACGAGTCCACTAATCACCACCTCAATACACTACCGAGGATCCGCCTCCGTCTTCCTACGGAAGAGCCATCCTCGACACTCACACTTATCTTGAGGGTTTTAGTAGTTTCCATTTCCTTGTCTATGAACTGTATAGGCAACCAAGTAGTCCTTTACCGCGGACGCGGCTATTCGAATAGATCATGTTAACCCTGCAGGGGTGTACTTCTTCATACATGTTTCCACCACTTAGCGTCTGCACACGACATGTGCTCGGCAGACTTCAAGCGAAAGCCGACGTGGGTGTAGACCACGACCTACCTAAACACTTAAGCCTCTAGTCCAGGTTTATCGCCTATTCAGGTTCCATCCGCAGGGAGTCCGGCCGAGGTTTCCCATACGGCCCCGAACGATGTGAACAGGGTTCCCGAGATACCTAACGGGTATTCGGTACACCGTGCCACGTACCTACCGCATCACAGCCCACCCCTACGGTCAGCGCTGTCCACGGCCTCCAGTAGGCTACAAACACCAGAAACTACTTGCAACTCCTGGACAGAGAGCTAGGGTGAATAAGAAGTCGAGCGGGGTCATATTTCAGGGCCCAATGTATGGTAGTAGCTGATTCTTAAATCACACATACAGATCTCAGTGCTTAAGGTCGGCTTCAATGAAACAACCCACCATGTACTCCTACATGGCCTCTCATCGATACCTTTACCAAATCGTGTTCACCACACCACTCTCATTACCGACATAATCATTTCACTCTAGCCCATCACCCAGATGAACCAGACCTAACACAACTCTAAGCATAGCAGGCATAGCAAGGTAGGATCAACACATACATATGGCTCAATCAACTCCTACACATGCTAGTGGGTTTCATCTAGTTACTGTGGCAATGACAGGTCATGCAGAGGAAATGGGTTCAACTACCGTAGCACACAGCAGTTTGAATCGCGTTGTCTTAATGCAGTAAAAGAGAGCAGGAGCGAGAACATGGGATTGTATCGATATGATCAAATGGTTGGTTGCTTGCCTGATGGTTCGTTGCACGGATACGGTTCTTCGTTAGGGTAATCGCGGTACTCCTCGGGGACAGACCCTGTCGCAAAGGATAACGATACACAGGCATCACCAAACAATGTGCAACAATATGATGCATGCATGAAACATGGCATTATGAGTGTGTTGGGCTAATGCAACTAAAGCCAGAAGTGTTTGAGCAAATTTGAATCAAAGATTCAAATTCCAAATTCAATTATGGCCTTTTAAAGTGCTTTTCCTTGTTCTGATTAAAACATCAATTTAACTTGTTTGATCATGCATGAAAATAGTACAGATGGATAGATTGGATTTTTCTGATCATTTTTCATATATAATTTGTCCAATTTGGAGTTACAGAATAAAAGTTATGAATTTTTGAAGTTTAATTAATATTCTGGAATTTCCTGATTTAATTTAAATCCAGAAATATCATTTACTGCGTCAGCCTGACGTCACAGTGACATCAGCAGGTCAACAGGGCTGGCTCGGGTCAAACCTGACATGTGGGGTCCACACGTCAGTGACACAGGGGCTAATCCCGTGTTGACCCGGGCTGGTTAGCTTTGACTAAGCCCTGGGGCCCACTTGTCAGCGTCAGTAGGTGGTGGGTTAGTGGCTAATTAACTAGGCCACGTCAGCCCGCCAGAGTTCTGGCCGGCGGCGACCAACAGTGCGGCGGCGATAGTGGTTTTGGTCGTTTCGGCCACCAAATGAACCGCGGAGGCCACCGGAGTGAAGCTGAGGACGACCCGCGGTTCTTGGCGGAGTCCGTTGGGGTCGGGGTGGCCGGAGTCGACGGCGGCGAGCTCGGCTGCGGCCGCCGGGGTTCGGTCGTGCACGGGAACGGTGCTGGAGCTCGAAGTCGAGCAAAACGAGGTGCTAGGGATGCTCTACGGGGTTCTGTGAACTTGTTGGACTCGCCGGGGTGACCAAATGGTCACCGGAGCTGCGTCGACGGCGAGCTCGGCGACGGCGGAGGTTCGGCCGTGGTGGAAAGGAAGCTACGGTGAGGGAACGAGGGGAAGGAGAGGGGGGAAACGACTCGGGGGCTCACCGCGGTTGCAGTGGGCGTCGAAGCGGGCTCGGGGACGCGTCGGAGACGGCGAATTTGACGGCGACGGTGGTCGGAGTCCGAAGAGGGGAACGGCGACGTGGCGGCGATGCAGGGCTTCCGGGGACCCGTGGAGCGGTGGGGAGGAAGAGGAAGTCGAGGCGGAGCTTCTGAGCTGGTCGGGGGAGCGAGGGGTGGTCGGAGGCAGTGGCTAGGGCGAACGGCGGCGACGGTGAGCTTCGGCCGTGAGAGGGAGAGAGCGAGGGAGAACCGGGGGAGAGTGAGAGAGAGAGCAGGGGGGATCGGGACGGCTGCGGGCATCGTCCACGCGGCCAGGAGGGCGTCGGCAAGCAGGAGGTGGCCGCGCGGCCGCGCGCGCGCGAGCACGCAGCAGCTTCGGGGCGTGGGGAGGAAGACGACGGGGAGCTACAGTGCTGGGCTGGGTCGGTTGCTGGCTGGGCCGGCCGGCTGGCTGGGCTGCACAGGTAAGTCTTCCCTTTTCTTTTCTGTTTTCTGTTTTTTTTAATATATCTGCAACTTTGTTGAATTAAATAAAATACCTAGGCAACTCCAAAAATCACCAAACTACTCCTGGTCCATAGTTGGATTATTTCCAACATGAAACATTTTAGTTTGGAGATATTTGAGCATTTAAATATTTTATATTATTATAAATGCCCAAATTCAAATAGTTATGATTTAATTCAAAAACCCTAGGATGGCCTAGAAAAATGTGCACCACTTTTGGCAGAGGTTCTGAACCAAGGCAAAAATGATGGGCATTTTAGAAGGGCATTTCAGGTTCATTGAAAATTATTTTAGTAAACCCTAGTTGGTTTCAGAGGGGACTGGGGGTTCTGTCATCCCCATTTCAAGTTTCTGATGAAAGAGTAAACATGATGCAACACTCTAATGCATGACTAGCTAGGGTGTGACAGACACGCCCACGAGCTCCGCCTCGTCCCTCTCTTCCTCCTCACCGAGCCGCCCGATGCCGGAAGCCCCTGGACGTCTCAAGCACCGCCGTTCCCCTCGTCGGCCACCGGAGATCGTCGCCGTTGATTTGTTGCCTCCGGTGCTCCCCGATGCTCGCTGGCCCTCCCGTTTAACTCACCGTGAGCCCATTTTCCTCTCCCCTCTTCTCTCAAGCTCGCGCTCATCCCCTAGCTTCATTTTGCACCACGGCGAGAGCATCTCGCCGCCGGCCATGGCATAGACGTGGCCACAGCCGCGCAAGCTCACAACCGAGCACGCCACCATGATCAGCACGTTCCCAGGAGTCGACTGCGACCACCCGCGGCTCCTGCCGTTCCCTGCATCGCCTAACCCACCGTGGGTCAAGCTCCGGCCTCCACGGCCGAGCTCCTCGCCGTCGCTACCGGCCACCCCAGCCGCTGACTTCAGTCCCGTTGGATGCGGAAGAGCGCCAGCTACGCGTAGAGCCTCTCCGCTGCTCGTTTGGCCGCCGGAGACGCAAACCCGAGCCGTTCCGCCGTGTCTGGCCTCGCCGGCGTCGAGTCGCCGGCGGGTTTGACTCGTTTGACCGCGGTTGACCACTGGTTTGACCTTCGCTGACATGTGGACCCCGCCCTGCTAACAGCCTGGTTAGGGTTAGTTTAGCACTAACTAACTCAGTTAGTCGACCGAGTTACTGACCAGTGGGTCCCCAGGTCTAGTTTAACCTCGACGGTGCCGTTGACCTGCTGACGTCACCCCGACGTCAGGCTGACGCAGTAATTTATTTTCTGGATTTATTTTTATACTGGAAATTCCAGAAAATTCCCAAAAACTTCTAAAATTCATAGAAACTTAACTCTAACTCCAAATGAAATAAATTATATATGAAAAATGATCAAAAAAAATCCAATCTTTCCATCTGTACTATTTTTATGCATGTTAGAACAACTTATAGCTGCTGTTTAGCACAATTCATATAAATGGCATTTGAATAATCACATATGGAGTTTGAATTTGAATCTTGTATTCAAACCAACTTCATTTAACCTGCTGCTAGTTGCATTAGCTCAAACCACAGCTTGTTGCCATGTCATGATCATGCATCATATTGTGCATTGCTTTGATTGTGTTTCTTCTTTGTTTGTCGGTTTTTGTCCCCTCTCGGTAGACGATGTTCCGACGTTGTGATCGTTGACACTAATGAAGACTCAATGCTATCTTCAGAAGTGCCAGGCAAGCAAAACCCCCTTGTTCATTCCGATATAATCCCACTCTCTCGCTCCTGCTCTCTTTTAATGCATTAGGACAACAACGAGTCATTTGTTACTTGCTGCGGTAGCTGAACCCCTTTATCCTCTGCATGACCTGTCATTACCACAGTAAATAGATGAAACCCACTAGTATGAGTAGGAGTTGTTTGAGCCCTGTTGTGCCTACTCATTCATGCTTGTTTGTCATGCCTGCTACTGCTTAGAGTTGAGTCAGGTCTGATTCATCGGGGGGAATCAGAGGTGTGTGAACATGTCCTACTGTGTGTGAGCTAAGTGTGTGAACATGATTTGGTAAAGGTAGCGGTGAGAGGCCATGTAGGAGTACATGGTGGGTTGTCTCATTGCAGCCGTCCTCAGGAACTGAGTTCTGTGTTTGTGATCCATGATTCAGCTACTACCACGCATTGGGCCCGAAACCAATGGACCCTCTCGGCTTCTTATTCACCCTAGTCCTCTGTCCAGGAGTTGCAAGTAGTTTCTGGTGTTTGTAGCCTACTGGAGGCCGTGGACAGCGCTGACCGTAGGGGTGGGCTGTGATGCGGTAGGTACAAGGCCAGGAATACCAGGCACCCGTTAGGTGTCACGGAACCCTGTACACATCGTTCGGGGCCGTATGGGAAACCTCGGCCGGACTCCCTGCGGATGGAACCTGGATAGGCGATAAACCTGGACTATAGACTTAGGTGTTTAGGTAGGTCATGGACGACACCCACGTTGGGCTTCCGCTTGAAGGTTGCTGAGTACATGTCGTGTAAACGGCGGTAAGTGGTGAGAGCGTGTGTGAAGAAGTACACCCCTGCAGGGTTAACATCATCTATTCGAATAGCCGTGTCCGCGGAAAAGGACTTCTGGGTTGCCTGTACAGTTCAAAGACAAGTGAAAGTGGATACTTTAAAATGCGCAAGATAAGCGTGAGTGCTATGGATGGCGCTCTCGTAGGGAGACGGGAGTGGATCCATAGTGGCGTATTGGTCGGTGAATATGTGGACTCGTGTGCGCCACCTCAAAAGAGTTACTTGCAGTCGTAGTTCAGGATAGCCACCGAGTCAAAGCTGGCTTGCTGCAGTTAAACCCCACCATCCCCTTGTTGATAATGATGCAGATGTAGTTAGTTCTGATGTAAGTCTTGCTGGGTACATTTGTACTCACGTTTGCCTATTTTATGTTTTTGCAGAGAGACTTCAGTCTCACTAGTAATTCCGCGTGGACTTCGACGTTTAGCTTGTTACCTCAGCTACGATCTTGTGCCCTCGGCAGGATCTGGTAGATAGTCAGGCTTCTCAGCCTTTTTCATTTATAGATGTCTGTACTCAGACATGATAGCTTTTGCTTGTGTTTTGACTTGTATGCTCTAAATGTTGGGTCATGAGACCTATGTTTGTAATATCTCGCTCCTCGGAGCCTAATGAATAAATACTTGAGTCGTAGAGTCATGTTGTGATGCCATGTTGTATTTGCACATATCGAGCATATTGTGTGTATGTTATTGAAATGCTTGGTATGTGTGGGATCTGACTATCTAGTTGTTTATCCTTAGTAGCCCCTCTTACCGGGAAATGTCTCCTAGTGTTTCCACTGAGCCATGGTAGCTTGCTACTGCTCCGGAACACTTAGGCTGGCCGGCATGTGTACTTCTTTGTTCCTGTGTCTGTCCCTTCGGGGAAATGTCACGCGATGAATACCGGAGTCCTGTTAGCCCGCTACAGCCCGGTTCACCGGAGTCCTGCTAGCCTAGTGCTACAACCTGGATTCACTCGCTGATGACCGACACGTTCGATGCTGGGTCATGGATGCATGTCCCTGTAGGTTTGTGCCACTTTGGGTTTACGACTAGCCATGTCAGCCCGGGCTCCTTATCATATGGATGCTAGCGACACTATCATATACGTGTGGCAAAAGGCGCAAACGGTCCTAGGAAAAGGTAAGGCGACACCCGTGGGAATACCGTGCGTGAGGCCGCAAAGTGATATGAGGTGTTACATGCTAGATCGATGTGGCATCGAGTCGGGGTCCTGACAGGGGGGGGGGGTTGGGGGTTTCATATATTGTGTTAGCTCCCTAATAGAGATGAGTGTCCTCTCTTATCTCTGTGCTTGGTCGACGCTACGCGTAGACTCGACATGCTAGCTAGCTAGTAAGCAAATGAAGGAAACCATTAAGTACAGAAGATCATCATGAACATATACACAGAGAGAAGTGATCGACCTCTCCTTCTCCGATAGATTGGCCGAACAACAAGTTTTCATATATTTATCCGACGCTACTAGCTACACACACACACACACATATATATATATAATATAAGATCTCTTACGTCCCCTAACATCTGAACTCAACTTCCACATGGTATTCTTCATGTTTGTCGATGACGTGGTCAAGAAAGAATCCTGCCAATTCCTCTTGAATTGCTCGTATGCGATCTTGTGGTAGGAGTTCATCCCGCATCTGCCACATCTAATTTCAAGAAGGGGGTCAACACATATATATGAATGAAACTCAACACAAATGATGGTAATAAAATAAAATTGTGAATATCATTGCTTACGCACTTCATATTGTTGTTTAGAGTGGCCCCGCTCACAGGTGGTGTGGTGGATGAACTCGCAAATGTAGTATCCACACAAATCATTCCCGGGTTCTTGCCACAACCACTTTACAAGAAATAGAGGTCAATCAAACTGATAAGCAAGCATGCTAAGTGGTATTCATGAAAATAGCTAGAATCAATGGGAGATGCGCGGAACTAGCTAGTAGCTAGTACTTACTTTCGGGTGGTCAAATCGCAGTTGCACCGGCAATCCCGGAGCTTGTGTGGTGAACTTTTTCCAAACCCTGCCAGGCAAAGAAAAAAATTACTTGATATTAGGAAATGAACAAAGTTGCCGATATGGTGCGATAATGATCGATTGAACTTACTTATCGAGAATTTTATTCATGGTCGCATACTCCTCCGGATTTTTTTATTTGGAGTCTATGACGGTTACTAGTCCCTACTCAAGCTTAATCTCTAGTAAAAATAAAGTGGAAACTGCGCATGCATGCATAACTCATCAATTACATTACTATAACCTCCAGTAATAAGGGAACCCGAATATGCACAAGACAGTAACACTCACTTGTAATCGTAAGGAAAGAGTATTGTAGCTTTGTTTTGATTTCGAAGTAACGATGCGAGCAACTTGGCCTCGGTTTCTCTGGCATCATGTTTAACACTCCATTCATCCATGAGATTTGTGTTAATGAACCCAATATCACCTACTTGTCTTTTCTTCAATTCGGCGATCTTCAATCTGCATAATATAGTGAGGATAATTATATATGCATGCAATGAAAGAGTTGAGCTATATATAGAGACTTAACTAATTACAGAGAAGTAGTACTTACAGACAGTAGTAAGTGATGATTGTTTTATGGAGGGCCTTTTCATTGAAAAACTGGAAGAACTCCTCATATGGAACTAAGAACACATCAATCCCAACGAGGTCGTGCTCCTCTTTAACCGATAGCGACAAAGTATTTTTCCCAGACTTCCTGCAAATGTCCATGTACCAATCATGGAATCTTCGCATCATCGTTGTTAGGGAAGTACCAGGTCTGATGAGAGGCTTCCCGTGCTCAAATCTTAATGTGTCCACCTCCATTGTTCCAAAAATTATTGCATCCTCATCGGTCATGTAATCTCCAGGATTGGTACCGGGCAGCAACCTCGGGAGATTAACGACGATATCGCTAGACACATTGAGCGGGAGGCACGATTGCTTCGCTTGTTCGCCGAGTTGGGGAATTTGTTTCCCTTTTATTCGTTCTGCTAGCTTCCCGCCTCTGGCTGTACTGCTAGACGCCGGAGCAGCCGAAGCGGTTGCGGCTGTCTTCTTTCGTTGCTGAAGAGGTGAAGCAGCCGGAGGCGGACTGCTATGATGCTCCTGAGCAGCCGGAGTGGCAGCGTTTGTGTTCTTCCATTGCTTACGAGGCGGCGAAGGAGGAGGCAGGCTTCTTGGACGCGCCGGAGTAGGCGGACAAGGAGGCGGAGTACTGCCGCCCTCACGCGCCGGAGCAGGAGGCGGGCTGCTCAGACGCGCCGGAGCAGGCGGCGAAGGAGGCGTAGTACTGCCGCCCTCACGCACCGGAGCAGGAGGCGGAGTGCCCTGATCACTCGCCGGAAGAGGAGGAGGAGGCGGAGTGCCCAGCTGACTAGCAAGAGCCGTGAAGTTCAAAAGCTTGATGTGCTCCTTCCGCCATAGACACGAAGTATGCATAGCAAGACCCAGCCGAGTCTCCCCATCACCTTTAGGTTGGTAAAGCTGGAGCTCCTCAAATCCCTCTATTATTTCGTCCACCATCACAACAACATAGCCTCGTGGAATTGGACTGCAGTGAAAAGTTGCTCCGGGTGAAGGAGGGAACACAGAGCCGACAGCCGCCTTGACTTTGAGTTGAAGCCATTGCATCATAAGGTGGCGCTGGTGTGAATCCGTGATAAAATCCATGGAGTAGCTAGGACCCGTCAAGTCAGGCTGCTGAACGAGCTCTGTGGAAGCCACACTGCTTCTCCATTGAGATGGCGGGGTAGCTTCTAGGGTAGCATGTTGGGCAGGATCTCGCAGCTACTGGTTCTCAACATCTCGTTCCTCTAGCTTTCTTACCCTTGCCTTAAGCTCCTGAAGTTCGCTTTGCTCCACTTTCCTCCTCCTCTCTTGGGTTTTGTAACCGCCTGCATTTGGAAACCCAACCTTCCATGCAATGGAGCCTAGCATGCCTCGTGTTCATCCAGGGTGCTTAGTATTCCCGAGGGCCCTTTGTGAGCTTGTCGTTCTCTCTGTCGGGAACAAACTTCCCTTCCCGCACTTTGTTGATTGCTTTCCGAAGCTTCATGACGGGTGTTGCACATTGCTCATCCGTCTAGCAGCACTTCCCTGTTTCAGGGTCCAATGTTCCACCAGCCCCGAAGAACCAAGTCCTACAACGGTCTGGCTAGTGCAATGTCTCTGGTTCGACCCCTTTAGCAATCAGGTCCTACTCAGCCTTGTCCCACAACGGTCGGGCTTTGAGGTAGCCACCTGACCCCATGCGATGGTAATTCTCCTTCTTTGCAGCATTTATCTTGTTAGTCGCTGACATCTTCTTACTCCTCTCCGATGTCTTGTTGGCCACAAATGCGGGTCAGTGATCTCTTATCTTCTCAAATTGGCCGGTAAATTCTGGTGTCTTGTGTTGGTCGACATACTTTGTTTTCAACTCATTCTTCCACCTCCTGAATAGATCTGCCATCTTCTTGAGAGCATGGGACTTGATCAATGGCTCTATAACTGGATTCTCTGGATCCTCCTCTTCCAGTAGGGTGAAATTTACCTTCACCACTTTCCAAAGATCTTCTTTCTGTCTATCTTTGACAAAAGAAACTTGAAGAAGCTCTTCCTTCTTGGGCTCATTCCATAGCTCGACGCTGATCGGGATCATGTCCCTAACAAGAACCCCGCACTGAGAAGAGAATGCTTCCTTGGTCCGGAGGGTTTTAATCAGTTGGCCATCGCGCGCGATTTCTGTGATCGTGAACCTTTCATCCGAGTGCAACTTTTTCTTCAGGCCTCATTTCTTTACTGAAGTATTGCTTGATCCGGAGGGCTATATAAAAGAAGAAACAAGAGTTAATATATGTACATACCAAAACAATTAATGCATCAGTTAGCTAGTCAACACATGCTTAATATATATATATATACACACACACACACACACACCTCGCCGGACTTTGCAACAGCTGTTCCCGACTCCGTTCGGTCACCGGAGCTGTCATCACGGTCGCCAGAGCCACCATCACGATCATGACCCTCCTCCATTGTTTGATCACCGCAGCCTGCTTCCTCTCCTTGCAGACCTTCTTCGATGTCATTGAGAAACGACAAGACTACATCACCTCCATCGCGGATTATGTCCGCCAATATCTCTTCTTGATCGAAGTCTCTTTGATGATCCATAGTTTCTGCAAATATTACAACATGGCAATTAATATACAAACATGGGAGATGGATATATATTGACCCCCCACTTCATGTCGAAGTTATCAGAGAGGGGGTATATCAACAACGATGACATATACATATAGTGTCAAAGGATTCAGCAAAACCATGTCTTCATCATTAGGCGAAAGTAACAGGCGCATGATGGTACGAAGCTCTCCAAAGTTATTTTGGAACGGAATCCTAGATAGGATAATTCGCTTTTTGGTACAAAGTACAACAAGAGCCTTTGGAAGGACTTACTGAATTTCGTACGAAAGGGCGGATTGTCCTATCCGGGACTCCATTCCAAAACAACTTTGGAGAACTTCGCACCATCATGCCCCGGTTACTTCCGGCTAATGATCAAGCCATGGATTTCTTCAATACTTTGACACTATGCCACCTCTCGACCCCTCGGCGATCCTCGACCCCTCGATCCCTTGATACGTCCATTTTGCATCATGCTTTTATATCAATAGTTATTGCATTATGGGCTGTTATTACACATTATATCTCAATACTTATGGCTATTCTCTCTTATTTTACAAGGTTTACCATGAAGAGGGGGAATGCAGGCAGCTGGAATTCTGACTGGAAAAGGAGCAAACGTTGGAAACCTATTCTGCACAACCCCAAAAGTCCTAAAACTCCACGAAACAACTTTTTGGAATTAATAAGAATTTCTGAGCGAAAGAAATACACCAGGGGGCCCACACCCTGTCCAGGAGACAAGGCGCGCGCCCCTATCTCCCGGGACCCCAGGTCGGCCTCCGGTGTCCATCTTTTGCTATATCATCGCTTTTACCCTGAAAAAAAATCGGGGGCAAGCTTACGGGACGAAACTCCGCCTCCACGAGGCGGAACCTTGGCGGAACCAATCTAGGGCTCTGGCAGAGCTGTTCTGCCAGGGACACTTCCCTCCGGGTGGGGGAAATCATCACGAACGTCATCACCAATGATCCTCTCATCGGGAGGGGGTCAATCTCCATCAACATCTTCACCAGCACCATCTCCTCTCAAACCCTAGTTCATCTCTTCTATCCAATCTTGTATCCAAAACCACAAATTGGTACCTGTGGGTTGCTAGTAGTGTTGATTACTCCTTGTAGTTGATACTTATTGGTTTACTTGGTGGAAGATCATATGTTCAGATCCTTAATGCATATTATTACGCCTCTGATTATGAACATGAATATGCTTTGTGAGTAGTTACATTTGTTCCTGAGGACATGGGTGATGTCTTGCTATTAGTAGTCATGTGAATTTGGTATTCGTTCGATATTTTGATGAGATGTATGTTGTCTTCTCCTCTAGTGGTGTCATGTGAACGTCGACTACATGACACTTGACCATTATTGGGCCTAGAGGAGGGCATAGGGAAGTAATAAGTAGATGATGGGTTGCTAGAGTGACAGAAGCTTAAACCCTAGTTTATGCGTTGCTTCGTTAGGGGCTGATTTGGATCCACATGTTTCATGCTATGGTTAGGTTTAACTTAATACTTTTTTTGTAGTTGCGGATGCTTGCAATAGGGGTTAATCATAAGTGGGATGCTTGTCCAAGTAAGGGCAGTACCCAAGCACCGGTCCACCCACATATCAAATTATCAAAGTACCGAACGCGAATCATATGAGCGTGATGAAAACTAGCTTGACGATAATTCCCATGTGTCCTCGGGAGCTCCTTTATCATTATTAGAAATTGTCCAGGCTTATCTTTTGCTACATAAAGGATTGGTCCACCTTGCTGCACTTTATTTACTTTGTTTACTTGTTACTTGTTACCATTTATCTTATCACAAAACTATCTATCACCTACAATTTCAGTGCTTGCAGAAAACCTTACTGAAAACAGCTTATCATTTCCTTCTGCTCCTCATTGGGTTCGACACTCTTACTTATCAAAAGGACTATGATAGATCCCCTACACTTATGGGTCATCAAGACTCTTTTCTGGCGCCGTTGCCGGGGAGTGTAGCGCTTTTGGTGAGTGGAACTTGGTAAGGAAACATTTATACAGTGAGCTGAAATTTTCTGTTACTTGTCACTATGGAAACTAATCCTTTGAGGGGCTTGTTTGGGGCATCTTCGCCCCAACCAGAAGAGCAAAGAGTTTCTCCTCAACCCACTGAAATTTATGAAAATATTTATTTTGAGATCCCTTCGGGTATGATAGAAAATTTGCTAGCTAATCGATTTGCAGGAGATGGAACGTTGCATCCCGATTTACACCTTATCTTTGTGGATTATTTAAGCTTGCAGGTATCCCCGATGATGTTGTCAAAAGGAAGGTCTTCCCTTTATCTTTGAGGGGAGATGCATTGACATGGTTTAGGCTATGTGATGATACGGGATCTCGGAATTATAAGCAATTGAAGTTGGAATTTCACCAGAAGTTCTATCCTATGCATCTTGTTCATCGTGATCGTAATTACATATATAATTTTTGGCCTCGCGAAGGAGAAAGCATCGCTCAAGCTTGGGGGAGGCTTAAGTCAATGTTATATTCATGCCCCAATCATAATCTCTCTCGGGAAATGATTATTCAAAATTTTTATGCTCGACTTTCTCTTGATAATCGCAACCTGCTCGATACTTCCTGTGTTGGTTCTTATATGCTGAAGACTATTGATTTCAAATGGGACTTATTGGAAAGAATTAAACACAATTCTGAAGATTGGGGTTCCGACGATGGTAAGGAGTCAGGTATGCCACGTAAGTTCGATTGTGTTAAATATTTTATGGATATCGATGTTTTTCGTGGATTTAGCGCTAAGTATGGACTTGACTCTGAGATAGTAGCTTCTTTCTGTGAATCTTTTGCTACTCACGTTGATCTCCCTAAAGAGAAGTGGTTTAAATATAATCCTCCTGTTGAAGTGAAAGTAGTTGCACCTATTACAGTCGAAGAAAAGACTATTACCTATAGTGATCCTATTGTTCCTACTGCGTATGTTGAAAAACCTCTTTTTCCTGTTAGGATAAAGGATCATGCTAAAGCTTCAACTGTTGTTCATAAGAGTAATATTAGGACTTATACACCTCCTGAGCAAATTAATGTTGAACATAGTATTGCTATGGTTAAAGATCTCTTGGATGACGATTTAGATGGGCATGTTATTTATTTCTGTGGTGAAACTGCTAATATTGCTAGGCCAGATACTAAGACACGTAGACCTGTCGTAGGCATGCCTGTTATTTCTGTTAAAATAGGAGATCATTGTTATCATGGCTTATGTGATATGGGTGCTAGTGCTAGCGCTATACCTTATTCCTTATATCAAGAAATTATGCATGACATTGCACCCATTGAATTAGAAGACATTGATGTCACTATTAAGCTTGCTAATAGGGATACCATTAAACCCTTTGGGATTGTTAGAGATGTTGATGTTTTGTGTGGGAAGGTTAAATACCCTGCTGATTTCCTTCTTCTTGGTTCCCCACAAGATGACTTTTGTCCCATTATTTTTGGTAGACCCTTCTGGAATACAGCTAGTGCTAAGATTAATTCTGAAAAGAATATTATCATTGTTGGCATAGATGGTATGTCTCATGAGTTTAATTTCGCTAAGCTTAGTAGACAACCTCGTGAAAGGGAACCACCTAGTAAGGATGAAATTATTGGTCTTGCTTCCATTGCTGTTCCTCCAACTGATCCGTTAGAACAATACTTGCTAGACCATGAAAACGATATGTTTATGAAGGAAAGAGAGGAAATAGATGAAATGTTCCTTATACAGGAACCTATGCTGAAACATAACCTTCCAGTTGAAATTCTTGGGATCCCCCTCCACCCAAGGGTGATCCCGTGTTTGAACTCAAACCTTTACCTGGCAATCTTAAGTATGCTTATCTTGATGAAAAAGAAATATATCCTGTTATTATTAGTGCTAAACTTTCAGAGAAATAACAAGAAAGATTATTGAAAACTCTGAAGAAGCACCGAGCAGCTATTGGATATACTCTGGATGATCTTAAGGGCGTTAGTCCCACGTTATGTCAACACAAAATTAGATTGGAGGACGATGCCAAACCAGTTAGAGATCCTCAAAGACGATTAAATCCCAAGATGAAGGAAGTGGTAAGAAAGGAGATATTAAAGCTCCTTGAGGCAGGTATTATTTATCCCATTGCTGATAGTGAATGGGTAAGCCCTATCCATTGTGTTCCTAAAAAGGGAGGTATTACCGTTGTTCCCAATGATAGAGATGAATTGATCCCGCAGAGAATTATTACAGGGTATAGGATGGTAATTGATTTTCGTAAGTTAAATAAAGCTACTAAGAAAGATCATTACCCCTTACCTTTTATTGATCAAATGCTAGAAAGACTATCTAAACACACACATTTGTGCTTTTTAGATGGTTATTCTGGTTTCTCTCAGATACCTGTGTCAGCGAAGGATCAATCTAAAACTACTTTTACTTGCCCTTTTGGTACTTTTGCTTATAGACGTATGCCTTTTGGTTTATGTAATGCACCCGCTACCTTTCAAAGATGTATGATGGCTATATTCTCTGATTTTTGTGAAAATATTTGTGAGGTATTCCTGGATGACTTCTCCGTCTATGGATCCTATTTTGATGATTGTTTGAGCAACCTTGATCGAGTTTTGTAGAGATGCGAAGACACTAGTCTCGTCCTGAATTGGGAAAAGTGTCAGTTTATGGTTAACGAAGGCATTGTCTTGGGGCATAAGATCTCCGAGAGAGGTATTGAAGTTGATAAAGCCAAAGTTGATGCTATTGAAAAGATGCCATGTCCCAAGGACATAAAAGGTATAAGAAGTTTCCTTGGTCACGCCGGTTTCTATAGGAGGTTCATTAAGGAGTTTTCTAAAATCTCTAGGCCTCTGACTAATTTATTGGAAAAAGATATTCCTTTTGTCTTTGATGATGATTGCGTTGAAGCATTTGAAATACTTAAGAAAGCTTTGATCACTGCACCTATTGTCCAGCCACCTGATTGGAATTTACCTTTTGAAATTATGTGCGATGCTAGTGATTATGCTGTAGGTGCTGTTCTAGGGCAAAGAGTCGATAAGAAATTGAATGTTATCCAGTATGCTAGTAAGACTCTTGATACTGCCCAGAGAAATTATGCTACTACTGAAAAAGAATTCTTAGCAGTTGTGTTGCATGTGATAAGTTTAGACCTTATATTGTTGATTCCAAAGTTACTATTCACACTGATCATGCTGCTATTAAATATCTTATGGAAAATAAAGATGCTAAGCATAGACTCATTAGATGGGTTCTCTTGCTCCAAGAATTTGACTTGCATATTATTGATAGAAAGGGAGCTGAGAACCCCGTTGCAGATAACTTGTCTAGGTTAGAGAATGTTCTTGATGACCCACTACCTATTAATGATAGCTTTCCTAATGAACAATTAGCAGTTGTTAATGCTTCTCATACTGCTCCTTGGTATGCTGATTATGCTAATTACATTGTTGCTAAATTTATACCGCCTAGTTTCACATACCAGCAAAAGAAAAAGTTCTTTTATGATTTAAGACATTACTTCTGGGATGACCCACACCTTTATAAAGAAGGAGTAGATGGTGTTATTAGATGTTGTGTGCCTGAGCATGAACAGGAACATATCCTACATAAGTGTCACTCTGAATCCTATGGAGGACACCAAGCTGGAGATAGAACTGCACACAAGGTACTACGATCTGGTTTTTATTGGCCTACTCTCTTCAAAGATGCTCATAAGTTTGTCTTATCTTGTGATGAATGCCAAAGAGTAGGTAACATTAGTAGACGTCAAGAAATGCCTATGAATTACTCTCTTGTTATTGAACCGTTTGATGTTTGGGGCTTTGATTATATGGGACCTTCTCCTGCCTCTAATGGTTATACTCATATTTTAGTTGCTGTTGATTATGTTACTAAGTGGGTAGAAGCTATTCCAACTAGTAGTGTTGATCATAACACTTCTATTAAAATGCTTAAAGAACTTATTTTTCTGAGGTTTGCTGTCCCTAGATATCTTATGACTGATGGTGGTTCACATTTTATTCATGGTGCTTTCCGTAAGATGCTTGCTAAGTATGATGTCAATCATAGAATTGCATCTCCTTATCATCCGTAGTCTAGTGGTCAAGTAGAGTTGAGCAATAGAGAGGTCAAATTAATTTTGCAAAAGATTGTTAATAGATCTAGAAAGAATTGGTCCAAAAAACTTGATGATGCATTATGGGCCTATAGAACTGCATACAAAAATCCTATGGGTATGTCTCCGTATAAGATGGTTTATGGAAAAGCATGTCATTTTCCTCTTGAACTTGAACATAAAGCATATTAGGCTATTAAAGAGCTCAATTATGACTTCAAACTTGCCGGTGAGAAGAGGTTGTTTGATATTAGCTCACTTGATGAATGGAGAACACAAGCTTATGAGAATGCCAAGCTATTCAAAGAAAAAGTCAAGCGCTGGCATGATAAAAGGATACAAAAGCGTGAATTTAACATAGGTGATTATGTGTTTAACTCTCGCTTGAGATTTTTTGCAGGCAAACTTCTCTCAAAATGGGAAGGTCCTTACGTTATCGAGGAGGTTTATCGTTCTGGTGCCATAAAAATCAACAACTTCGAAGGCACGAGTCCAAGGGTGGTAAACGGTCAAAGAATTAAACATTATATCTCAGGTAATCCTATCAATGTTGAAACTAATATTATTGAAACCGTAACCCCGAAGGAATACATAAGGGACACTTTCCAGAATGTTCCCGACTCCGAAAAGGAATAGGTATGTGGTACGGTAAGTAAACCGACTCCAAAACAACTCCAATGGCAATTTTTATCAGTTTTGGATTATTTAAGAATTTTAGGAAGAAAGAAGTAGTCCGAAAGGGACACGAGGCTCCCACGAGAGTGGATGGCGCCCCCCCCCCCCTTACTAGGCGCACCCACCTATCTCGTGGGCACCTCGTGTGCCTCCCGGACTCCCTTTTCTTGCATGTTACGTATTTTGGTCGGTAAAAATTCATTATATATACTCCCGAAGGTTTCGACCACCGTATCACGCAAATATACTCTGTTTTCATTTTGAGCTGTTTCCTGTTACAGATCTAGAGCACCATGGCGTCACCCTCCTTCAACAATGAAGATTAGGATGCTTGGCTATTGAAGATAGAGCTGAAAGGAGAAGAACCGGGAGAGATCAACAAGGATGAAGAGATCAAGAAGGCCATGGAGGTTCAAGCCCCGGTAGTGAAAGAAGAAGACATCCCTCAACCCCTAATTAACCTTTTTACTCCAACTGAGATTGAAGCTTTCCAGATGATTGAGTTAGCTCGCATACAAAATAAGTATCTCACGCAGGAGAATATTTTACTGAAGGATCATATCGCTGGACTCAAGGGCATTATCCGCAAGTTGGAGGAGCTTTTACGCTCGATGTGCGATTATCCACCATCATCATCACCACCTCCATCACCTATGAGGACATAATCACATGGATATGGGCACTCCCCTTGGCAATCGCCAAGCTTGGGGGAGGTGCCCTGGTATCGTATCACCACCACACTCCTATCTTTACCGCTTTATTTAGTTCGATCCTTTTAATAGTTTGATCTAGTACATCGAAGTTTTGATATCAAGTAGTTTGAGTTTTGCTTTATGATCTCTTTTTGTATTCGAGTCCGCGAGCTATCTATAATAAAGATTAGTGTTGAGTCAAGGGCTTTGCTATGTTGCTATGATCTTGAGAAAGTAGAAAGAATAAAAGAGTTCATATTGATCTTATGGATAGTGATAACTTCACACATAGACAGTATGATGCATAAAGGTTGTTGAGAGTTGATAAACGTAGTTTTGGTCATCGTTGCAATTAATAGGAAGTAATAAAGGAAGAGAGGTTCACATATAAATACACTATCTTGGACATCTTTTATGATTGTGAGCACTCATTAAGTATGACATGCTAAAAGAGTTGACAATGGACAAGGAAGACAACGCAATGGTTTATGTTTTCTCACATCTCAGTTAAAGTATGTTGTCATTGACCTTCCGAACATGTTGAGCTTGCCTTTCCACCTCATGCTAGCCAAATTCCTAGCACCAAGTAGAGATACTACTTGTGCTTCCAAATACCCTTAAATCCAGTTTTGCCATGAGAGTCCACCATATCTACCTATGGATTGAGTAAGATCCTTCAAGTAAGTTGTCATCGGTGCAAGCAATAAAAATTTCTCCCTAAATATGCATGACTTATTAGCGCAGAGAAAATAAGCTTTATACGATCTTGTTATGGAAGCAATAAAAGCGACGAACTACATAATAAAGGTCCATACACAAGTGACATATAAAGTGACGTTCTTTCGTACTAAGATTTTGTGTATCCAACCCTAAAAGCGCATGACAACCTCTGCTTCCCTCTGCGAAGGGCCTGTCTTTTACTTCATGTTCTTACTTTATGCTTTTATTTTGTGCTTGAGCCAAGGTGATCTTCACCTTTCCCTTTTTCATTTTATCCTTTGGCAAGCTCCTTGTGTTTGAAAGATCGTGATATACATATCCGATTGGATGTTCGTTAGCATGGGCTATTATTGTTGACATCACCTAAAGGTGAATACGTTGGGAGGCAACACAATAAGCCCCTATCTTTCTCAGCGTCCGTCTGAAACTCTATAACCACAAGTATTGCGTGAGTGTTAGCAATTGTAGAAGACTATATGATAGTTGAGTATGTGGACTTGCTGAAAAGCTCTATTGTTGACTCTTTCTGATGTTATGATAAATTGCGATTGCTTCAATGACTGAGATTATAGTTTTATATTTCTTAATGGAGTTTGTGAACCATACTTGATATTGTGAATTGATTGTTACTTGAGCATAAGAAATTATATAATGGAATCTATACATGTTGCTGTTATAAGAATGATCATGATGCCCTCATGTCCGTATTTTATTTTTATCGACACCTCTATCTCTAAACATGTGGACATATTTTTCGATTTCGGCTTCCGCTTGAGGACAAGCGAGGTCTAAGCTTGGGGGAGCTGATACGTCCATTTTGGATCATGCTTTTATATCAATATTTATTGCATTATGGGCTGTTATTACACATTATATCTTAATACTTATGGCTATTCTCTCTTATTTTACAAGGTTTACCATGAAGAGGGGGAATGTTGGCAGCTGGAATTCTGGCTGGAAAAGGAGCAAACGTTGGAAACCTATTCTGCACAACCCCGAAAGACCTGAAACTCCACGAGACAACCTTTTGGAATTAATAAGAATTTCTGAGCGAAAGAAATAAACCAGGGGGGCCACACCCTGTCCAAGAGACAGCCCCCCCTATAGGGCGCGCCCCTATCTCCAGGGCCCCCTGGTGGGCCTCCGGTGTCCATCTTCTGCTATATCATCGCTTTTATCCTGAAAAAAATTGGGGGCAAGCTTACACAAAACTCCGTCGCCACGAGGCGGAACCTTGGCGGAACCAATCTAGGGCTCTGGCAGAGCTGTTCTGCCGGGGACACTTCCCTCCGGGAGGGGGAAATCATCATGAACGTCATCACCAACGATCCTCTCATCGGGATGGGGTCAATCTCCATCAACATCTTCATCAACACCATCTCCTCTCAAACCCTAGTTCATCTCTTGTATCCAATCTTGTGTCCAAAACCACAAATTGGTACCTGTGGGTTGCTAGTAGTGTTGATTACTCCTTGTAGTTGATAATTATTTGTTTACTTGGTGGAAGATCATATGTTCAGATCCTTAATGCGTATCATTACACCTCTAATTATGAACATGAATATGCTTTGTGAGTAGTTATGTTTGTTCCTGAGGACATGGGTGAAGTCTTGCTATTAGTAGTCATGTGAATTTGGTATTCGTTCGATATTTTGATGAGATGTATGTTGTCTTCTCCTCTAGTGGTGTCATGTGAATGTCGACTACATGACACTTCACCATTATTGGGCCTAGAGGAGGGCATAGGGAAGTAATAAGTAGATGATGGGTTGCTAGAGTGACAGAAGCTTAAACCCTAGTTTATGCGTTGCTTCGTTAGGGGCTGATTTGGATCCAAACATGTTTCATGCTATAGTTAGGTTTACCTTAATACTTTTGTTGTAGTTGCGAATGCTTGCAATAGGGGTTAATCATAAGTGGGATGCTTGTCCAAGTAAGGGCAGTACCCAAGCAACGGTCCACCCACATATCAAATTATCAAAGTACCGAACGTGAATCATATGAGCGTGATGAAAACTAGCTTGACGACAATTCCCATGTGTCCTCGGGAGCTCCTTTATCATTATTAGAAATTTTCCAGGCTTATCCTTTGCTACATAAAGGATTGGGCCACCTTGCTGCACTTTATTTACTTTGTTTACTTGTTACTCGTGACCATTTATCTTATCGCAAAACTATCTATCACCTACAATTTCAGTGGTTGCAGAAAACCGTACTGAAAACCGCTTATCATTTCCTTCTGCTCCTTGTTGGGTTCGACACTCTTACTTATCGAAAGTAATATGATAGATCCCCTACACTTGTGGGTCATCACCCCTCGACCCTCGACCCCTCGGCGACCCTCGACCCGGCCTCTACGCTAGTTCACGACCCTCGACCGCTCGGTGATCCACGACCCTCTATCCTAGTTCCCGACCCTTGACCCCCTCATGTCACGTTTGTCTAGTGTCAAAGGATTCAACAAAACCATGTCTTCATCATTAGGCGAAAGTAACAAGCGCATGATGGTACGAAGCTCTCCAAAGTTATTTTGGAACTGAATCCCAGATAGGATAATTCGCTTTCTGGTACAAAGTACAGCAAGAGCCTTCAAAATATCACTATTTGGAAGGCTTGTGCTGAAATTCGTACCAAAAGGCAGATTATCCTATCTGGGACTCCGTTCCAGAATAGCTTTGGATAACTTCATACCATCATGCCCCGGTTACTTCCAGCTAATGATGTAGCCATGGATTTCTTCAATACTTTGACACTAGGCCACCCTCTCGACCCCTTGGCGACGCTCGACCCTCTACCCTAGTTCACAACCCTCGACCGCTCGGCGATCCACAACCCTCTACCCTAGTTCATGACCCTCGACCGCTCGGCGGTCCACGACCCTCTACCCTAATTCACGGCCCTCGACCCCTCGACAATCCTCGATACTCTTGTTCCCGATAAAAATAAGAAGAAGAAGAAGAAGAAAAGAGTACAAGAACAAAAAAAGAGAACAAGAAGAAAAAAAGAGGAGAAGAAGAAGGGAAAGAGGAGAAGAATAAAATATTTCTATTTTTTCTTCTTCTCCTCTATTCCTTCTTCTTCACCTTTTTTTTCTTCTACTTCCTCTTCTTTTTTTTTCTCCTCTTCTTCTCCTTCTTCTTCTCCTTCTTCCTCTTATTATTTTCCTTTTTCCTCTCCTTCTTTTTCTTCTTAAATCAATATCTACTAGCAACCTAAAATGCGCTAACCTAAATCGATATCTACTAATAACTTAAAGAAAAAAATTAATACATATATGAAAAAAACATATATGAACAAAAAAATGCTATGAACATTATATCCATACATACATAGCCACATCCATACATACCTATATCCACATACATATATACATTATATATATGAACAAAAAAACCATCACATAAAAAATTGCATAAAAACTCATATACAGAGAGCCAGGGCGGCGGCGGCTCACAACAAGGGTGGCCAACGAGGGCGACGGTGGGGGCGGCGACATCGATGGCGGTGGGGGCGACGACGGTAATGACGAGGCACAGGGCCGCAGCCAGACGACGCGCTCGGGGCGGGGCAGGGGTGGGGGCAGGGGCGTGTGGGCTCGGGGATGACGTTGGCGATGGCGACGACGAGGCACGTGCGAAGGCAGTGGCGCGACCGACCGACGCGATCGGGGGCGGGGCAGGGGCAGCGGCGCATGGGCTCGGGGACGATGTAGGTGACGGAAACGGCGACGATGAGGCACAGGCGACGATAGGGGCGGCGTGGCGATGGCGTCGGAGGTAGGGCGACGGCGGCGACGGGCGCGGGCGACTGTGTCGGCGGGAATGACACCTATGGGATCAACTGGGATCCCTACTACGGTTGTGGGGCGCGGGGTTGCGAGAAGAGCAGGATCAACAGCTAGTTCAAGCACACGAATTGTTTACCTAGGTTCGGGCCGCAAGGATGCATAATACCCTAGTAATGCTTTAGTGTCTATTTGAGTGTTCTTGGAGTTCTTGAGCAAGCTACCATGAGTAACTTGTCAAGGGGTCCGAATCCCTCTCCAGTATGCCTTGGCCCTCCTTTTATAGTTAAGGGGATCGCCATAGTGGCACACAGGATGTGGCATCGGTGTACAGTGGCTAAGCTTATCGCTAGCCATTACGGGACAAGACGCATTTAATGCGCCCCTTAGGTGTCCCCCTCACTTTATCGGGGACGGAAACCAGCCCCAGTCTCGTCCGTTGCTGCCCCACCTCGGTTCGACACGCGTCCAGGCCAGCGGTGCACATGGCGCCATGTAGGCAGGCTGGCTGCTGAGGTAGTGCGGTGGTAGGGCTTTCACGAAGATTTGCATGCCACCACGTAGGCGCTCGTTGAGTTGGCCTGGAAGCCCCACATCGACATGCAGGTGCCTGCTAGCTGGTGGGCTGGCAGCTGCATGGGAGCGGCGGTGGAACCTTGGTGGGCGTGGGCCTGGCTGTGGCCCCTTGGATGTCCTCGGCAAGGGCCTTGCCGGGGCCCCGACAAGGGTCTTACCGTGGCACTGTGGTCGTCCCCGGCAAGGTCTTGCCAGAGGTCTTGTGGATGCCTTCGACAAGGGTCTTGCCGAGGCTTGTCTTCTTCTGATCTTTGTCTTCACAAAGATCTGCATGCCACCATGGAGGCGCCTCCCGATCCTTGGTCCCAATATGGTTGGTGGTGTTGGAAATCTTGAGGCTCAAGGGTGGCGCACTCTACTGGCATTGGGCAAGTTACCCCGGCAAGGCTCCTGCCGGAGCTGCAGAGTCTCCCCGGCAAGGTTCTTGCCAGGGGAGTTCACCTCGCCCTCTTGGCCTTTGTGCTCCTGGTCTTGGCATTGCTTTGACCATCTCATGGCTTTGACTCCTCCCCCTGTCCTGCTAAGTGTGGCCGTGGGCGCGGCTCTGACTGCCCGTGCACAAGTAAGGGCTACAAAGGAGTGCCCCTACTTTAGTACACTGACAGGAGCCCCTGGGCCTGGTCCAGACATAAGCACACCATGTTGTTGAGCTAGGCCCAAAACGGTGCACGGGCAGGCGGGGCGGTTTTTATCGCATTATTTTTTTCCGTCCGCTGCACTTCCCCACAGCCCGTGTTGAATGCGTGACGTGGGGATCGTGCGCGGGGATGACTGAAGCATACTTGCGTCATTCCGTGGTGAAATAGTGAAGGGATGGCGTGCATGTCCATTGGAAACCTCAGGGCCGTCATTCCACGTCACCCACTACGCCTGCCCCTCGCGCCACGTACACCGCATGCACGGTACGAGGTGGGCGACTGGCGCATGGAATATGGGAAGGCGCGCGCGCGGGTCGACACCCACGCGCCTTCAATTGGGCGAGGAGGGCGGTCGACGGCCTCACCTGCTGTCACCATAATGGGCCGGACTGCTTGAGAGAGGCGGCCAGACCCCGACCCCACCCCTTTATAAGGAGGGAAGGGGGAGGGGCGGACCTCTCAATCTTTCGCCATCTGCCTCCTCTCTTCTTGGCTTCTTTTCCCTTTCCGCTATGACAAGAGGATGCGTCGGTGCCTCGACGGTGGCGTCGAGGGTCGCCGCCCATCAACGCCCCCCTTCCCAAGAGCTCGCGGTGGCAGAGCCATCCACAAGGGGAAGGGGGAGGGGCGAGGCCGAGGTCGCCATGGCGTTCGGGGAAGAGGAGGACGGGGCGGCGCGTCGGCCTCGCCTCCGCCAACGGTCCCTCCCCCGATGGAGGGCCACGTCGGGGATCAGCCCCGCAAGTTCTTCATCAGGCTGCGCCAGCCGACGCCTCGCCGTCTTCGTCTCCCCACTCATTCGCCCGGGAGATGGAGCTCGACCCGCCGCAGACGCTGAGATTGCATATGAGGGGTTGCGGGAATAGCAGCACACAGATTGATGTCGACTTCCCAGCCCCTCATGTCATGTATCTCCGCCGCAGATGGAAGACCTTCGCTCGCATCCATAGCCTGGCGGCGGGGCTCGTTCTCTACTTCAAACTGATGGAGAATGACCTGATCTCCATCAAGGTCTTTGGAGACTTCGGGACTCGCCTAAAGTGATGCGTGGAGAGCTCCTCCGATGATGCAGATTCTTCCTCGGGCAGGAGTGATGAGGAAGACAGTGACAACAACGACGAGGGCGTCAGGCGGGAGGATGACGGGTTCGACTAGGCACCGGACCCGCCGTCCCTGGGCTGTGACGGCAGCTGCAACATTTGCACCTAGCCCCCTCTCCCAATGGGGCTAGCTCCTTGAACTTCTCGGGGTCGCCTCCTTGGGCGGCTGGCGTAGGGAGGCCGGAGAAGGCGAAGAAGGCGGGTGGTGGGCCGTCAAGTCAAAATACGGTGGCACCGGGGCCTTTGTAGCGTATTACCGGCCCGCTGCCTCATCTTCCAGCTCTTCTCTTGGCACCATCATCACCAGCCCCCTTCCGGACGGCCGCATGGATGTTCTCTTGGTGTCTTCTGCTGCTCATGCCTCGCCTAGGCGCTCCTTTTGCCCCCTGCCATCTTGTTCCATTTCCTGAGGAGAGGAACAAGAAAGGGATTACGGGCATCTTATCTCTTTTTAGCTTGTAAGCCCACGAGCCTTGGTTGAATTTAAAACTTGTAATCCCCTTGCTCATGTTTACATTCCGTATGATCTATACTTGTATGGGACGTATTAATGAAAAAGGGTGCTTGCCTGGTCCTTTTGTGTGTGAGCCAAGCCCATACCAAGGAACAATCCTTGTTATTCTCGATATAAACAACGTCACCCGGCAACAGGCCTTGTCGCTCCCTTACTCCATTCGGCCGCACTCACGCTTTTGGCGGAGGCAGGGGTGAAGTAGGGTTAGGCCCTATGCCTGTTTCCTTGCCGCCGCAGCTACAACCAGATTCTGCCCCAAGAAATGATTCTTTGGTTACATGAAAAAGGGGGGCACGGTAGCCTAGAAACAAGACGAGGCTTCATACGCCCCTAGTTTCATACGGGAATGCAAAATGGGGGATGAAAAACTTATCTGAATATGCGGTCCCCCCTAGCAACCTTAGCTTGCCGGGGTCGGATGCTTGTACTTTTAGCCCCTCGGCAAACTTGGCTTGCCGGGGCCGGAGTGGCAACTTGTTCTCCTTATTCCACATGGCTCAGCAGAGATGCTCATGTATCATGTGAACTAAAGAGGATGGAAAAGAACAGAGATACACAGACTCGACCTCTATGCTAGGGGTTAGTCGCCGCTAAGCACTATCAACCCTAACCGAGGGAGAGACTCAATCTAGCATGCGTGCTATAACTTAGGGAGTCAGCGCGTCATTTATTTATGCTCAGGGTCTGCGCCTGGATTTGTACAGAGGGTTACATGCCCTGTCGACAAGGCTCGTACAAAAGGTGGCTTGCCGGGAGGCCCGGCAAGCCGCGCCTTATGGGTAAAACTTGCGAAGATGTTCGATGTTCCAGGATTTTCTCACTGGAATGGCATCTTCGGTCTCTAGGCGGACTGAGCCGGGCCCGGTGACTCGTTTTATCCGATAAGGGCCTTCCCACTTTGGCATCAACTTGTTGGAATTCTTGGCCGATTGAACGCGACGAAGAACAAGGTCGCCTTCCTCAAAGCTTCGGGCATGCACCTTGCGGCTATGGTAGCGGCACAAGGCTTGCTGGTAGCGTGCTGCTCTCACAGCCACCCAAAAGACGATCTTCCTCAAGGAGCATTGTGTCATCTTGCCACAATTGCACTTTGTTCTTAAGCCTCGCAGAACATCGGCATTTGTTCTCTCTGCTTGGCCGTTGCTTCGTGGGTGTGACACAAAAGCAAAACAAACCTTGCTGCTGAGATCCTCAATGTACTGCATGAAGGTGTGGCTTGTGAACTGCGTGACATTGTCGGTGATGATCCTGTTTGGCACACCAAAACGGAAAATTAGCCCCTTGAAGAACTTGATGGCTGACTGCTCTATCACCTTCCTCGCTGCTTCCACCTCAGGCCACTTTGTGAACTTGTCGATTGCGACGTACAAGTACTCAAAGCCCCCGATAGCGCGAGGGAAAGGGCCCAGTATGTCGAGCCCCCAGACCGAGAATGGTCAGGAGAGAGGGATTGTTTGAAGGGCTTGAGGTGGCTGATGAAGCTTCTTTGAATGGAACTGACACGCTTCGCACTTGGTTACTAGTGTCATTGCATCTTGGAGGGTTGTGGGCCAGAAGAAGCCTTGCCGGAAAGCCTTGCCGGCAAGGGCCCTCGACCCTATGTGGGAGCCACATATGCCTCCATGTATCTCTGCCAACAACTCCAGTCCTTCCTCCCAGGGGATGCACTTCAACTTTACACCGTTCGATCTTTTTCTGTACAGAACATTGTCAATGACCTGGTACATGGCAGACCGATGGGCTACTTTCTCTGCTTCTTCCTGCTCCTTAGGAAGTTCCCCTGTCTGGAGGAATTGTACTATGTGTTGCGCCCATGCCAGAGCCTGGGGCTCTATGGCAAGGACTAAAGGCATCTCCTCTGCCACGGGAGCAACTGTCTCTACGGCCATGGCCCGAGGCCCTGCTAGAGTCGGTTGCCCCATGGCAGGATCGGCGTCCACGGCAACATCTTTGCCAGCGGCTCGAGGGAGCTCGGTGGGGAAGTACTTGCCGGGGCTTGATTTCCTCCGCTTGCTCTGCTCTGTTGACGGTTCAACGGATGGTTCAGTTAACCGAAGCACAAAAGTACTTGGTTCCACAGGTAGCTTGAGGGCAGCATGCTTCAACAGGTAGTCGGCGATGTCGTTCTCCATTCGGGAGACATGCTCTGCCTGTATCCCGTCAAAGAGCTCCTCCCGTTTCCTCACTTCATCTACGTAAGCTTCCATCAATGGGCTTTGATAATCCTTGTTGACTTGCCTGATGACAAGCTGTGAATCACCCCTGACGATGAGCTTTTTGACTCCGAGGTCTGTCGCGATCCTGAGACCGGCAAGCAATCCCTCGTATTCAGCAGTGTTATTCGTTGACATCTCCCTGGGAAAGTTCATCTAGATGACATACTTGAGGTGCTCTCCAGTGAGTGCGACAAGCAGCACGCCAGCACCGGCGCCTTGCAGCGAGAAAGCCTCATCAAAGTACATAATCCAGTTGCGACTTGTTTCCTTGTCGGGGAGAGTGGTCTCCTGGACCTCTTCGTCAGGCGTCGAGGTCCATTCCGCAATGAACTCTGCCAAAACTCTGCTCTGGATCATCGAGGTACTTTCAAACTTCACACCAAAACTTGACACCTCCAAGGCCCGTTCCACAATCCTTCCCATTGCATCTGGGTTATGCAGTATCTATTGTAACGGGAGGCGGCTGACAACGGTGATCTCATGGGCTTGGAAGTAATGACACAGCTTCCTCGAGGCCATAAGGAGGCCGAAGAGCAATTTCTGCACACCAGAGTACCTTGACCTAGCCCCCTACAACAGGAAGCTGACAAAATAAATCGGGTGCTGCATCATCTTCTTCTTCTGCACCACTTCACCTGGTTGCGTAGGCCCTATTTCGCTGGTATCAGACTCTGCCGAGTGCCCCACCCTGCCGGGACCAGGCCCTACCGGGGGGAGCTTTGGCTCACATCCACCAAGCCCGCCATCACTACTGTATCTTCATCAACCTCCCTCTGCGCCACTAGTGCAGCACTGACCACTTGATTCATCACCGCTAGATACAGCAGCAACGACTCTTGTGGTTTAGGTGCAACTAGTATCGGCATGGAGGAGAGGTACTTCTTCGAATCCTGCAGTGCTGCCTCGGCCTCTGGGGTCCACTCCATTGGGCCCACCTTTTTCAAGATTTTGAAAAAGGGAAGGGCATGCTCAGCAAACTTGGAGATGAATCTGCTCATGGCGGCAACGCGGGCAGTGAGCCAACGCACATCCTTGATCCTCTTAGGTGCCTCAATCTGCTCGATGGCCTTGATCTTGTCGGGATTCGCCTCAATTCCCTGCTATGACACAAAGAACCCAAGAAGCTTCCCAGACGGCACGCCGAGAACACACTTCTCAGGGTTCAGCTTGAGGTTGATCTTGCGCAGATTTGTAAATGTTTCCTCCAAATCTTGCACAAGTGTTGCCTTGTCCTTGGTTTTGACCACTATGTCATCCATATAAGCTTCCATATTTCTATGTAGCTGGGGCTCAAAACCAATTTGGACTGCTCTCGCGAAGGTTGAGCCAGCACTCTTCAACTCGAAAGGAATTCATAGAAAGCAATGCATACCACATGGGGTGATGAATGTTGTCTTCTCCCCATCTTCTTTCGTCATGAAAATCTGATGGTATCCCGAGTAGGCATCGAGGAAAGACAACAGGTCACACCCGGTCGTGGATTCAACAATCTGGTTGATGCGCGGCAACGGGAAGGGGTCTTTTGGGAAAGCATTATAGATATATGTGTAATCAATATACAGCCTCCACTTCCCATTCGCCTTGCGCACTACCATCGGATTGGCCAACCACGTCGGATGGAGTACTCCTCTCACCAAACCTGCTGCTTCTAGCTTTCTAATCTCTTCCGTGATGAACTCCTGCCTCTCCAGAGCTTGCTTCCTGACCTTCTGCTTGACAGGCCATGCATGAGGACAGACAACAAGATGGTGCTCAATCACTTCCCTGGGAACACCGGGGATGTCGGATGCTTTCCATGCAAACACATCGACATTTGCCCACAGGAAAGCGACGAGCTCGCCTTCCTATTTGCTATCAAGGGAGGAGCTTATGGTGAAAGCCCCTCCCGTGCCGTCCTCCTTGATGGACACCCTTTTGGTCTCTGGTGGTGCAGCTCTGGACTTCTTGCTCTTGCCGGTGGAGCTCTCTGGCACATCCTCGACGGGAGCATAGCTCTGCGAAGAGGTGCGCTTGCCAGAGCGGGTGCGAGAGGTCTTGCCGGTCTTCTTTCCTCCCGGGGTTTCAGCGGCAGGAGCAAGTGCCTTAGCGGCAGTCACTGCAACTGCTTGCCGGTAAAGTTGATCAGCGCAGATGAACGCATCTTTCTTGTCGGAGGGGACGGTGATGATGGTCATCGGCCCAGGCATCTTCAGCATGTTGTAGGCGTAATGTGAAGCCGCCATGAACTTGGCTAGTGTCGGGCGGCCGAGAATCCCGTTGTAAGGCTAGGGGATCTCGACTACGTTGAATACAATCCTCTCCGTCATGTAATTCAACTCACTTCCAAATGTCATGGGCAGCATGACCTTTCCCTTCGGCTGGCTTCTTCCCAGGTTGACCCCTTGAAACATGCCCGTTTCTTCGAGGTCTCCATCAGGAATCTGCAGCCTTTTGATCACGACAGGCGAGATCAAGTTCAGACCGGCCCCGCTGTCAACTAGCATTTTTGTCACCTTGAGGTTGCATATTGTTGGTGAAACCAACAACGGCAAGCACCCGACCGCTGTTGTGCGATCAGGGTGGCCCTCGGTGTCAAAAATGATAGGCGTGCTGGACAACTTCAGTGGCTTCCGAGCGTCGATCGATGGCTCCACCACTGCAATCTCACGCGCCCACTGCTTGAGCTGGCGGTGAGAGATGTGCAGCGAGGCGCCACCGTCGACGCACATGGCCTCTGTTGCTTTCTGGAACTCATGGTCGCCGGACTCGTCGTCCTCGTCACGATCATCGTCTTCCTGTTGCTTGTCACGGCCCTGGGCGGACCTCTCCTGTTGGTTATCCTTGCCGCCGCAGCCCCCTTGGTCGTCACCTTTCTTGCCGGACCCTCCAGCACCATCCTGGCCTTTCTCCTTGTCCCACCTCTCATACTCAGCCTTTTACTTCTTAGCAAGCAGCTCAACCTGTCGGCATTTGTGGAGATCATGGCCCTTGGTGTGGTGGATCTTGCAATACTGCTTGTCGGAGCTTCCCGGCTTGTCGGTAGCCGCCAAGGCCCGGCAAGTGGCACACCCACAACCTCCTTGCCGGGATCACTTACCTTGGCCTTCTTGGCAGTGCCGGTCTCATTGGATCCCTCGACGGGAAGCACAGTCTTGCCCTTGCACTTTCTGTTACGGTGTCGACCCTTCTTTGACGGGGCGGCGGTGTCATCTGTGGAGTCGGTTTCCGCACCGGCGTCCTCGCCGGGGCACTTCGTCCCCTCCTTAGCCCGCGTGCACCTGTCGGCCAGAACATAGAGTTCGGCCACATCCTTGACCTTGTTCATCACCAGCTCTTCATGCATCTTGCGGTTGTGCATGTTCTGGTGGAACGCGCTGATCACAGCAGCGGGGTGAATGTCCAGAATGTTGTACTGCACCCGACTGAACCTCTGGATGTACTTGCGCAGGGTTTCCCCTTCCTTCTAGGGGATGATATGCAGATCACTTGCCTGGCCATGATCTTGATGGCCTCCAGTGAAGGCGCCAACAAACTCATGACACAGATCCGACAAAGAAGAAATGGAATCCGCCGGCAAGTGCATCAACCATGACTTGACATTGGGCTTAAGCGCCAATGGGAAGTAATTGGCAAGCAACTTGTCGTCTTGTGCTCCAGCATCCTGCATCGCAATGGTGTAGATGCTGAGGAACTCCGACGGGTGAATCTTGCCGTTGTACTTCTCACCAACATCGGGCTTGAACATGCAGTGGGAGGGCCACTGGAACTGCCGCAATTCACGGGTAAAAGCAGGGCAACCCACCTCATAGGGTAGGCCACCGTAGCCTCCCGGTGCCGGGTGGTCCTTAGTAGGCCCTGCCCGCCTATCCGACAGGTGGAGCGCATCGCGTCGGCGTTCAATGGTAGTTCGAGCATCTTCATGGGCTCGCTCCCGAAGAACTTGACGCTGAATGCGGTGGGTCCATGGATTGGATGACGCTATCAAAATATTATCACAAGCATAATCACGATGGATCGATGCCCGCGATGGTTGGGGGAGGAGAGTGCACCCTGGCTGCACCACCTCTGGCCCTTCCTCCACTGGGATGTGTTGGCTCGATGAAGCGTCAGCCTATGGGCTCCCCTGGCCATGACTCATCTTTGTTGGCGATGCCAATGAGGCTCCAGACAGTGGCTCTCCACTCGTCGAGCTTCTCCGCAACAGGAGGAAAGTCAAGGAGCAGCTGCACGCGTGGCAAGGCTTTGACTGGCGTGGCTGGCGGCAAGATCTGCGTAGATCGTGATGCGCTCTGACTTCTAACCACGTTAGAAGGAGCACTATCAGGGCCTCGTGGTTGTGTGCCATTTTCGCCAGCGCCTCAACGTGCATGCTAGCCTTCCTCGTCCTGCGAGTGATGCGCAGGGCTCTTCCCAGGGTGGTGCCCGGGGTCATCAACATGGTGGCGCTGCTCATCGCGCATGACTTGGGAGGAGCGTGCTATGGGCGCCGGCGTGGGTGTATTGGAGGTCGTCGCACTGCTGAACGGTGGCACAGCGATGCTCCTGGAGGGCCCTATGCTTCCTGCTGCTACGTCTTGAGCTTGCGTTGGTTTTCCTTCAAGAGGAAAGGGTGATGCAGCAATAGTAACGTAAGTATTTCCCTCAGTTTTTGAGAACCAAGGTATCAATCCAGTAGGAGGCTCCTCACAAGTCCCACGCACCTACACAAACAAACAAAGAACTCGCAACCAATGCAATAAAGGGGTTGTCAATCCCTTCACAGCCACTTGCGAAAGTGAGATCTAATCGAGATAATATGATAAGATAAATATATTTTTGGTATTTTATAATATAGATGCAGAAAATAAAGATGCAAATAAAAGTAGATTGGAAGAAAATATGATAAGAGATAGACTCGGGGGCCATAGGTTTCACTAGAGGCTTCTCTAAAGATAGCATAAGTATTACGGTGGGTGAACAAATTACTATCGAGCAATTGATAGAAAAGCGAATAATTATGAGATTATCTAGGCATGATCATGTATATAGGCATCACGTCCGCAACAAGTAGACCGACTCCTGCATGCATCTACTACTATTACGCCACACATTGACCGCTATCCAGCATGCATCTAGAGTAACGCATTAAGCAAGATGACCTGATGTAGAGGGATAAAATCAAGCAATATGATATAAAACCCATCTTTTTATCCTCGATGGCAACAATACAATACGTGTCTTGCAACCCTTTCTGTCACTGGGTAAGAACACCGCAAGATTGAACCCAAAGCTAAGCACTTCTCCCATGGAAAGAAAGATCAATCTAGTAGGCCAAACCAAACCGATAATTCGAAGAGACTTGCAAAGATAACTCTATCATATAAAATAATTCAGAGAAGATTCAATTATTATCCAAAGATAAACTTGATCATAAACCCACAATTCATCGGATGTCGACAAACACACCGCAAAAAGAGATTACATCGAATAGATCTCCACAAGAGAGTGGGAGAACATTGTATTGAGATCCAAAAAGAGAGAAGAAGCCATCTAGCTAATCTATGGACCCGAAGGTCTGTGGTAAACTACTCACAACTCATCGGAAGGGCTATGGTGTTGATGTAGAAGCCCTCCATGGTGGAACCCCCCTCCGGTAGAACGCCGGCGAGGGCTCCAAGATGGGATCTCGCGGATACAAAAGGTTACAGTGGCGGAAATATTTCTTTGGTGGCTCCCTGGATGTTTTCGGGGTATGTAGGCTTATATAGGAGTAAGAAGTACGTTGGTGGCCGCCCGAGGGGCCCATGAGACAGGGGGCGCGCCCTATAGGGGGCCCTACCCTCTCGTGGCCGCCTCGGCTGCTTCTTGACTTGCACTCAAAGTCCTCTGGATCACGTTCATTCCAAAAATCACGATTCCGAAGGTTTCATTCCATTTGGACCCCGTTTGATATTCCTTTTCTTTGAAATACTGAAATAGGCAAAAAAACAGCAATACGGGCTGGGCCTCCGGTTAGTAGGTTAGTCCCAAAAATGATAATAATGTGTAAAATAAAGGCCATAAACATCCAAAACAGGAAACATAATAGCATGAAACAATCAAAAATTATAGATACATTAGAGACGTATCACCTGCGGGGGCCCCAGCTCCGTCCCTGGATATAGCCGCGCCCGGCCCATTGCCTGGCGTATGAATGGCACCGCCCACCAAGCTCTAGATGCCAGAGCAATGCAGATGTTCGCGGGCCGCGCCACGAGTTCTGTCCGCAACGGCCCTGCTACTCGCCCGCGCTGGTATGGGCAGTCCGGCTCCGGATGAGCCGATCACTGTCGTTGTCTTCCTCTTGGGAGCCATGGCAATGAAGAAGACGGCTGAACTAACTACCGAACCAGATTCTCTTATCTGCGCCCCTTACCTGGCGCGCCAAAGATGTCGGTGGGTACGACACCTATGGGATCAACTGGGATCCCTACTATGGTTGCGGGGCGCGGGGTTGCGAGAAGAGCGGGATCGACAGCCAGTTCAAGCACATAGATCATTTACCCAGGTTCGGGCCGCAAGGATGCGTAATACCCTAGTCCTGCTTTAGTGTCTATTTGAGTGTTCTTGGAGTTCTTGAGCTAGCAACGATGAGTAACTTGTCAAGGGGTCCGAATCCCTCTCCAGTATGCCTCGACCCTCCTTTTATAGTCAAGGGGATCGCCACTGTGGCATACAGGAAGTGGCATCGGTGTACACTGGCTAAGCTTACGCTAGCCATTACGGGACAAGACGCATTTAATGCGCCCCTTAGGTGTCCCTCCCACTTTATCGGGGATGGAAACCAGGTCCGACACGCGTCCAGGCCAGCGGTGCGCATGGCGCCATATAGGCTGGCAGGCTGCTGAGGTGGCGCGGTGGTAGGGCCTTCGCGAAGATTTGCATGCCACCACGTAGGCGCTCGCTGAGTTGGCCCGGGAGCCCCACGTCGACACGCAGGTGCCTGCCTAGCTGGTGGGCTAGCAGCTGCATGGGGGTGGCGGTGGAACCTTGGAGGGTGTGGGCTTGGCTGTGGCCTCGCGGATGTCCTCGGCAAGGGCCTTGTCGGGGCCCCGGCAAGGGTCTTGCCACGGCACTGTGGTCGTCCCCAGCAAGGATCTTGCCGGAGGTCTTGTGGATGCCTTCGACAAGGGTCTTGCCGAGGCTTGTCGTCTTCTGATCTTTGTCTTCACAAAGATCTGCATGCCATCATGGAGGCGCCTCCCGAGCCTTGGTCCCAATATGGTTGGTGGTGTTGGAAATCTTGAGGCTCAAGGGTGGCGCACTCTGCTGGCATTGGGCAAGTTGCCCCGGCAAGGCTTCTGCCGGAGCTGCGGAGGCTCCCCCAGCAAGGGTCTTGCCTGGGGAGTTCACTTGCCCTCTTGGCCTTTGTGCTCCTGGTCTTGGCGTTGCTTTGACCATCTCGTGGCTTTGACTCCTCCCCCTGCCCATGCTAAGTGTGGCTGTGGGCGCGGCTCTGACTGCCCGTGCACAAGTAAGGGGTACAAAGGAGAGCCCCTACTTTAGTACAACGACAGACAGTGCAGAGGACGGCGTCGGTGGTGGGAGATTGGGAGGAACTAAATGAAAATTTCACAAGTTTTGATTATATAGACAAAGCATTGGTCCCGGTTCATGGAACCAACCGGGACCAATGGCACCCTTTAGTCCCGGTTGGTGCCACCAACCGGGACCAAAGGTCTCATTTTAGCAGCCCAAAGGGCAGGAAGCCCACCAACCGGGACTAAAGGGTGGCATTGGTCCTGGTTGGTTCCACAAACCGGTACCAATTCCCCCCTTTGGTCCCATTTGGTGCCTCCAACCGGGACCAAAGGCCTCGTGCTGTCCGTGGCCAAAACTTTAGTCCCACCTCGCTAGTTGAGAGGGGCGTGTAGTGGTTTATAAGCCCCACTGCTGCACCCCTCTCGAGCTCCTCTCGATTGCAGGCTTATGGCCCTAATTGACACTGCTATGCCTGATGGGCCTACTGGGCCTTCTGCGGGCCTGAATCCTAGCCCATGGTAGGGTTTCTGGTCCTATTCAGGCCGTAGTGGCCCAGTAGGTGGCATTTTTTATTTTCCCAGGTTTTTTCCTGTTTTTTGCATTATTTATTTTCTTTTGTTTTTTGCTTTATTTTTAGTTCCTTTTTCTTTTAGGTAATAAAAAATATAAACTTTCTGTTAGTGCCATTTATTTTCCAATTTCAATATTTTAAATTTGAATTTTTTGAAATTTGTGTGAATCACTATTTTTTGAATAATTTTACTATAAACATAGATTTTTGAGTGATTCTTCTTCCTGCTATTTAATAT
>NC_057807.1:634897446-634914120 GCF_018294505.1 Triticum aestivum
AATAATACTAGAGGTTTATAAAAGTTTTTTGAGTCGATTCCTTTTGCTATTGGAGTTTTATTAAAGCTTTTTAGTTGATTCTTTTTGCTATTGAAGGATATTATAGTTTTGTTTTAGTTGATCATAATAGAATATTTTAATTGATTATTTCTAGTTCATTCTTTTTGCTATTAGTTCATTCTTTTTTGCTTTTAGTTCATTCTTTTTGCTATTAGTTCATTCTTTGACATCAGTTGTTCATTATTTGACATAGCATGTGCTAAAAAGTTGAGATGGTTACCACAAAAACTGGATGCACTTCGTGTGCAAAATGGACAATCTCTTTCGAAGTATCTGGGTTTCGGAGGCAAAAACTAGATGCACTTCATGTTCAGATGTAATTGAAGTGATATTCTACATCAAAGGCATCATCATAATAGTTGTTGATAGAAAGTCTTCACTTTTTCTTCGCTTGTGTTCTTTGCTTATTGCACCGTAACCATGGGTAATCTTCTTTGTTTAGCAGGATGCTTGGGTCAGCCTTGACTTTGAAGGGAGGAATTTCATGAAACTTTTCATAATCTTCAGACACGTCTGTCTTTCCCTCCAATCCCACGATGTCACTTTTTCCTGAAAGAACTATGTGGCGCTTTGGCTCATCGTATGATGTATCCGTTTCCTTATCTTTTCTTTTTGTCAGTTTGGTAGACATGTCCTTCACATAGAAAACCTGCGCCACATCATTTGCTAGGACAAATGGCTCGTCTGTGTACCCCAGATTGTTCAGATCCACTAATGTCATTCCGTACTGTGGGTCTACCTGTACCCCGCTTCCTGACAGATTGACCCATTTGCACTTAAACAAAGGGACCTTAATATCATTTCCATAGTCAAGTTCCCATATGTCCACTATGTAACCATAATATGTGTCCTTTCCCCTCTTGGTTGCTGCATCAATGCGGACACCACTGTTTTGGTTGGTGCTCTTTTGATCTTGGACAATCGTGTAAAATGTATTCCCATTTATCTCGTACCCTTTGTAGGTCATTACAGTGGAATATGGTTCCCTCGCCAACGAGTACAGGTCATCAGAAATAGTGTTGTCACACCTAAGACGTGTTTGGAACCAACTGCCGAAAGTCTTGATGTGTTCACATGTAATCCAGTCGTCACACTGGTCCGGGTGTTTGGAGCGTAGAATGTTCTTGTGTTCATCGACATATGGGGTCACCAAGGTAGAATTCTGTAGAACCGTGTAGTATGCTTGGGACCAAGAATGCCCGTCCCTACATACTATTGAGTCCCCTCCTAGCGTGCTTTTTTTCACCCAGTCTCCCCTCATACCGCGACTGAGGGAGACCTATATTCTTAAGGTCAAGAATGAAGTCAACACAAAACCCAATGACATCCTCTGTTTGATGGCCCATGGAGATTTCTTCCTTCTGGGCTAGCGCGGTTATGGACATATTTCTTTAGGACTCCCATGAACCTCTCAAAGGGGAACATATTGTGTAGAAACACAGGGCCCAGAATGACAATATCATTGACTAGATGAACTAGGACTTGTGTCATGATATTGAAGAAGGATGGTGGGAACACCAGCTCGAAACTGACAAGACATTGCGCCACATCACTCCTTAACCTTGGTATGATTTCTGGATCGATCACCTTCTGAGAGATTGCATTGAGGAATGAACATAGCTTCACAATGGCTAATCGAACGTTTTCTAGTAGAAGGCCCCTCAATGCAACCGGAAGCAGTTACGTCATAATCACGTGGCAGTCATGAGACTTTAGGTTTTGGAAGTTTTTCTCTGCCATGTTTATTATTCCCTTTATATTCGACGAGTAGCCAGATTGGACCTTCATACTGAGCAGGCATTCAAAGAAGATTTCCTTCTCTTCTTTGGTAAGAGCGTAGCCGGCAAGACCTTCATACTGCTTTGGAGGCATGCCATCTTTTTCGTGCAAACGTTGTAGGTCCTCCCGTGCCTCCATTGTATCTTTTGTCTTCCCATACACGCCCAAGAAGCCTAGCAGGTTCACGCAAAGGTTCTTCGTCATGTGCATCACATCGATTGAAGAGCGGACCTCTAGGTCGTTCTTGTAGGGTAGGTCCCAAAATATAGATCTCTTCTTCCACATGGGTGCGTGTCCCGCAGCGTCACTCGGAACAGATAGTCCGCCGGGACCCTTTCTGAAGATTACATTTAAATCATTAACCATAGCAAGTACGTGATCACCGGTACGCATGGCAGGCTTCTTCCGATGATCTTCCTTGCCTTTGAAGTGATGGCCTTTCTTTCGACATTGATGGTTGGTCGGAAGGAATCGACGATGCCCTAGATAAACATTCTTCCTGCATTTGTCCAAGTATATACTTTTCGTGTCATCTAAACAGTGCGTGCATGTGCGGTATACCTTGTTTGTCTGTCCTGAAAGGTTACTGAGAGCAGGTCAATCATTGATGGTGACAAACAACAACGCATGCAGGTCAAATTCCTCCTGTTTGTGCTCATCCCACACACGTACACCGTTTCCAATCCATAGCTGTAAAAGTTCTTCAACTAATGGCCTTAGGTACACATCAATGTCATTGTCGGGTTGCTTAGGGCCTTGGATGAGAACTGACATCATAATGAACTTCCGTTTCATGCACAGCCAAGGAGGAAGGTTATAGATACATAGAGTCACGGGCCAGGTGTTGTGATTGCTACTCTGCTCCCCGAAAGGATTAATGCCATCCACGCTTAAACAAAACCATACGTTCCTTGCGTCACCTGCAAATTCCTCCTAGTACTTTCTCTCGATTTTTCTCCACTGCGACCCATCAGCGGGTGCTCTCAACTTCCCTTCTTTCTTACGGTCATCTCTGTGCCATCGTATCAACTTGGCATGCTCTTTGTTTCTGAACAGGTGTTTCAACCGTGGTATTATAGGAGCATACCACATCACCTTGGCAGGAACCCTCTTCCGGGGGCGCTCGTCGTCAACATCACCAGGGTCATCTCGTATGATCTTATACTGCAATGCACCGCATACCGGGCATGCGTTCAAATCCTTGTACGCACCACGGTACAAGATGCAGTCATTAGAACATGCATGTATCTTGTGCACCTCCAATCCTAGAGGGCAAACAACCTTCTTTGCTGCATACGTACTATCAGGCAATTCGTTATCCTTTGGAAGCATATTCTTCAATATTTTCAGTAGCTTCTCAAATCATTTGTCAGACACACCATTCTCTGCCTTCCACTACAGCAATTCCAGTACGGTACCGAGCTTTGTGTTGCCATCTTCGCAATTGGGGTACAAACCTTTTTTGTGATCCTCTAGCATGCGATCGAACTTCACCTTATCTTTTTCACTTTCGCACTGACTCCTTGCATCAACAATGACCAGGCGGAGATCATCATCGGGCACATCGTCTGGTTCCTCTTAATGTTCAACAGCTTCCCCCGTTGCAGCATCACCGTATTCGAGGGGCACATAGTTGTCATCATCCTCTTCTTATTCACTGTCTTCCATCATAACCCCTATTTCTCCGTGCTTGGTACAAACATTATAGTGTGGCATGAAACCCTTCTCAAGCAGGTGGATGTGAAGGGTTTTCCGGTTAGAGTAAGACTTCGTATTCTCATAGATAGGGCATGGACAACACATAAAACCATTCTGCTTGTTTGCCTCAGCCACTTCGAGAAAATCATGCACGCTCTTAATGTACTCGGAGGTGTGTCTGTCACCGTACATCCATTGTCGGTTCATCTGCATGCATTATATATAATTAAGTGTGTCAAAAACCATTACAGAACATCATGAATAGATAATTAAGTGACCAAATTAATAGAAGTTCATCATCGCATTAAAACTAAAGAACATACATAGTTCTCGTTGAAAAACATATAGCTCTCTAGAGCATCTAATTAATTAAACCATACATTGAAACTATGTAAAACATTTCAATGCGAAAAAATGCGATCATAATCGCAACCAAGGTAACAATTGATCCAACTGCATAATGATACCAAGCCTCAGTATGAATGGCCTATTTTCTAATCTTTCTAATCTTCAAGCGCATTGCATCCATCTTGATCTTGTGATTATCGACGACATCCGCAACATGCAACTCCAATATCATCTTGTCCTCCTTAATTTTTTTATTTTTTCCTTCAAGAAATTATTTCTTCTTCAACTAAATTTAACCTCTCAACAATAGGGTCGGTTGGAATTTCTAGTTCACATACCTCCTAGATAAATAATATCTATGTCACGTTGGTCGGCATAATTGTAATAAACAATAAATGAACCAAATAGTTATAAAGATAATAAATACCACATTCGAATCATAGACAGGACAAGGGCCGACGGGGCGGATACCAAAACCATCGCACTAAATAATAAGAAGCAATAATAAAAGTAAGAAAATTATACAACTATCTATATAAACATACAAGTAAGATTTTTTTTCCTTTCAAAAATAAGATAAGAACAAGAGGCTCACCACGGTGGTGCCGGCGACGAGATCGGCGCGGGCGATCGACGGCGGTGAAGACGGGGACGGGACTTGACGTGGCGGAATGCTAAACCTAGACAAATATTGAGGAAAATGGAGCTTGGAGGTTGACCTTGGAGAGGAGAAAGCTTAAGTAGTGTGGCTCAGGCATTCCATCGAACACCTCGTGTGCATAGGAGGTGAGCTAGAGCATCACAAAGCTCTCCAACGGCCGGCCAGAAAAACAGAGCAGTGGAGTGCTCTGCTCGCGGGTGAGGGGTATATATAGGCAACTCATTGGTCCCGGTTCGTGGCATGAACCCGGACTAAAGGCCACCCTTTGGTCCCGGTTCAAGCCACCAACCGGTACCAATTATGGTGGGCCAGGAGCGAGGCCCATGGTCCCAGTTCGTCCCACCAACCGGGACCAAATGGGCCGGACGAATCGGGACCAATGCCCCCACGGGGCCCGGCAGGCCCCCTGGCCTCACGAACCGGGACCAATGTGTTGGAAATATGCCCTAGAGGCAATAATAAAATGGTTATTATTATATTTCTTTGTTCATGATAATTGTCTGTTATTCATGCTATAACTGTGTTATCCGGAAATCGTAATACACGTGTGAATACATAGACCACAACATGTCCCTAGTAAGCCTCTAGTTGACTAGCTCATTGATCAACAGATAGTCATGGTTTCCTGACTATGGGCATTGGATGTCGTTGATAACGGGATCACATCATTAGGAGAATGATGTGATGGACAAGACCCAATCCTAAGCATAGCTCAAAGATCATGTAGTTCGTTTACCTAGAGCTTTTCCAAATGTCAAGTATCATTTCCTTAGACCATGAGATTGTGCAACTCCCGGATGCCGTAGGAGTGCTTTCGGTGTGCCAAACGTCACAACGTAACTGGGTGACTATAAAGGTGCACTACGGGTATCTCCGAAAGTGTCTGTTGGGTTGGCACGAATCGAGACTGGGATTTGTCACTCCGTATGACGGAGAGGTATATCTCGGCTCACTCGGTAATGCATCATCATAATGAGCTCAATGTGACCAAGTGTCTGGTCACGGGATCATGCATTACGGTACGAGTAAAGTGACTTGCCGGTAACGAGATTAAACAAGGTATTGGGATACCGACGATCGAGTCTCGGGCAAGTAACGTACCGATTGACAAAGGGAATTGTATACAAGGTTGATTGAATCCTCGACATCGTAGTTCATCCGGTGAGATCATCGAGGAGCATGTGGGAGCCAACATGGGTATTCAGATCCCGCTGTTGGTTATTAACCAGAGAGGCATCTCGGTCATGTTTGCGTGTCTCCCGAACCCGTAGGGTCTACACACTTAAGGTTCGGTGACGCTAGAGTTGTAGAGATATAAGTATGCAGTAACCCGAAAGTTGTTCGGAGTCCCGGATGAGATCCCGAACATCACGAGGAGTTCTGGAATGGTCCAGAGGTGAAGAATTATATATAAGAAGTGCAGTTTCGGCCATCGGGAAAGTTTCGGGGGTCACCGGTATTGTACTGGGACCACCGGAAGGGTCCCGGGGGTCCACCGGGTGGGGCCACCTATCCCGAAGGGCCCAATGGGCTGAAGTGGGGAGGGGAACCAGCCCCTGGTGGGCTGGTGCGCCCCCCCTTGCCCCTCCGCGCCTAGGGTTGGAAACCCTAGAGTGGGGGCGCCTCCACTTGCCTTTGGGGGCAAGCCAGCCCCTTGGCCGCCGCCCCCCCTTGGAGATGGCATCTCCTAGGTCCGCCGCCCCCTAGGGGGCCTATATAAAGAGGGGGGAGGGAGGGCAGCCGCACCCATGCTCTTGGTGCCTTCCTCTCCCATTGCTACACCTCTCCCTCTCGCAGAAGCTCGGCGAAGCCCTACCGAGATCGCTGCTGCATCCACCACCATGCCGTCGTGCTGCTGGATCTCCGTCAACCTCTCCTTCCCCCTTTCTGGATCAAGAAGGAGGAGACGTCTTCCTCAACCGTACGTGTGTTGAACGCGGAGGTGCTGTCCGTTCAGCACTAGGATCATCGGTGATTTGGATCACGACGAGTACGACTCCTTCAACCCCGTTCTCTTGAACGCTTGCGCTCGCGATCTACAAGGGTATGTAGATGCACTCCTTTCTCTCGTTGCTTAGATGAACTCATAGATTGATATTGGTGAAAGCGTGGAATTTTTTTATTTTCTGCAACGTTCCCCAATAGTGGCATCATGAGCTAGGTCTATGCGTAGTTCTCTTTGCACGAGTAGAACACAAATTTGTTGTGGGCGTAGATGTTGTCAACTTTCTTGCCACTACTAGTCTTATTTTGCTTCAGCGGTATTGTGGGATGAAGCGGCCCGGACCGACCTTACATGCACGCTTACCTGAGACAAGTTCCACCGACTAACATGCACTAGTTGCATAAGGTGGCTAGCGGGTGTCTATCTCTCCCACTTTAATTGGAGCGGATTCGATGAAAAGGGTCCTTATGAAGGGTAAATAGAAGTTGGCAAATCACGTTGTGGATTTCACGTAGGTAAGAAAACGTTCTTGCTAGAACCCTATTGCAGCCACATAAAAACATGCAACAACAATTAGAGGACGTCTAACTTGTTTTTGCAGCGTATGATTTGTGATGTGATATGGCCAAAAGTTGTGATGAATGATGAATGATATATATGTGATGTATGAGATCATGTTCTTGTAATAGGAATCATGACTTTCATGTCGATGAGTATGACAACCGGCAGGAGCCACGGGAGTTGTCTTTATTTTTGTATGACCTGCGTGTCATTGAGAAACACCATGTAAATTACTTTACTTTATTGCTAAACGCGTTAGCCATAGTAGTAGAAGTAATAGTTGGCGAGCAACTTCATGGAGACACGATGATGGAGATCATGATGATGGAGATCATGGTGTCATGCCGGTGACGAAGATGATCATGGAGCCCCAAAGATGGTGATCAAAGGAGCTATATGATATTGGCCATATCATGTCACTATTTGATTGCATGTTATGTTTATCATGTTTTTCATCTTGTTCACTTAGAACGACGGTAGTAAATAAGATGATCCCTCATAATAATTTCAAGAATGTGTTCCCCCTAACTGTGCACCGTTGCGAAGGTTCGTTGTTTCGAAGCACCACGTGATGTTCGAGTGTGATAGATCCTAACGTTCGAATACAACGGGTGTAAGCCAGATTTACACATGCAATACACTTAGGTTGACTTGACGAGCCTACCATGTACAGACATGGCCTCGGAACACGGAGGACCGAAAGGTCGAGCATGAGTCGTATAGAAGATACGATCAACATGGAGATGTTCACCGATGTCAACTAGTCCGTCTCACGTGATGATCGGACACGGCCTAGTTGACTCGGATCATGTATCACTTAGATGACTAGAGGGATGTCTAATCTGAGTGGGAGTTCATTAAATAATTTGATTAGATGAACTTAATTATCATGAAATTAGTCAAAAATCTTTACAATATGTCTTGTAGATCAAATGGCCCACGTTACCCTCAACTTCAACGCATTCCTAGAGAAAACCAAGCTGAAAGATGATGGCCGCAACAATACGGACTGGGTCCGGAACCTGAGGATCATCCTCATAGTTGCCAAGAAAGATTATGTCCTAGATGAACCACTAGGTGAAGCACCAATCCCAGAGAACCAACACATTATGAACGATTGGCAGTCTCGTGCTGATGATTACTCCCTCGTTCAGTGCGACATGCTTTACAACTTAGAACCGGGGCTCCAAAAGCGTTTTGAGCAAGACGGAGCATATGAGATGTTTGAAGAGCTGAAAATGGTTTTCCAAGCTCATGCCCGGGTTGAGAGATATGAAGTCTCCGACAAGTTCTTCAGCTGTAAGATGGAGGAAAATAGTTCTGTCAGTGAGCACATACTCAAGATGTCTGGGTTGCACAACCGCTTGACTCAGCTGGGAGTTAATCTCCCGGATGACGCGGTCATTGACAGAATCCTTCAGTCGCTCCCACCGAGCTACAAGAGCTTTGTGATGAACTTCAATATGCAGGGGATGGAAAAGACCATTCTTGAGGTATATTCAATGCTGAAATCAGCGGAGGTGGAGATCAAAAAGGAACATCAAGTGTTGATGGTGAATAAAACCACTAAGTTCAAGAAAGGCAAGGGTAAGAAGAACTTCAAGAAGGACGGCAAGGGAGTTGCTGCGCCCGGTAAGCCAGCTGCCGGGAAGAAGTCAAACAATGGACCCAAGCCTGAAACTGAGTGCTTTTATTGCAAGGGAAGTGGTCACGGGAAGCGGAACCGCCCCAAGTACTTTGCGGACAAGAAGGCCGGCAAAACCAAGTGATATACATGTAATTGATGTGTACCTTACTAGTACTCGTAGTAGCTCTTGGGTATTTGATACCGGTGCGGTTGCTCATATTTGTAACTCAAAGCAGGAGCTGCGGAATAAGCGGAGACTGGCGAAGGACGAGGTGAAAATGCGCGTCGGGAATGGTTCCAAGGTCGATGTGATCGCCGTCGACACGCTACCTCTACATTTACCTACGGGATTAGTTTTAAACCTCAATAATTGTTATTTAGTACCAGCTTTGAGCATTAACATTGTGTCAGGATCTCGTTTAATTCGACATGGCTACTCATTTAAATCCGAGAATAATGGTTGTTCTATTTATATGAGAGATATGTTTTATGGTCATACCCCGCTGGTGAATGGTTTATTCTTAATGAATCTCGAGCGTAATGTTACACATATTCATAGTGTGAATACCAAAAGATGTAAAGTTGATAACGATAGTCCCACATACTTATGGCACTGCCGCCTTGGTCACATTGGTGTCAAGCGCATGAAGAAGCTCCATACTGATGGACTTTTAGAGTCTCTAGATTATGATTCATTTGACACATGCGAACCATGCCTCATGGGCAAAATGACCAAGACTCTGTTTTCCGGAACAATGGAGCGAGCAACCGACTTATTGGAAATAATGCATATTGATGTGTGTGGTCCAATGAGCGTTGAGGCTCGCGGAGGATATCGTTATGTTCTCACTCTCACTGACGACTTGAGTTGATATGGGTATGTCTACTTAATGAAACACAAGTCTGAGACCTTTGAAAAGTTCAAGGAATTTAAGAATGAGGTAGAGAATCAACATGACCGGAAGATAAAATTCTTACGATCAGATCGTGGAGGAGAATATTTAAGTCACGAATTTGGTACACACTTAAGGAAATGTGGAATCGTTTCACAACTCACGCCGCCTGGAACACCTCAGTGTAACGGTGTATCCGAACGTCGTAATCGCACTTTATTGGATATGGTGTGATCTATGATGTCTCTTACCGATTTACCGCTATCATTTTGGGGATACGCTCTAGAGACAGCTACATTCACTTTAAATAGGGCACCGTCTAAATCTGTTGAGACGACACCGAATGAATTATGGTTTGGGAAGAAACCTAAGCTGTCGTTTCTAAAAGTTTGGGGATGCGATGCTTATGTCAAGAAACTTCAACCTGAAAAGCTCAAACCCAAGTTGGAAAAATGCATTCATAGGATACCCAAAGGAAACCATTGGGTATACCTTCTACCTCAGATCCGAAGGCAAGATCTTTGTTGCCAAGAACGGGTCCTTTCTGGAGAAAGAGTTTCTCTCGAAAGAATTAAGTGGGAGGAAGGTGGAACTTGATGAAGTACTACCTCTTGAACCGGTGAGTAGCGCAGCTCAGGAAGATGTTCCTGTGGTGCGAGCACCAACTGAAGAGGAAGTTAATGATGATGATCAAGGTACTTCGGATCAAGTTACTACTGAACTTCGTAGGTCCACGAGGACACGTTCCACACCAGAGTGGTATGGAAACCCTGTCCTGGAAATCATGTTAGCAATTGCCGCATACTATGATTATGAGATATGGCAGATGGACGTCAAAACGGCATTCCTTAACGGACATCTTAAGGAAGAACTGTATATGATGCAGCCGGAAGGCTTTGTCGACCCTGAGAATGCTAACAAGGTATGCAAGCTCCAGCGAACCATTTATGGGCTGGTGCAAGCATCTCGGAGTTGGAACATTCACTTTGATGAGATGATCAAAGCGTTTGGGTTTATGCAGACTTATGGAGAAGCCTGTGTTTACAAGAAAGTGAGTGGGAGCTCTGTAGCATTTCTCATATTATATGTAGATGACATACTTTTGATGGGAAATGATATAGAACTTTTGGACAGCATTAAGGCCTACTTGAATAAGTGTTTTTCAATGAAGGACCTTGGAGAACCTGCTTACACATTAGGCATCAAGATCTATAGGGATAGATCGAGATGCCTCATAGGTCTTTCGCAAAGCACATACCTTGATAAGATATTGAAGAAGTTCAGTATGGACCAGTCCATGAAAGGGTTCTTGCCTATATTGCATGGTGTGAGATTGAGCTCAGCTCAATGCCCGACCACGACAGAAGATAAAGAAGATATGAGTGTCATCCCCTATGCCTCAGCCATAGGGTCTATTTTGTATGCCATGCTGTGTACCAGACCTGATGTAAACCATGCCGTAAGTTTGGTAGGAAGGTACCAAAGTAATCCCGGCAAGGAACACTGCACAGCGGTCAAGAACATCCTGAAGTACCTGAGAAGGACTAAGGATATGTTTCTTGTTTATGGAGGTGACAAAGAGCTCGTCGTGAAGGGTTACGTCGACGCTAGCTTCAACACAGATCTGGATGACTCTCACAGACCAGATACGTGTATATTTTGAATGGTGGGGCAGTAAGCTGGTGCAGTTGCAAGCAAAGCGTCGTGGCGGGATCTACATGTGAAGCAGAGTACATAGCAGCCTCGGAGGCAGCGCATGAAGCAATCTGGGTGAAGGAGTTCATCACCGACCTAGGAGTCATACCCAATGCGTCGGGGCCGATCGCACTCTTCTGTGACAACACTAGGGCTATTGCACTTGCCAAGGAGCCTAGGTTTCACAAGAAGACCAGGCACATCAAGCGTCGCTTCAACTCCATACGTGAAAATGTTCAAGATGGAGACATAGATATTTGTAAAGTACATACGGACCTGAATGTAGCAGATCCGTTGACTAAACCTCTCCCTAGGGCAAAACATGATCAACACCACACTAGTAGAAAAGGGGGCAATGGTCCAGGCCGGGTCAGCCCATTAGTCCCGGTTCGTGAGCCCCGGGGGCCGGCCAGGCCACGTGGGCCATTTGTCCCGGTTCGTCTGGACCTTTTGGTCCCGGTTGGTGGGACGAACCGGTACCAATGTGCCTTGCTCCTGGCGTACCACCATTGTTCCCGGTTGGGGGAATGAACCGGGACCAAAGGCTTCCCTTTAGTCCCGGTTAAAGCCACGAACCGGGACCAATTAATTGCCTATATATACCCCGCGAGCAGAGCACTCTTACTGCTCTGTTTTTCGTGGCCTGCGAGGAGAGAGCTTTGTGGTGCTCTAGCTCACATCCTATGCACACGAGGTGTTCGATGGAATGCCCAAGCCACACTACTTAAGCTTTCTCCTCTCCAAGCTCCACCTCCAAGCTCCATTTTTCTCAATATTTGTCTAGGTTTAGCGGTCTGTCACGTCCCGTCCCCGTCTTCACCGCCGTCGATTGCCTGCGCCGATCTCATCGCCGGCACCACCGTGGTGAGCCTCTTGTTCTTATCTTCTTTCTGAAAGGAAAAAAACTCTTACTTGTATGTTTATATAGATACTTGTATAATTTTCTTACTTTTATTATTGCATCTTACATAGTGCGATGGTTTTGGTATCCGCCCCCGTTGGCCCTCGTCCTGTCTATGATTCAGATGTGGTATATATTATCTTTTCATAACTATTGGTTCATTTATTGTTTATGACAATTATGCCGACCAACGTGACATAGATTTTATTTATCTAGGAGGTTGTTGAACCGGAAATTCCAACCGACCCTATTGTCGAGAGGTTAAATTTAGTTGAAGAAGAAAACAATTTGTTGAAGGAAAAAATTAGAAAAATTGAGGAGGAGAAGATGATATTGGAGTTGCATGTTGCGGATGTCGTCGATGATCACAAGATCAAGATGGATGCAATGCGCTTGAAGATTAGAAAGATTAGAAAATATGCCATTCATACTGAGGCTTGGTATCATTATGCCGTTGGATCAGTTGTTACATTGGTTGCGATTATGATCGCATTTGTTTTCGCATTGAAATGTTTTACATAGTTTCAGTGTATGGTTTAATTAATTTAGATGCTCTGCAGAGCTTTATGTTGTTAGATGAGAACTATGTATGTACTTTGGTTTTAATGTGATGATGAACTTCTATTAATTTGGTCACTTAATTATCTATTCATGATGTTCTTTAATGATTTTTGACACACTTAATTATATATAATGCACGCAGATGAACCGGCAATGGATGTACGGTGACAGACACACCTCCGAGTACATTAAGGGCGTGCATGATTTTCTCAAAGTGGCTGAGGCAAACAAGCAGAATGGTTTTATGTGTTGTCCATGCCCTATATGTGGGAATACGAAGTCTTACTCTGACCGGAAAATCCTCCACACCCACCTGCTTTACAAGGGTTTCATGCCACACTATAATGTTTGGACGAGGCACAGAGAAATAGGGGTTATGATGGAAGACGGCAAAGTAGAAGAGTACGATGACAGCTATGCGCCCCCTGAATACGGTGATGCTACTGAAGATCAAGAGGAACCAGACAATGTGGACGATGATGCTGCAACGGGCAAAGCTGCTGAAGATCAAGAGGAACCAGACGATGTGCCCGATGATGATGATCTCCGCCGGGTCATTGTCGATGCAAGGACGCAATGCGAAAGTCAAAAGGAGAAGCTGAAGTTCGATCGCATGTTAGAGGACCACAAAAAAGGGTTGTACCCCAATTGCGAAGATGGCAACACAAAGCTCGGTACCGTACTGGAATTGCTGCAGTGGAAGGCAGAGAATGCTGTGCCTGACAAAGGATTTGAGAAGCTACTGAAAATATTGAAGAAGAAGCTTCCAAAGGATAACGAATTGCCCGACAGTACATACGCAGCAAAGAAGGTCGTATGCCCTCTAGGATTGGAGGTGCAGAAGATACATGCATGCCCTAATGACTGCATCCTCTTCCGCGGTGTGTACAAGGATCTGAACGCATGCCCGGTATGCGGTGCATTACGGTATAAGATCAGACGAGATGACCATGGTGATGTTGACGGCGAGCCCCCCAGGAAGAGGGTTCCTGCGAAGGTGATGTGGTATGCTCCTATATTACCACGGTTGAAACGTCTGTTCAGAAACAGAGAGCATGCCAAGTTGATGCGATGGCACAGTGAGGACCGTAAGAAAGACGGGAAGTTGAGAGCACCCGCTGACGGGTCGCAGTGGAGAAAAATCGAGAGAAAGTACTGGGATGAGTTTGCAAGTGAGCCAAGGAACGTATGGTTTTCTTTAAGCGCGGGTGGCATTAATCCTTTCGGGGAGCAGAGCAGCAATCACACCACCTAGCCCGTGACTCTATGTATGTATAACCTTCCTCCTTGGATGTGCATGAAGCGGAAGTTCATTATGATGCCAGTTCTCATCCAAGGCCCTAAGCAACCCGGCAACGACATTGATGTGTACCTAAGGCCATTAGTTGAAGAACTTTTACAGCTGTGGAATGGAAACGGTGTACATACGTGGGATGAGCACAAACAGGAGGAATTTAAACTAAAGGCGTTGCTGTTCGTGACCATCAACGATTGGCCCGCTCTCAGTAACCTTTCAGGACAGACAAACAAGGGATACCACGCATGCACGCACTGTTTACTTGACACCGATAGTATATACCTGGCAAGCTGCAGGAAGAATGTGTATCTGGGCCATCGTCGATTTCTTCGGACCAACCATCAATGTCGAAAGAAAGGCAAGCATTTCAAAGGAGAGGCAAATCACCGGAAGAAGCCCGCCATGCGTACCGGTGATCACGTACTTTCTATGGTCAATGATTTACACATAATCATTGGAAAGGGTCCCGGCGCACTAGCTGTTCCGAGTGACGCTGGGGGACACGCACCCATGTGGAAAAAGAAATCTATATTTTGGGACCTACCCTACTGGAAAGACCTAGAGGGCCGCTCTTCGATCGACGTGATGCACGTGACGAAGAACCTTTGCGTGAGTCTGCTAGGCTTCTTGGGCGTGTATGGGAAGACAAAAGATACAGCTGAGGCACGGAGGACCTACAATGTTTGCACGAAAAAGACGGCATGCCTCCAAAGCAGTATGAAGGTCCTGCCAGCTATGCTCTTACCAAAGAAGAGAAGGAAATCTTCTTTGAATGCCTGCTTAGTATGAAGGTCAATACTGGCTTCTCGTCTAATATAAAAGGAATAATAAATATGGCAGAGAAAAAGTTTCAGAACCTAAAGTCTCATGACTGCCACGTGATTATGACGCAACTGCTTCCGGTTGCATTGAGGGGGCTTCTACCAGAAAACGTCCGATTAGCCATTGTGAAGCTATGTGCATTCCTCAATGCAATCTCTCAGAAGGTGATCGATCCAGAAATCATACCAATGCTAAGGAGTGATGTGGTGCAATGTCTTGTCAGTTTCGAGCTGGTGTTCCCACCATCCTTCTTCAATATCATGACGCACGTCCTAGTTCATCTAGTTGACGAGATTGTCATTCTGGGCCCCGTATTTCTACACAATATGTACCCCTTTGAGAGGTTCATGGGAGTCCTAAAGAAATATGTCCGTAACTGTGCTAGCCCAGAAGGAAGCATCTCCATGGGCCATCAAACAGAGGATGTCATCGGGTTTTGTGTTGACTTCATTCCTGGCCTTAAGAAGATAGGTCTCCCTAAATTGCGGTATGAGGGGAGACTGACTGGAAAAGGCACGCTTGGAAGGGACTCAATAATATGCAGGGACGGATATTCTTGGTCTCAAGCACACTACACAGTTCTACAGAACTCTACCTTGGTGACCCCGTATGTCGATGAACACAAGAACAGTCTGCGCTCCAAACACCCGGAGCAGTGCGACGACTGGATTACATGTGAACACATCAGGACTTTCAGCAGTTGGTTGGAAGCACGTATCAGAGGTGACAACACTGTTTGTGATGAGCTGTACTTGTTTTCCAGGGGACCATCTTTGACTGTATTGATTTGGAAAGGATACGAGATAAATGGGAATACATTTTACACGATTGACCAAGATCAAAAGAGCACCAACCAAAACAGCGGTGTCCGCTTTGATGCAACAACCGAGAGGGGAAAGGACACATATTATGGTTACATAGTGGACATATGGGAACTTGACTACGGAGTAGATTTTAAGGTCCCTTTGTTTAAGTGCAAATGGGTCAATCTGTCAGGAGGCGGGGTACAGGTAGACCCACAGTACGGAATGACAACAGTGGATATGAAAAATCTTGGGTACACTGACGAACCGTTCGTCCTAGCCAATGATGTGGCACAGGTTATCTATGTGAAGGACATGTCTACCAGACCGAGAAAGAGAAAAGATAAGGAAGCGAATACATCATACGATGAGCCAAAGCGCCACATAGTTCTTTCAGGAAAAAGGGACATCGTGGGAGTGGAGGACAAGACAGACATGTCTGAAGATTATGAAAAGTTTCATGAAATTACTCCCTTCAAAGTCAAGGCTGACCCCAGCATCCTGATAAACGATGAAGATTATCCATGGTTACGGCGCAATAAGCAAATGACACAAGCGAAGAAAAAGTGAAGACTTTCTCCCGCAACTATTATGATGATACCATGCCAACTTTGTAACTGACGAGTATGATACCATTGTCCGTTTTGTATATGCACATGCTATGTGGGTCAATTTATGTTACCATGCCAACTTTCAACTTTTTCAGAGTTCATTTGAAATGCTTTGATGTCTTATGGTTCGGCCCTCATAATAATTAAAAATAGCAACAATAAGTATTTTGTTGTAAGTAGAAACAAAATAAAATAAATAAAGTAAGAAAGAAAACAAAAAAAAGTGTTTTCAAATTTGAAAACTAATGGCACTAACAGAAAGTTTATAATTTTCCTAAAACCAAAAGCAAAAACAATTAAAAAATAAAGCAAAAAACAAAAGAAAATAAATAATGCAGAAAACAAAAGAAAAAAACAACAATAAGTATTTTGTCGTAAGTAGAAACAAAATAAAATAAATAAAGCAAGAAAG
>NC_057807.1:634914203-634914988 GCF_018294505.1 Triticum aestivum
TTTTCAAATTTGAAAACTAATGGCACTAACAGAAAGTTTATAATTTTCCTAAAACTAAAAGCAAAAACAATTAAAAAATAAAGCAAAAAACAAAAGAAAATAAATAATGCAGAAAACAAAAGGAAAAAACTGGAAAATAAATAAATATAGCAACAATAAGTAAAGAAAACAAAAAAACAAAAAAATGCCTCCTACTGGGCCCCCACAGCCTGAATACGACTAGAAACCCTACTATGGGCCAGGATTCCAGCCCGCAGTAGGCCCAGAAGGCCCATCAGGCAAAGCAATAGCAAGTAGGCCCGAAAGCCTGCGGTGGAGAGGAGCTCGAGAGGGGTGCGGCAGTGGGGCTTATAAACCACTGCGCGCCCCTCTCGACTAGCGAGGTGGGACTAAACTTTGGCCCCGAGGCGGGCAGCACAGATGCCTTTGGTCCCGGTTGGTGGCACCAACCGGGACAAAAGGGTGGGCATTAGTCCTGGTTGGTGCCACCAACCGGGACCAAAGGCCGCCGGTTCCCACCCTTTGGGCTGCCGAAAAAGAGGCATTTGGTCCCGGTTGGTGGCACCAACCGGGACTAAAGGGGGCATTAGTCCCGGTTGGAGTCACGAACTGGGACCAATTCCCTTCGTATATATACAGCACTTGGCAGTTTTCGTCAAAATCCATCTGTTTCTTCTCGCCCCGACGCCTCTGCTCCTCGTCGCCGTCGCCGCCGAGCCCTACCCCGATGCCGTCAGGCTGGTCCACCTCGCCGTCGCCGCCGCCGAGCCACTGCCCCGACACCG